>NW_026068071.1:155064-186000 GCF_014885135.2 Alexandromys fortis
AGAGACAGAGACCCACATTGGAGCACCGGACTGAAATCTCAAGGTCCAAATCAGGAGCAGAAGGAGAGAGAGCACAAGCAAGGAACTCAGGACCGCGAGGGGTGCACCCATACACTGAGACAATGGGGATGTTCTATCAGGAACTCACCAAGGCCAGCTGGCCTGGGTCTGAAAAAGCCTGGGTCAAAACTGGTCTCGCTGAACATAGCGGACAAGGAGGACTACTGAGACCTCAAGAACAATGGCAACGGGTTTTTGATTCTACTGGACCTATTTGTTTCGTGGGAGCCTAGGCAGTTTCGTGGATGCTCACCTTACTAGACCTGGATGGAGGTGGGTGGTCCTTGGACTTCCCACAGGGCAGAGAACCGTGATTGCTTTTTGGGCTGACGAGGGAGGGGGACTTGACTGGGGGAGGGGGAGGGAAAGGGGAGGCGGCGGTGGGGAAGAGACAGAAATCTTTAATAAATAAATAAATAAATTAAAAAAAAAAACAAGAAACGCCTGATGAACAAACACCAACACTCTGCTTGTATCTTGCTTGCTAGTGTCCTGCTGCCCAAAGCAAGTCACATGGTCAAGATCAGAGTCAATGTGCCATGGATGAATGAGAGAGTTGCACCTTATGTCTTACAAAGCTCTGTCCCATGGAACTTCATTGCTCAGCGGGGAGAGGAGCCCTAGAAAAGCACAGCCTCTGCTCACTGTTTAAATTCAGAGGAAGCAAAAATCAAATTCTCTGTGCATATGGGCTTTCAGTCCGTACCCATATTGCACAATGTTCAGTATTTTAAGATTGATATATTTGTGGGAAGAGCTAAAATGGTGAGAATTCCCGTTGTTAATATGTGACTTCACTTATGAACAAAGAGGAGTGAAATGGGCAAAGAAAGGTTCAAAGTTGGGGGCAGGTTTATATCTTGTATTTTCTACTTCCTTTTTTTTTTTTTTTTTTTTTTTTTTTTTTTTTTTTTTTTTTTTTGTTTTTTTTTTTTTTTTTTTTTTTTTTGGTTTTTCGAGACAGGGTTTCTCTGTGGCTTTGGAGCCTGTCCTGGAACTAGCTCTGTAGACCAGGCTGGTCTCGAACTCACAGAGATCCGCCTGCCTCTGCCTCCCGAGTGCTGGGATTAAAGGCGTGTACCACCATCGCCCGGCTCTCTGATTTCTTTTCATGTAGTGAGATTTCTATATGTTAGCTGAATGAATTTATTTCTTATCTAGGACTAACGTATAAAATAAATATCTCAAAGTTGTATGGCTATTCAAAGGTAGCAAAGGAATCAGAATGTGAGTGTTCCAGCACATTCTTTGTTACTTTAGGACAACGTTGCCCCAAGTACATATGTGACAAGTTTCATAGATAATTCACATTGTGAAAATAGCACAAAGCAAGTGGTGTAGTCATTTTAATAGTGTGCATTATTTAATACGAAATATTCAAACTAGTATTACTCCAACATGTAATCAACAAGGAGGGATTAATGAGACGTTCATTGTCTTGTTGGTAGCAATCCCTCAAATTCTGGTGTATATTTTATACCTACAAATTATACATTACAATTTGGAATGTGACTTTGCAACACTTGAAGTGCCAGGCAGCCAGGGATGGCTAGTAGCTGCTGCCTTTCAGTTATGGTTTCTAAGAACCCTCAAAGCCAAGGACCCCTATCAAGGCCATTCTCTTTACAAGTACTATAGAGACAGCTATAAAGCACTGACGCGTGTCTACAATTACTTTTCAAAATAACCGATAGAGGGCCCTCAGAAGGTGGCCCAGCTTGTAAGAGAGTTTACTGAGTATGCTTGAAGACATGTATTTAGATCCCCAACACCCTAGATAAGGGCCAGGTAAAAGTCTAATGTAACCACATGCCTGCTACCCAGTTCTGGGTGTTGGGTCACTGGAGACAAGAGTAGCTCTGGATCTTGTTGGCTGCCAGTCAAGCTCCAGGTTCGGTTAGAACCAGGTTCAGGTTCTCAAGGGGAGAAAGAGAAGGTGACAGACAAGGACACCTTAAGCGCTCATCTGTACACATATCTGTACATCACATATGAGTATTTGCACACACCCCTCCATACCCCCTGCATATCCTAAAGTGAGTTCAACTTTATTCCTCTATTAGTGACATTTTCATTTGGAGTCTATTACAACAGTCCATTAATTTCTTATTTTAATTTCTACATGTTTACTTCTTACTGCTTAAAACAAAAATTTCAGTGGAGTTTTAAAATCTCTCCACCACATATAGGTGTTGGAACTGTTAAAGTTGTTGCCACATTTTCTTCTAGCTGCTTCAGATGTGCATCTAGTTCTCCTATTCTTTAGTTAGTATCTGTAAAAAGAATAAGACCATCAAACCATACACACTCATCCCAAATAGATAAAAGACCCCAAGGGAAGAGATAAAATTATAAAACTCTTGGAAGAAGACCTGGACGAGTCTTCATGACTGTGGCTCTAGCTAAGGTTTGGTTGATATGACATGACGATTATAAGCAGCTGCCACTGTAAAAACGTATGAGCTGGACATCATAACTGAAATAAAGAACTTCAAAAGATAGCATCAAGAAAGCACAGGAGAGCTCAAAGAGTGATAGAAAATGTTTGCCAATTCATTTTTCAGGAGATTTTATATCTAAAATATGGTATGGAAAAACGACCACAACTCAATTGCAGAAAGAGAAGTCAGTTTAAAAGTGGGCAAAGGCACCTACCTACACATGGATTTTTAAAGAAGTTTTCTTCTTTTGTTTCTACTTGCTAAAACTCAGAAACATCTAAAATAGTCTTCAGTAGGTAAAAGGCCAGGTGAATTATGATATGTCCACGTGATGGAATACCATCTGTGGATAAAAGGAAATAGATCATCAAGCTATGAAAGGACATGGAGAATAGGGTTGAAGATGCAGCTCACTTGGTGGAATGCTTTTCTGGCCAGCTTGAAGCACTGAGTTCTCTCCCCAGCATCCCACAAACAGGGCATGGTAAGGCATACCTATGTTCCCAACACTTGAGAGATGGAGGCAAGACCAGAAGTTTCACAGTCTGGTTTGGCTACATAGTGAGACGATGGTCAGCATAGAATGCATGATGAACTGTATTGAAAAATTAGTCACGAAGGAAACTCAAATGCTTATTACCAAGTGAATATTGCCAATCTGCAACTGCAGAACAATCTGAAAATGACAAAACTCTAAATCTAGTAAGAGAAATCAGTATCTGCCTGTGGTTTGAAGGAAAGGAAGGATGGATGAACAGAGGATTTTTGCTTAGGGTGCAGAAACTATTTTTTACAGCAGGTATGCATCTTTGTACATTTATTTAATCCACAGACGGTAGAGCATCAGGAGTGGATTCTAACATCAACTCTGACATGCTGTCCCACAGAAACTCGTGGACTACATGTAGTGTGGAGCTACAGTGTGGTGAAGGCTGTGCACGTGTGAGAGTAAGAGTCTACCTTTCCTTTTTACTTCATTTTGGTGTGGACATAAAGCGTCTCTAAAAATAAGGTCTATTAAACAATGGGAAGATACATTCAAGAAAGACCTGATTATATATGTCTTCAAAAAAAAAACCCACAAATGGCTACTAAGCCACCCAGTAGGGTAGCAATCATCAAAAAGACAGTTAATGTCAAATGTTGGTGAGAATGTGGAACAACTGGAGTCCTGCTATACAGCTGGTAGAGATGGGAAAAGGTTCATCTGCTTTGGGAAACAGTCTTAATGCTCCTTCAGCTTTGTGCACAGTTACTGCACGAGCCAGAAATCCCATCAATTGGGATATTCTTAGAATAACTGAAGGCAGGCACACCACCACTTTACATGAATACTCTCAGCAGCATGATTCAAAACACAAAAAAACTAGGAAAGCGACCCAATTGACCACAATGAGCATATAAATTAAATGCCATGTAATCATTTCTTATAGTTTGAATGTAATTGTCCCCCTTAATCTCATAGGGAGTGGCACTATTAAGAGGTGTGCCTTTGTTGGAGTTGGGTATGACCTTGTTGGAGGAAGTGTGTCACTGTAGGGGACAAACTTTGAGGTTTCCTATGCTCAGGATACTGCCCAGTGTCTTGTTGATTTTCCGTTCCTGGTAAGATGTAGCACTCTCAGCTCCGGCACCATGTCTGCTCGTGTGCTGCTGTGCTTCCTGTCATGACGACAACGGACTAAACCTCTGAAACTGTAAGCCAGTCACCGCAATTCAATGCTCTCATTTATAACAGTTGTTGTGGTCATGGTGTCTTTTCACAGCAATAGAAACTCCAACTAAGACACCGTTCAGTAGACTGGTCTTCAGCAATACAGAAAAGGGAAAAGCTAGCGGGACAAGTCAGTGAATGGGTTGCTGAGGAAGCATGAGGACCAAAGTGGAAATCAACCTAGATTTCCATCGCTTGGTGAATGAGGATGTGGTACGTATATACAGTCAATTTCATTACGCCCTTAAAAATATTACTAACTCAGCAGGGAAATGGGTGGGAAAATACTAGATTAGGTGAGGTAACTCATGCTCAGAAAATAGTGCTGGTTCGTTCTCGTATGCAGATCCTAGTTTTCTATTTTCTTTGCATTTGTATTTTTGTAGGGGCAGGTGTGTATAGAACCCCGGAAACTAAACAGGGATTCATGAAAGGAGAAGAAAGACGCTTCCAGGGAGAGTGCTGGGGACAATAGAATCCTTGTGACATCAAATTGCAAGAGGAATAGGATAGAAAGTATTTGAACAGGGATGAGGAGTCGGAGGATGGGAGGAGAAGCCTGGACAGGAGTGAGGGGCAATCAAAACTAAGTATATATGAGAATGACATAAGGAAATCTGCTACTTTGCAGACCAGCTTTAAAAAAAATGTTCTGCATGGTGACACATGTTTGTAACCCCAACACTGGGGAGGTGGAGACGGGTAGATTCCCTAGGCATAACTGGCCAGCCAACCAGACGAACTGGCACATTCCAGGCCAAGCAGACAAAAACAACAACATCCAAGTTGGATGGCACCTCAAGAATGACACAAGAGGTTGTCAAGGTAACATCTGGTGCTTCCATGTTCATAGGTGCAAACAAGTACACATGTCCGCTAAAGAAGTGAAGTTCCAGTACACGTTACGGTATGGGTTAATCCCCAAAACAAGTGAGCAAAAAAGATCCAGACACCAAAGACTACGTTCTGCCTGATCTTATTTATGTCGAATGTTTAAAATTTATAGATTTATGGAGCGAGAGTAAATAAGACGTTATCTAGGGTTGGGAGGCTGGCATGATGGAGGGAGGTAGAGCTATGGCTAGGGGTTGTGAGTACTTGGTAAGATGTAAAGAGAGTGTTCGGACATCGACCATGGTGCCAACTCTGCATATAGGCTAACAGCCATCAAATTTTATACTTTAGTTAGGCACATTGGGTAATAAAGAAATAGTATCTCAGTAAAGTTGTTCAAAGCAAAGATACTTGTGGTAAATTTGAATGACAATAGTCCCCACAAGCTCATCTGTTTGAATATGTGGTCCCCAGTTGATGGAAGTGTTTTGGAGAGATGACAAGGTGTGGTCATTGAGGAAGTGTGTCACTAGAGGTGGGGAAAGCCCACACCATTTACTGTTAGTTGTCTTGTACTGTGCTTGGAGGTCAAGATGTACGCTCTCAGCCAGCACGTCCATGCCATGCCTGCTGCCATACTCCCAGCCATGATAGTCATGGGCTCCAATCCTATGGAACTATGGACCTCCAATTAACCTGTTTCTTTTATAAGTTACCATGGTCATGGTGTCTTATCATAGCAATGGAAAAGTAACTAAAACAGAATAAACATCACTTTTGTCTCCAGCACCATGATCACACAGAGAGTATAACACATCAAAGTCTCCTACAGTTACAGTGAAATCCGTTGCTGGTTTTCATGTAACGAGAACCCGTTTCTTTCCATTGTGAAGCTATTTTTGAAACCCCTCCCCCCAAGCAAACATTCTAATCCTGCCATCCCTTCCTATCTACAGGAATTAGTTGGATTTGCTCAGTAAGGCGCTTCCCTTTCTCTTCTGGTGACAGTTGATTACCCTAATATTTGGTTTGGATTAGAAAGGCACAATACAGGTTTACATTTTAACCTAGCAAGGTTTGTTTGCTATCGTTAAAGGCATTTGCTCTCTTTGGAAGTCTGGTCCATTCAAGTTCTGGGGCCGGAGTGGGTGGGCTGTGAACCAGGACATCGTTTGTTAGGTATCTCAAAGAAAAAGAAGCCGGGAGGGGTGGCGTACACCTTTAATCTCACCATTGTGGAGGAGGCAGAGACAGGTGGATCTCTGTGAGTTCAAGGCCAGCCTGGTCTACAGATCGAGTTCTAGGACAGGCTCCAAAGCTATATAGAGAAACCCTGTCTCGAAAAACCAAAAAAAAAAAAAAAAAAAAAAAAAAAAGGAAGAAAGTAAATAAATAAATAAAAAAAGGAATAGGTCAGAAGGATGAAAATGCCAGTTTATGTCAGTTACTATGATTCAAATGTAAGACAATGTGAGCAAAAATTAATTCAATTGTATACATATATAAATTTTGGGGGGGGGATTTTTTCGAGACAGGGTTTCTCTGTAACTTTTGGTTCCTGTCCTGGAACTAGCTCTGTAGACCAAGCTGGCCTTGAACTCACAGAGATCCGCCTTTCTCTGCCTCCCAAATGGTGGAATTAAAGGCGTGTGCCACGGCTATAAATTTTTATGAGAATAAAAAATTAATGAAATTGTAATGGCTTAAAACATAACAAATATATAAAAACCAATAAAGCCAAAATGCAATTACTCAAACAAAAACCTGAATGAACTAAGTGAAGATTTGTTATTAAATTCAAGTTATATCTATCTTTGTTGCTTTGCAACTAACTGGTTTTCATGAAAATTGTTCATAAAGTTTCTTGAGAGGCAAGGTGAAGGTGGAATGACACCAATATCTCCGGTTATTCCATGAAATTTGATGGTTTTAATGAGACTGTCATTTTCATGTGAGCTGTGTCAGGCACTTCTGGAAATCAGGTCAAATACAAGAAGTCTGGTGGCCTCTTTCGACTGCAGATAGCTGGATACAGTAGGACAGTATGCATAATTCACACAGAGGACGAGTGGAGGCAAGACAGGTAGTGTGGAAATTCCCAACCTGCATACAGATGGGAGTTTATGGCTGTTATGTGTGTACCAGCCAAGGTAGAAGGGTCATACCATACGGGGTGTCTCTCCACAATTCATGTGTTGGAAGTTTGATCCCCAGCACGGTGGTGTTGGGAGACAGTGTGGGAAGGCGAAGAGGCAGAACCCTGTGCTTGGTCAGTGTAGCAATGTTCTGGGAAGAGGAAGGTAGCGCTTGATAGACCCTGAGCTGGCTCTTAGGAGAAAGTTATACAACGAAGCAAAACGATCCCACAAAAAGGCTCTTTGCTTTCCTGACACACGGGCTCACTTCCATTTGATGCCATCTGCCATGAACTTAGTGCAGACAACCTGGCCAAATTTAACTTTAGTGGGAGGCAAACGCATAGAGAAGTGGAGAGTTTAAGGTAGATAAGGACCAATAAAAACAAGTTGCCTTGACTCTTTCCCAGAATAAAGTGGATTTTAAAAGAAGGAGCAATTACGCTGGGCATGCTCTTATTAGAGGGCTGACTTTCAAAGAGCCCCATGAGGTCAGAGAGCTCTGTGTCGTGGCTCTCTGTCTCCTTCCTCACTTCATGTAAGCACAAGCAACAGAAGCCATTTGACACTGTTCAGATACAAAAAGAGGCGTTCTCATTTCTTGGGACAGTGGATTCAGCTTCTAAATAATACTAGTGTGTGTGTGTGTGTGTGTTGTGTTTGGATGCTCATGTGGATGCATGTGCTTGTGTATGCACATGCGTGGAGGGCAGAAATCAGGCTTGAGTATTTTTCCCCAAGCTCTATTCATTGTTTTTCTTTTTTTTTTTTTTTTTTTTTTTTTTTTTTTTTTTTTTTTTTTTTTTTTTNTTTTTTTGACAGTCTCTTACTGGCCTGGTCCTTGACATTTAGATGATCAGTCTGAGCTGGTCTGCCATGGGTGGGTAGGAATCCACCCGTCTCAGCTTCCCAGCCCCCACAGTGGACTTCTTTATATGAGTTCTGCGGTTAGAACTCAGGTCCCTATGCTTATATTCCAAGCACTTTACCTACTGAGACATCTCCCCAGTCCTCAGTGATGCAGTTTGGATGAAGATTGCCCCACAAGTCAAGAAATGCTGGAAAGTGTTTTGACATGCTCCTCCGCTCCCTCCTTTTACTGCCCCCTCCCAAGTTCTGCTCATGGAATCCAGACCAGATTATGTATGCGAGGCAAGTGCTCCACTAACAAGCTATCCATCCTGCCAGTGAGCCTTGGCTGTTTAAATTTTGCTCCTTTGCACTCCCTTGGATGTCAACAATGCCCGTTACTTAATCCTTCATATCCCTAGCTTACACCTTTTCTCTGAAGGCCACAGTTGAACATACAACGATACGCACAAGGGTTAGCAAACTGTGGCCCAAGAGCTAGATCCTGTCTCTACCTTAGTTTTTGTAACCCAAGCTTTGCTCGCCCACATGTTTTCTAAATAATTAAAGAACTAATGTAAAATAAAGAATTGTGTCGTCAGCTTAAAGATCAGACATGGTCTCCATCAGATTCTCCTTAAGCTTGCTTTTCTGAGAAAGCACAGTGCATGTTTATACGAAAGCATGATTCCTTTGCAATTGATGTGATGTAGCCAACACCCAAGAGTTTGCTAGGTGTTTGGAACCTTTGAGATCCCCCTCTCCTTATCCCATGCAGGTGCAGCCACACTCATAAACAGTTTAACTATAAAACATCATTTGGAACTGTGAGTGATCCCTAGAAACTTCTTAGAGTTGTAGGTGCTAATAGCAGCAAGAACCTTTCTGATCAACATGTAAAAAGGCACATGCAGCTGAGAGAGCAGGGACCTGCTAAGTTCTACCACAGGTGTTTGGTCCCTCCAGATCCCGAACTGTCTGTTCTCTGTCTTCTCAGGTATACAGGGAAGGGGGTGGGTGGGTGTTGAACATCTAAGGGGGTTTGAGCTCTACATCATGACTCAGATGTTTAGACTGCCCTTGTTGCTTTCTACCATCATTGGGTGGTGAGGACTCAGATTATAATGTTGTTTCTCTTTATTAACCCGTGTACAGGATTCTTTGTAACTTAAAAGACCAGAAATGGCAGCTTAAAAAAAAAAGAGACATTAACTAGTCAGGCGGTGGTGGCATATGCCTTTGTTTCCAGCACTTGGGAGGCAGAGGCAGGTGGATCTCTGTGAGTTCAAGGCCAGCCAGGTCTACAAAGCCAGTTCGAGGAAAACCAGGGCTACACAGAGAAACCCTGTCTCAGAAAATGGCTGAGAATAGTGGTGCATGCCCCTTAATCCCAGTACTCAGGAGGCAGAGGCAGGTGGATCTTTCATTTCAAAGCCAGCTTGGTCTACGGAGTGAGTTTCAGGACAGCCAGTGCTGTTATACAGAGAAACCCTGTCTTACAAAAAAAAAAAAAAAAAAAAAAAAAAAAAGGAAAGAAAAAAAACATCAACAATAACTAAAGTTGGTGACACATGTCTCTAATCTCATTCAGGAGAGTAAAACAGGAGGATCATGAGTTCGTGTCTGAGTTAAACAGTGGAACCTTGTTTCAAGAAAAATAAGATAGCAATTTTTTATGCTAATATTTTTCTCCAGGCATCAAGGAAACACTAAAATCAAGGCTTCCTTAACATTTTAACTGTTTGTATAAAAATACTATTTTTTAAAAGGTAAATATTTTCTAAACATTTCATTTTTCCCAAAGAGAACTCAGAAGGAGGAAGGGAGTTCAGTACATACTCTCTCTGAAGCTTTAGCATCATACCAGAATTGGATTGCACCCACAGTTTGGAAGCAACAAAAAAATATGTTTTCCCATGAATGCCAACTTATGTTAAAAACTGTCTCCAAAAAAACTGAAAAAAAAACATGATGTGGTTTTGTTTTAGAGCTTTTCAAAGAAGGATTAATGTGACCTTATTCAGACTTGAAAAGCTTCAGCTCAAGTGTCTTTGGGGAAAAAGCCCTGCTTAGTAAATGATTAACTTCCCTGGCATGCCTTCAAGGTCACCCTGTCGCGGGTAAGAGAAAAAATGGCCAGCCACTACCAGGGATTTTCGATTCGCCAGTCTCCTCTCTGCTGCTGTGTAGACCCTCAATACCAGATGCTTCGGACAAAGCCATTACAGCATATTGTGTGAAATACAAAAGCTACAAATCATATCAATCAACTACAGGAAAAAGACTGATTCATTTGCTCATGGATGGGACTCCAAGAAGGACTTGTGAGTCTTATGATGAGCTAAGTTCGTTTTCTTATGCATATGGGAGTCTCACAACAGCCTTGCTGGGCATTGCTCCACCAGTTCAAATGAAGAAACTGAGGCTCACACACGAGAACACATCCAAGGGTGTCTAGTATTAGAGAGGGCAGGCTGACCCTAGGGAGCTAGAGGAATTCAAGATATCTTTAGATATCTTGGGTATTGCTACTTTACCAGCTGTGAGTCCTTTTCTGTTCCAGGATCTAATCCAGGTTACCATATTGTGAGTAGTAGGTACTTTTTGTTGCTTACATTTCTTAATTTTGTTTTATTTTACATGTCTTCATTTGTGTGTGTGTGTGTGTGTGTGTGTGTGAGAGAGAGAGAGAGAGAGAGAGAGAGAGAGAGAGAGAGAGAGACAGAACTCTTAAGAGTTGATTTTCTTCTCCCACCATGTGGGCCCCAGGGATGGAACTCAGGTCGTCAGACTTTATGGTAAGCGCCTTTATTCGCCCAGCCATCTCACCATGCCTGGTTTGTTTTTCTAGCCCAGGCTAGCCTTAAATTCATCTTCCTGGCATACCCACACTAGGAATTTGGGATGTTGCTTGTTTGTTTTTACTTCCTTCCTCTTTGTCTCTCTTTTTTTTTTTTTTGAGCTAAGGTTTCCATGTCACTCAGGTTGACTCTGAAGCTACCATACAGATATGGATGATCTTGACCTTGTTATCCTCCTGCCGCCATGCCCCAAATGCTAAAATTGTATATGGGCCTGCACCGCTATGCTCAGATATTTGTAAACCAATTTTTGAGGCGGGATTTTACACATTTTCGACTGGTCTGGGACTGGGTATGTAGGTTAGGAAAACCTTTAGCTTTGACCCTCCTATCTATGTGAAGATCATCTCGGACCGCTAATCCTCCCGCTTTCATTTAGCCAGTGCTGGGGATAAGTGAAGCGGTACTGATCACACCTGGCTGGCATTTTCCCTTTAAGATGTCTTCTAGAGAAAGAGAAAAGGAGGTCCACATTCACCTCAGTGTTTACTTTTTGAAGAAATCATGCCCCTTGTCTCTCTTCCAGGTCTGCATAGGCGTGTTTTGCCATTGCCTTGAATCTGAGCTACATGCCAATCAACTGTAAAAATGTGAAAGACTCAGATAAACATCAGATCTGTGACTTCTCTTAAAGGGCAAACCGTCTGGCAACCCTGATACCATCTTCCCCGGCAGCCACGGTAGTCTGCCTGTTCCACAGCTGGGACTGACGCCTTTGCCCAGGGTAGCACCCTTCCCCCTAGCATCTGGACCAGCAGTCTCTCTGCTAGTTCCACCAAGCCTACATGGTCATTGTACTTGTCTGATTCGACGGTGCTTGAGTTTGCCACTGAGCCAGGGATTACCCCTCTGCATGATTTGTAAGCTGTTGTAGGCATCTGCTCTGGCCTGTGTGCCTATAAGCCTCGGGACCCGTTTAAATTAGAGGGCAAATAGCTGCCTGTCTCCAATTATGCTGGGCCTGCACTGCAGCTCGGGACGTGCACCAGGCTGCAGAAATATAATTATCTTCCTGGAAGAGAGGGCGCCTTCCCTATGCAGTGAAATACAACCAAACAACAACCCCAAACCAACCAAACAAAAAGGGGAAACAAACAAACAAACAAACAACAAACAACCAAGGAACCCACTAAGCAGGTTGAACTAGCTGCTGTCTTCCTACAGTGGTTGTACCTAAGTTCTGGATCATGGACTGTCCATACTAGAACACTGCAGCAAAGGCCAGGGTCCCAGGGGATTGGGACCCGCTCTTCCTCACCGCAGAGGATCTGCTGCCAGACTTGTATTCTTCGATAAATAAAATTTTCATCCTAAAATAAATAATGTAGCCTCCAGAAAGCAGGTAATAACAGAACTGTGGGCCTTCTGATTGGTCTTTCAGACGCTGCTTCTTGAGAACTTTCTGTTCCATCTGAGGTGTTAGCTATCGGGAGCTGGAGAGTTGCGGGTCCCGAAAAGTACTTATTTTAGAACATATGTCTCTTTTCATTGCGTTCCAGGAAAAGGATTTATTGAATCGTCATGGTTTGAATGTTGTCTGTATGACTGGGAAGAATTTAAATTGGGAAAATAATCGCTATGTATGGTAAAACCTTTAGTGAGACTGAAAACACACCATTTTACCTTTCCAGAAGAAACGTCTGAGGAATTTGTTTCTTGAAAAGTAAAGAAAATTTAAGAAAATATCACCTCTTAGCTATATGAGCTCATGTATTGTAAACTTGCATTTTTTGGAGACAAAGAAACGAGATGGCTTGTCATGGATCATGTATTATATTACACAAATAAGACAACAAACTGCCCTAATAAATTAGCACTCGAGGACAGCTACCCTTCAAGACATGGGTATACGTATAAAGACAGACAGACAGACAGACACACACACACACACACACACACAGGCTTTCTTTTAAGTGAGTCAGCTTTTGAAAAGGAAAATAACTTTATTAAAACCTTTTCATAAAAGAAAATCATTGTAATTACACCTATTATTCATAATGATGAAAAAATAAAATATTTCTTTAATTTTCTTCTTGAGAGCTTTCTTGGAGGCTCTAACAGTGGAACACAGGTACTTGTCCAGGCCTCCTCTAGTCTTCAAAACAGTGAGTGGGTAGCTTCAGGGGGGACACGCATGAAAGAGTACATGAGGAAGGAGACACTGTCTAGCCAGATCGCCCTCGTATCCCAATTTTCTCCTTGAAGTAAATAATTGAACTCTATTCAGCCATAATACATGTAAATGATTGAACTGTACTCTATTCAGCTCTAATATATAAAGAGACCACATTGTGAATTTTCAAACATTCCACTATTTTCATTCTTTTATTAATTAATTTTCATGAAACCCAAAGAGGAATAAACATTTTATAGATGAACGAACTAAAGAATAGAGAGAAAAAAAAAAAAAAAAACACCAGCCTGGTGGACTTCTATGGGGTGGCAGAGCTGAGATTTCAGGAGTTTCTAATCTCGCAATCTGTCTGCTGAATCCTCACACCTACTCTCCTGACTTACTGTAATGACCTTATAGCTTGTGATTCCTGTGTTAAGCAAAAGAAAAACAGCACCTTTCTTTCTCCACCCCATCCCCACCCCACCCTGTTGCCACGGCTGTGAGCAAAAAACAGGGCTCAGAAGTTTCTGGCCTCCAGTCGTCTGGACACCTGCTTCCTCATCAGATATCAAAAGTCTGGATCTAAAATTATGAAGTGTGTGTGTGTGTGTGTGTGTGCGCGCGCGCGCGCGCGCGCGCGCGTCTGTTTTAATTTTATTTCCATTCCTAAAGGGATTTGGACCAGTTTCAAGACAAACAGCACATAATAACCAGACTAAACCCTACTAACACAGATTAAAAATGACCAAGTTGATTTGAAGGAATTATGTTGGAAAGCCGAGTTACAAAAAAACATCTGAAATGCCAAGCAGCTACAAGCTTCCAGGAAACCATGGGAGACCTAGAAAGAAACAAATGTCTTCATGATGCATTGCTGGTGACAGAGAGAGGAGCCCACAGGCTGGGGCCTTCCAATGATGCCTTGGGTGGTGTCTACTTGCAGGAAGAAATGAAACCCACAAGCCATGATAAATTTAGTGCCTATATTCTTAATCTATCCATTAGTTGAATTCTTTACTCTATTAGAGGATAAACCCCCAAACCAGTGGGCAAGATTGAGTCCATTTAATGTTTCTCATATATGTATGGGTTTAAGGCTGACGGCCTTGGATTGGTTCATGGTTCAGTGGTCTCGACCAAGGAGGAAAATGAGCTCTCTTTACAGGAGTCAGAGAGACATTTGTACTTACTAGCCAACCCTCCAAAGACCTTTAGAAATAGACTGACCCAACATAAGTGAAAAGGATCAAGCTGAATGCAAGCGAAACTAATTTTTGCAAAGAGCAAAACCGGTGAGTATGACATTGAAGGTCACTTAAAGTTCATGGTGTACAGTCAGAGAAGTACATTTTGTTAGTGGGACTCTAACATGGAAGTTCTAATATGAACTGGAAGAAATCACTCCCCCATATTGTCCAAGGTCCACTCCCACCTCCCCTCTGCTGTTATCTCCTCAGCTGGGGGGTGCTACTTTGTTCCTACATCCCTAGCTCCAAGCTAAGATTTTATCTAGAGCAGGACCTTGAGTAGGTATTGTTTGTGCTGTCGCAGCCACTGTGAGGTGAGTTCAGGTGCACATCTGTCCTGCTGTATCCGGAAAACACTGGTTCCTTGGAGTCATCCATCACATCTGACTCCTCCAATCTTTCTGCTCCTTCTTTTTTTTTAGGATTCCTGAACCTTGGGGGGGGGGGATGATAAGGATGTTCCACAATTACAATTCGGCTTTTAAATGGGATAACAAAACTATATAGACAAGGAGTCAGTCATCAAAAGAATGCTGTGGTGATTTAGTCCTCAAAAAGCATTTCATAGAATAATCATTTCTAATGATTAATTTAGATTTTTTTCTGTATTGAACTTTGTCCAGGGGAACACTGGTAGAATGTATAGATCCCAAGTCTATAGAAGAAATTGCATACCCAGTTCCTAGGTCTGGCTTCTCTTTGCTGCCATGGGTCACTCCGCCTCCTTTAGAAAGCTAATTTATTCAATGGAGGAGATTTTAGGCTTACACATTCTTCATCAATTTCCCATCCCTGTCATCCTGGGACCATGCACTTAGCGTGCCTATGCATGCACACTACAGGAACTGTACTCCTGTACTCACAGTGGAGGTTAGAGAAAGATCATCTGTTCCAAATGGTTCTGGTGAACTGGGCAGTTCCAGGCTCATGCTTGATCCCAAAGCTTAGAAATAAGTGCTAAACACTAAGGATCCAGTGATTCCCAGTGATGGTAGCATCTGGAACTTCAAAATATAAATGCATGGGTCGCTAGGATATTGGGATTTAATTAGTTAGAAATGTGACCTAGACTTTGGGAGTTTTAACAGACACCCCCTGCCTCCGGGTGGTTATGGTATGTAGATATATTTTGGGAGCACTGATGTAGTTCATACCCCCTCCCTTTTATTAGGGCAAACTGACTTCGGGTCTTTTTTCTTTGGATGGTGACTATGGTGACTGAGCTCATTAGCATACACGGAAAAACTCATGGTACTTGTACTGGTCAGACTTCTCTTACCATCAGGCACGGTCATCCACTCCTTTAATCCCAGCACTCAAAAGTCAGAGGCAGATGGAATTCTGTGAGTTCCAGGCCAGCCTGGGCTACAAAGCCTCAAAAAGAGGAGGAGGGAGCAAGAGGAAGGGGAAAGGGAAAGAGGAGGGGGAAGAGAGGGAGAAGGAAGGAGGGAGTTAGGGAGAAGGAGGTGGAGGAGAATTTTTGTTTGGATAGATCCATACTGGATTCTCATGCCCTGATAAAATAATTGAGATATAAATTTTGTCAGATGTCTTTTTTAAACATCTCCTCGTGTCTGTCATATGTCACATCTTAAAACTTTTGGTTGAACCAGATGCCGTTTATGCATCAAACATCTTTGAACAAACGCTCTGCATTAGTTTAAGTTCTCTCTGCATTACTTTCAAGTTTCAAGGAAACGATACTTGAGCCCTCTGCATAGACTGGCACCATCAAATGAGATATTACTAATTTGGCCACTAGATGGCAGGACTTTATAAATTAAAATAAACCCACAGTCTAATAAATCAAGCATTCTTTTCTCAAAAGCAAATAAATGCCTGTTGGTGAGGATGACATGATCTTAAGTAGTATTTTAAACGCAATTGACACATAGAATTTTGCAATTTTCTTTCTCTTTTATCTGCTTGTTACTTTGTTTATTAATTCTAGCAATGGAGCACGCATGCCCCCTCTTCCACAGTTTTCTCCGGTAGTCTCAGTGCTCCGGCAAACTGAGAAGACCCAGGAGAGCGAATCAAATGGCCCACTAAACAAATTAGCCAACCTCGGGCTCTTTTATGCAAGGCCTGGGCAAATGTTTGCTTGTTTTTGCATTCCCTGTCTTTTTTCAATTCATGCTTCTCCCAGGCAACAACACAACCAGTAATGCCAGGAAGGGAAGATGGGCTTGCTGCCACGGGGATGCATTCTGTGTCCACATGTTGGTGGAGGAAGCCAAAGGTCTGTGGGATGGGAGAGTCCAGCAGGCACACTGGTCTGGGCACATAGACCACAAAAGGGAGACTGGAATTACCTCCAGGCTTAGGCATTACAGACAGGGAAAGTAAGGATAGTTTGAGTAATCCTAAATTATTACCTGTCTGTGCTTGCAGAGAGATGTAGCTGCTTTGCTTCTTTTAAAAATTATTTTCTAGCCTTAAGTAAGGTAGGTTTTTCTCAATAGGCCTGAGTTCTTAGAGACACTGCGCCTCTTTATGTCTACCCTTGCTTTTGCTCCTGAGCCCAGCACTTCCGTTTGTAGTCTTCTTTCTTTTACCAGTGACAGCTCTAAGCAGTTTTCTGCAACTGTGTTTTTCCTTCGTTTGGAGTCTCTTGTTTGAGTGTGTGTGGGGGGGGGGAGTCCTGATATTCAGTGGTAGATGGGGGATAAGAAAAACATTTTTGACCTCCTGAAAGTCTGAACGATGCCTTGAGCACACTTACAATTTGATTGACTGTAGAATTCTTGATTGGACACCACTTTTCTTCAAAATTTTATACTTGCAGCTTCCATTGTGTCTGCTAAGAGGTTCAAAATTAGTTCTCTTTCTGTTGTTTCTCGCATCTAGAGCCACCTGTGTGCGTCTCCCTCTTCCTAGCACGTGTCTTAGTGTGGGAACATTTTCCTCCTTCAGACTTGATGACTCTCACAGACGCTTCCAATTATGTTTTTCAATTCTGGGGTAATTTCTTGAATGATGTATCCTCCCCTCCCATTTTTTCCTGTTGTTTCTTTCAGAATTTCTCTTAATTTAGGAGTCAGAGCTCCTAGAGAAGAGGTTTTTAACCTGAGGAGTTTCAACCCCTTTGAAGGTTGCATACCGTATGTCCTGCGTATCACAAATTTACATTGCAACTTATAACAGTAGCAGAATTACAGTTATGAAGCAGCAATGAAAATAATTTTATGGTTGGGGATCACCACAACATGAGGAACTGTATTAAAGGGTCACAGCATTAGGAAGGTTGAGAAGCCCTGCTCTTATATTGTTTCTAACTTTTCATTTAGTCTTCTCTTCCCTCTATTTCCTGAGAAATTCCTTCAACTTTGTGTGTGTGTGTGTAAGCGTGTACACGTGTATGAACATGAGTGAGTAGGTGCACATGTGTATGTACATGAGTGAGTAGGTGCACGTGAGTATGCACAGGAGTGAGTAGGTGCACATGTGTCTGCACATGAGTGAGTAGGTGCACACGTGGAGGCCAGATGTTGACATCAGATATCTTCCCACCTTAGTTTTGACAGAGTTTCTGCAGAACCGGAACCTCCAAGGATCTCCCTGTCTCTGCCCTGCCCCAGGCCACAGTCCCTGTTTTAGAAGGCAGTAAACTTGCTCAGCTTTAGGTGGCTGCTCTGGCTCTGAACCGTGGTTCCCAGGAATCCTCAACAAGCGCTTTACCCACTGAACCATCCCACAACCTCCTCAATGTTTTATTCTCTTGAGTTTTTCGTTTCTGAGTTCATATGATGCCGAAGCATGAAATTGCCAATATTTGAAGATTGTTATCTTAAGAATGGCAATTTCATATACTTCTATACTGATATTTTTAATTTCCAAAAGCATGCTCCTGCTTTCCGATGTTCTTCTGTTTTGACAGCATCCTAATTCTGATTGCAGGATGAAGTCTCTTCTGTTATCTCTCAGAGAAGATCTTAATGGCAGGCACTTTTGTGCATGTTTGTCTTCCCGTGTTGTCTTTCGGCGGCATGCTCCTGCCTAATCATCTTGTTCTCTTTCACTTTAAAAAGTTTCCTCAAATGATGATAAAAGCAGGTTGTCTGAAGTGTTTTCTCTATATTAACTCAATTCATCTTAAGAATAGTCCTCCGTGGTAGGGGTTTTTAGAGATGAGTGAAGCTATGACACATATGTAGAAGCTGGTTGCTTCTGGTCACAATGTGTCTCCAAAGAAAGGGTGCTAATAAATGGCGCTGTGAACTCTGAGGACTTGCCTAGAGTCAGGTAGATCTCCATGCTTGGCAGAATAATGAGCCCGAGGATGTTCACACTCCAGTCTCTGGAACCCAAGGATATAATATCTCATATGGCAAAAAGGGACTTTACACAGGTGATTAAGTGAAGGACTTTGAGATGGGGATCATTTCCTAGATTACTCTGATGAACCCCATATAGTCAAAAGAGCCCTTTAACGTAAAAGAGTCAGTCTGGCAAATAGAAGTCAAAGAGAACATGACAATAGAAGCAGGGGTTGAGGTGAGGTGGGTCTATGAGTCAAGGAATGCAGAAAGCCTCTAGATACTGGAAAAAAGAAATAAAGGGAGAAAAGGAATTCTTCCCACTCTAGGTCTTTGTGGATATAATAAAATATTTCAAGCTAGGCACTTTATTAAAAAACAAGTTTATTTAGAAGATTCAGGTTAGGGTTAGAGTCAGAATTTGGGTTCCTCAAAAAGGCAGGAGTGTGTGTCAAAGAGAGCACATGACAAAACCAGAAGCCAGAGATTGCAGGTCACCTAGGCTCTCTCTGTAGTAGTCTGATCTCACAGAGTGTCACGGAAGAGGAAGAACACACTAGTATAAGAACAGCATCAGTCTCTTTTACGGACACAATCTCCTCCCTGGTTGGGTGTGGCTCATGGTTAGTGTCTTGGCTTAGCCTTCCCCAAGCTTTCATTTCCAGACACTGCAAAACAGAGACCTGAGTACTTTTCTCTAAGCTCCTCCCCTTTAAAGTTCCAGCTGTGTCTCACTGGGGACCAAGCAGAAGCACAGGAGCTGCAAATCACATTTAAATTATGGCACTCAGTTCCATTGACATCTTGATTTTAGTTCAGTGTCGCTCATTGTGCACTTCTGTCCTTCAAAGCTATAAGACAACAGAGACAACAGATTTGTTCATTTTGAACCACTTAATCTGTAGTTACAGCAGCAACCGACAACTCCTAGGTTGTAAGCGGCATAAGTAACCAGGCTAGCTTAATATGAAACAGCAAATTTTAATGAAGGGATAGCTTACAACACCAGGGATCCAGCGATGAGCAGGAGACACAAAAAAGAGAGCAGCGGGGGCTCACGCCCAATACGTAAACATTAGCCCGAGGTGAACATGCCCCCCCCCCCAATGGGCTGGGCTATCCCTACATCGGATGATACATTCTGTCACAAAACCCCTAATACTGTTTGCAGTTTTGTTTGCAGTTAGTCCTCCCTCCCTCCCTCCCTCCCTCCCTCCCTCCCTCCCTCCCTCTCTCCTTTCTTTCTTTCTTTCTTTCTTTCTTTCTTTCTTTCTTTCTTTCTTTCTTTCTTTCTTTCTTTCTTTCTTTCTTTGAGGTAGGATCTGGTTGTGTAGTCCAGGCTGATCCAGAATTAATGGTTCCTCTACTTCAGTTTCCAAAGTGTCAGGATCACAGACATCAGTATCATTTCTTTTGGGTTAGTGCAATTTTCCAGGGAAGAATTTTGAATTTTCTGACTGAATGTACATAAAAGAATTTAACATAGTTCTGTTGTTGATCTGGTTCCTTTATCCTTAACCACAGCTTGTTTCTGTAAGGGCAGGGGATCTTTTAATTTTCTTAGTTAAGAGCACAGAGCTGGTTCTTCTCCTAGGGCAGACGAGAGGATGCTTCCTGGTGGGGACAATCACTTGCTTCCATCTTTCATTAGTACTCTAGGGCTGCTGTCATAAAGAACCATCGAGCTGTGACTCATGCAACCAAAAATGTATTTTATAACCATTTGGAGGTTCAAACTCTGTGGGCACAGTGCTGGCACCTTCACCCAGGTATTACTTCTGAGTTCTATAATGGGTGGTTCCATTATAAGTCTTTCTCTGTGGCATACAGTCTTCTTGTCTTTTCTTATTGTCCACCCTCTGTCTATGCCTATGCTCAACTCATCTCTTCATATAAACCCAACAGTTGTACAGCCATGCTAACTTGATCGTCTCTTTAAGGACCCTAACACTAAATAGGGTCATCATCTTGGGGACTAGGGGAAAAGCTTTTAACGGGTAAATTATACAGCATAACTCATTAATGTTCTTTTATTTCTGCTTCCATAGGAATCTGGGGTTACCAGTTTCTGAGCTTTCTTGGGGACCAGCTTCTTGACATCTGCATCATGGAGTTAGGATTTGGCTGTCTCCAACTATCAAATCAGTTACTATTTATTTTCTCATTTTCTCTCTTTCAGTGTTGTTTTATTATACCCTCTTCTCTAATTTCCTGTGTGTGGGTGTATGCCTAACAATGCACTCCAATATTCTGCTCGAGGAGACTTTTGAATGGAGCAGAATTACTTCATTTTAATGGTCGCTTTTCACTGAAAGTTCTGGTTATTAAATTGGTATCTGTGTGTCTAGACAGGAACCAAAATAAATTGAAAATCTGATTTTAAAAACTCATGTGGCATCCCTTGAAGATGAGCCAAATTAGCTAGATCAATGTCTGCTCTGCCTATGTTTTTGCTTGTTCCCATCCTTCTTTCTTCACTCACTCTTCCTTCCTCCCTCTGTCCATCCTTCCCTCCCTCCTTCTTTCCATCTTTCCTTGCCTTCCAGGTAAGGTTTTACCGTGTGGTGAGGTTGTTGGCCTTGGACTCTTGGTAATTGTGCGATTCAGTTTCTCCAGTGCATGGATTATAAGCATGTGCTAGCACTCCTGGTTTTCCATTTTCTTTAAATAGTTGGATAAAACTCCTAGAAGAGTTTGGAGTCAACCTCAAATTTTTGTTATTTTTAAAGGGTAAAAAAAAAAAAGATGGGTGATAATTACCTGGAAAACAGGAAGCAGGAAACTATTGGCACATCTTAACATATTTTTAAATAACTACTTCTCTTAGTCTCTGAGAAGTGTAGATTTTGTCATTTACCTTTTAATTTAACTTTTGTGTTTTTTAAAAAGCAAATCATCAGTAGTCCTCATTGTCTGCTACGTTCAGCGAGAGACCTGGATGGAGGTGGGTTGTCCTTGGACTTCCCACAGGGCAGGGAACCCTGATTGCTCTTTGGGCTGATGAGGGAGGGGGACTTGATTGGAGGAGGGGGAGGGAAAGGGGAGGTGGTGGTGGGGAAGAGACAGAAATCTTTAATAAATAAATAAATAAAGCAAATCATCAGATACACACCCACTCCCTCCTCTCCAATTCCTCATATCTCCTCTGCCATGATATCTTCCCAACTTTATGTGCTTTTGTGATAAGAGAGCTTGGTCCACTTAGTGCTGCCAGTGTGTGTATGTGTATGAAACTGAAGCATGGCATAGCCTCTTAGAGGGACACATCCTTTAAGACTACTTTCTCTCCCCGAGAAGCCATCAATTGTCATTAGCTCCTCAGCTATGGGTGGGATCTGTGACCCCCTCATCTGTCCATACATGTATGGCTTGATCTTGTGCAGGTCTTGTAATGCATTCATAGTTCATGTGTGCGGCGTCGTCTCAAGTCCAGAAAACATGATTTCACTGCAGTTATCTTCTATCTCTCATCATTTTTCCATACCTCTTCTGCAATGACCCCTGAGCCTTGGGAGGAAGGGGTTTAATGTAGATGTTCCATTTAGGCCTGAGCACTCCAAGTTTCTTCTTCTCTCTTCAATGGCTAGTTGTGAATCTCTGTATTAACAGCCCTCTATTACACAAAGAAGCTTCTCTGATGAGAGTTGACAGAACGAATGGATGGGCATAAAGATAACTATTTTGAGGCAGTTTAATGCAGTTTATTTATAATAATTGTTTGTTTAGCTAATAGTGACAGGCTTTCCCTTCAGGCCCATGATTCACCCAACCATACGTCTTTGGTTTAGTTATTGATATAAGACCTGAGTTTTATCTTGTGGACCAGGCCTTAAATCCAGTCATAAAATGGTTGTTTACTCCCATCCTCTGTTGCAGCAGTAAGCATATTCCTGTCAGGCCAGTAGTTAATGCTAACTCTCAGAGTTTACAACGGGGTAAGACTGATGATGTGAAATATATTTTTAATTCAATAGATTCTCGCATGTCTATGAAGATCTCAGGCTCCATAGAGATGGATATTGTTAGGAATAATCCTGGGCCTCTTTTATGAATGAAGCTGTGGGAAAGAAACAAATGCTTACAATTTCCAGTGATCTTTCAGCACACATATCATCTTTTCATAGCATCTCGATTATGGTCATTGTATCTTTTCCTCAAAAGATCCTGAGTTCTTGACAGAAAATAATTACACATATTAAAATTGTCAATTATATGAACATTCATGAAGGAAATTAATATTCTGTATAGTTGGAAATCAAACTGATTTAATCTTTCTTGGGGGCGTTTATCTTTTACCATTCTCCCTTCTTCTTGAATCTTACATCCAAAGCACGCAACACTCTTGAAAAGCCATGCTTTAGGATAACTACTTTTTCTTTTGCATGTATATGTGTATGTGTGTGTATGTGGTGTGCAAATTCACTTGTTTGGGGGAACACATATGTGTGGGTGCATATGCATGTGTGTTAGGTATAGGCCAGAGGCTGAAGTTAGATATCTTCCTCCATTGCTCTCAACTTTATCTTTTAATTTTTCTTTTGATTTATTTTTATTTCATACAATACATCCCAACCACAACCTACCCTCCTCCCACTCCTCCTCACCCCCCCCCATTTCACCCCTTTTCCAAATCCATTGCTTTTCTATTTCCCTTGAGAAAAGAGCAAGTCTCTCAGTGATCGCAACTGAACATGATATAATAAGGTGAAATAAATCTAGACACAAACCGTTACGTCAAGGCTGGGCAAGGCAACCCAGTAGGAAGGAAAGGATTCCAAGAGCATACCAAAGAGTCAGAGATACTCCCACTTCCACTGTTAGGAGACCCACCAACACCCCAAGCTAACCAACCCCAGCAGCTACGCATAGAACCTAGCAGCAGACCTATGTAGACTCCATGGTTGGCTATTCAGTTTTTGTGAGCTTCTATGAGTCCTGCTCAGCTGAGTCTGGGGGCTTTGTTCATCTGGGTATCTTCAACCCCTCTGGCTCCTACAAACCTTCTTCCCCCTCTTCTTCAGGCTTCACTGAACTCTGCTTTGTGTTTGGGCATGAGTCTCAGTATCTATTTCCATCTGCTACTGGAGGAAGCCTCTCTGAGGGCTATTGGGCTAGGCACCAATCTATGATTATAGCAGAATATCATTAGGAATAATTTCATTGACCTTTTTGGTCAGTTGTATTTGGTTCTATCCTAGTTCTCTGATCCATCCAGCTTCTGGTTCTGGGCCATCCAGGTAGTATCAGGCATGGGCTCCCTCTGGTGGCTTGGGCCACTTTATTTACTGGAGCTTCATAGTCTAGCTAGAGACCTTGCCTTGGCGATCACCTGTTTCTGCCTCCCTAGCACTAAGATGATAACAGGTAGCCTTCATGCCTTGAATCTTTTTTAAAAATATGGATACAAGAAACCTGAACGGTGGCCCTTAAACATGTACAGCAAGTGCTTTGCCCACTTAGTCATCTCTCTGCCTGCAGAATGTCTACCTTTTCAGACTGCTATTGGAGCAGTGGTTCTCAAAGTGGGGTCCATGGCAGAGCAACTTCACTGGTACCCTGGAACTTGTTAGAAATGCAAGATTTCCTTCCACTTCTGCCCCACACAGACAGTTTAGAAGCTTGGGATTTGATTGTAGTGAGAGCTCTGGGAAGCTCTCCAGGAGACATGTTAAACAGCCAGGCATCTCTTTGAGAACTCAAGAATAATCTATGTCAACAGCTGACATCGTGCCTGACATCCTGAAGGTACTCAATGCCTTCTTCAGAGAAGGACTCCTAAGAAGCAGTCACTGGAGACACGGGCTGTTGGAAGAGAGGCAGCTTCTTGGGCACGGCTTGTCTTTCATCATTGCGCAGAATCAATAGTCGACTCCTTCATGCAGACAGTCAATGAGTATTGCTTAAGCATATTTAAAGATATTGTATCCATTTCGCTTATTTAGTACCACGTTGTGATAAATGAGCTTGCTTTGAAGAAAATGTTTGTCTCCGAAACGGAATGAAAACAAAATTTGTAACCCAAGATTGCCAGGAAATTTACTGCTGTGCAATAATTTTCCACTTCCTTTGTCCTCTTCACATGGGCCATTTTATTTGCTAACTATTGCCTCATGCCTTTTTTCTTGACTATGTGATGAGCCTCAAAGCCATTGGGAATAAGGAGGTTATAGATTTTCGATAAAAAGTTGCATGAAGGATTCAAGGCAGCTGGGAAGGTGGAAGACGCCGAGGCCGGAAAAGTGACCTTTGATCACTAAGTTTCGCAGTCAACACTAAGGAAAAAGCAACATGTAGGGTTGTGATCGATGGCTCGCCCTTCAGAGCAGGTCAACTGGGGCAGAGCTTCAGAGTGCTTGCTGAAGTGGTGGTGACATGCACATGAGGAGAATACGTGATAAAGAATAGAGAACTAACCAACCAACCAAAACAACAGCACACGTGGACAAACAGCTACCACCAGCTTCTGAACAGATTCCGTTCATCCTAATCTGGGGTCTTGAACTCGTGATCTTCTTGCTTAGCCTCCTAAGGCCTGGAATCACAGGCATCTGCCACCGTATCTAGTTTATGTAGTGCTGAGGATTGAACCCTGGGCCTTATGTATGCCCGGTGTCTTAGGGCTTCTATTGCTGTGAAGAGACACCATGAGCACAACCACTCTTATAAAGGAAAACATTTAATTGGGGGTAGCTTACAGTTTAGCGGTTTAGTCCATTATCATCATGGCAGGAAGCATGGCGATATACAGATAGACATAGTTCTGGAGAGGGAGCTGAGACAGTTCTACTTATAGATCAATAGGCATCAGGAAGAGAAAGTGACGCTGGGTCTGCCTTGAGGATTTGAGACTTCAAAGCCTACCCCCAGTGACACACTTCCTCCAAAGAAGTCACAGTCACTCCAACAAGGCCACACCTTCTAATAGTGCCACTCTCTTTGGGCCTATGGGGCCATTTTCCTCCAAACTACTCCAGTAGGCAAACACTCTACATTAAATTAGGAGCATTTTAAGCCACAAAATTAGTGTTTTGCTATGGTGATAGACGGCTGTCATAGGAGCTGACCATATGTGTCCCCTAGATCTCTGAATGTCACTTTCTTATCTTATGTTCTGTAGCTCCTTTCTTACCCCTGCCAGTCCCTTAGATTAAATAGCTGGATTTTCTATACTCCTATCCTCTTCACTTTCCATTCTTTGCTCTTTGCTGAGATTGCATGGTTCCATTCATAATCAATATAGTTCAGATAGTCACCCAGCAGCCCAGTCTTCAAACAGACAGTGGCCTGTTCATGTTATGGTGGCATCCCTCTGCTTCCAGGAGAGTGGGCTTCTGTCCCAGCCCCAGAGATCTAATGAGAATCAATGTAAACCAGTCATTTGGTTTGAGGGCATTTCCTGGTGGTCTGCCTGAGGAGATAAAAAGGGAGGTTTTCTTAGAAGTTTCTCTTCTCAAAACAAGACATTTCAAAGTATTGGCAGGGAAGTTCTTTTGACTTTGGCCTTTTCCATTCATTCCTGCGTGAGCAGGAATTGTTCTGACTGGATGTTTCAATGCCTAAGACAACATGGCCAAGTGATACAGGAGCTTGCTCTCTGCTGGCGCTAAGTGAAAAGGAACCGTGATGAAGATGGCAAGTTGCTTACAGATGCTTCCATGAGAACAGAAGCTATTGTACAAAAGATAAAGGTTAAAACGGACTAAGGGTTAGCATGGCAAAGTCTAGAATAAAAGGAAGATAAAAAGAGGACTTGTGGGTGGGATAACTGAGATAGATAAGAGGCACAGAAGGCCTCTTGGTCGGTGACAGATGCCCCATCCCCCTTGAGGGACATATCTTTGGCACTGTTGTCCTTTATTTTTAAAACAACTAATTAATGATATTACACAGACAGACAGACAGACAGACAGACAGACACACACACACACATTACAAGGGAGCATCCCATGGAACACATGTGAAGGTCTGAGGACAAAGTGTAGGAGACAGTTCTCTCCATCCACCATGAGTCCTGGAGATGGAACTGAGGTTGTCAGGCTCGGGAACAAGGTCCCTTACCTGCTGAGCCATCTTTTCTAATATCCTTGTTTCTACTGCAGCTAATTTTGACAGACTAAATTGAAAAAGGACTACCTTAAAACACCTCACAGACAAGAAGTTAAATATGAGGTAACCATGATATAGGCATTCCACGGTCTTGGGTCCTGTTGGAACAACAACAACAAAAAGGTGAAGCAAAATGAGTAGCAGCATTCCCTTCTCTCTGCTTTCTCACTGTGGCTGTCATGTGCCTCAGTGGCCTTGTTCTCTTGCTCTCACCTTTTCTCCACCATGATAGGTCCTACCTTCAAACTGTGAGACAAAAGAAAGCTCCCTCCCTTTAGTAGCTTTTTCGTTATTTGGTCATGGCAACGAGAAAAGTAGCTAATAACTAGAAGGAACAGTTTAAAAAGATACTGCAAAGTTCTCCCCAAATTTGGGGTCTATCCTTTATGGATCCTGAAGGCTTCTTCCCCAATTTCGGTGCATTTCACCCCTGATTTTGAATATCTATCACTTCCATTGAAGATCTGCCATTGGTTCCATACGGTTCTGGAACTAGAGCAGCAAGACCATATGATCCATGGCAGCATCTATTCTTGAACAGCAGTGGTAGCAGACTGATGGGGCAGGAGGAGGGATGTCTGGCTCCTTTCTCACAATGTAGAAGCGACTTGAAGAGGAAATATACACACTGATGCCCATCATACACCCTCAGCTACTAAAAAATGAGGAGGATGGGAGCCAGGTCGATTGTCTCCAGGGTTGAAATGCTCTGATTTGGCACTCTTGCTTATGTATGCACAAGGGACAGAAACACAATCTAAACTTTATAAAATTGTTTGGATGTTTATCAGGATCGCATTTTGGCTTTCAGATGTCCCATTATCCTTGAGTTCTTGTCACTCTGTGCATTCAGTTTTCATATATTTACGTCACCATATGGCATTTCATGTTTGGAATTTCTTCTGCATCACACAAAACACTTACTTCAACCCACAGTCTTCTCTTCCCAATCCTCTACACGTTGAAAGTCATCCTTTTTGAGACCCACCTCCACCCCTTCACAAGGCAGCTGATTCTAGAAACAGGTGGAAGGTGCAAGGATGGAAATACTGGAGTTAAAATTTTGGCTTTGCTCCATCTGAAAGGTGTAATTATTTCAATTATTGAGCAATTTAGTTTCTCCGTGTCACATCTCCCTCAGCTATAACATTCAGGTCATAATAAAGGTAGTGACTTAATGTGATTTTTGGGAGGCAGAAACGAATATGATTTATACTGCCCAATGGCAGAGGGCCTGTAACATAACAAATGTTTAATACATTACTGGGAACATTACATTTTGCCCTCATTCTGCAATGCCATTCTGGTTGGATACTGGGGTTTTTATCTGCAATTTTTCTCTCCTCCATTTTCTTTACAGTTTATGGATGCTATTTCACTTTCTTAGTGCACGAGGTAAATATGATAGCCTTTATGAAAACTTGCCACTTCTTTCTATATTGTAATATTTAGTGTTTTTAAAAATGATGATGCTAATTCTTGTCTTTATAAGTATCATTTTTGTTGTATTTTAGGCTCTCATATGTGCATATAGTGTGTGGTAAGCATATTCTGCTCAAGGCGCCATTCCTCCTTTCTTGCTTTCCCCTACCCTCCTCTTAGTCCCCTTTGTTCTCCTCTGCAGGTTTACTTCTCCTTTCATGTAATATATATATATATATATAAAACATATATTTTATACAATATATGCGTATGTGACTTTAAGGAGCTATATAAAACCTTGGAACCAGAAATGAGAGACAATGTATGACATTTATCTTCCCAAGATTCATTTAATTTACTAAATACGTTTAGCTCCAGTTGCATCCATCTTTCTGCAAAAAGTCTTGACTTGCTTCTTCTGTATGGCAAAAATGTATTCTTCTGGCATGAATGCTACATTTTCCTTCTCTGTCCCTACTGTTGTTGGACATCTACTATGATTTATTGCAGTCTGAATAACGCTTATAAACTTCCCTCTGTGCTTCCAGAGATCAAGAATATTATCCAAGTGCTGCTACACAAATCTCTCCGATTATCTGGACTTCATAGAGTCTCTTCACCTGCAGACTTATTTTTCTTCATTCCAGGGGGAAAAACCATTCTTTCATTATTTCTTGTTCACATCTGGCCAGGTCCCATTTTCTTTCCAGTAGCCTAATCACATGCATGTTGTATTTTCCCAGTTTGTCTTCTGGTGTTTCCTCTTGTTCCTTCATAGTCTCTTTGGGTTCTCTTCTCCAGAACTTTTTCATCTTTCCAAACTGAGTTGTACTTATTAAATCATTTTGCTTTCTTCCTCAGCTTCTGGAAAGTACCTTCCTATTTGCTGTCATTGCGAATATCAGCACTATATATAAGTGGAACTATACAGCATCTGTATTATTGTCTTATCATATTTCTCCTAGAACAAGGTCTTCAAAATTCATCCAGGCAGCAGCATGCTCCATGACTTAAGTCTTTAAGGTTAAATAACATCCTATCGTCTGTGTATAACACATCAGCATTAGCCTTTGATCTGTGCATGGACATTTGGGTTTCACTATCCTTTTACTTATTGTAATCAGAGCTGCTGAGTCACTGATGTTCCAAACTTCGAAGGTCTGGCCATGTGCCAGCAGTGGGATGGTCGCACAAGAATATAACTCCACATGCAGTATTATAGGAGCTGCCATGCTATTTTGCACGGTGGTTTCAAGATTTTAGATCCTCACCAGCAATGCCAAGATGCTAGTTTCTAGATGTTCTTACTGGAACTAGCTATTCTGAGGGTTTATTTTTGATTTGGTTTATAGTTTTAGATAATATCCATACTAATAGATGTGGGAGCATCTTGTTGTTTCGAATGGGATTTTCTTAATTGTATGGCATCTTCAGCCCACCTTCCCTGGGGTGAATACATTTTTCTGAGGTTTCATGTGTCCCGCACTGGGTTGAAGGATGTAACCAAGGATGACTTTCAAATCTGATCCTCCTTCCTCCACCTCCTAAGAGCTGGGATTCCTGGTTTGTGCCACCACTCTGGCTTGAGTGATGCTACAGACTGAACCTAGGTTTTTGGTGGATGTTAGCCAAGCACTCTATTGGGATACACCCCCAGATATTGAGGTCAAGGATTTCTGCTCTCATTGTCACTTCAGTTTCACCCATTGGATTTTATTCATTTAATCATTGTGTATTTCTGTACTTACTATGTGTAATGCACAAGGCTAAAAGGAGTGAACAAGCTCAATAAATTCTTTTTTTTTAAAAAAATGGAAATAATTTGTTTTTAGTTCTGTAAGTCTTTTCCTAATGTGGAAGGGATGATTTGGAGATGAGAAGCAGAGGCAGGTGGAGCTCTGGAGCTCACCCGTCAGCTAACCTAACCCAGTGAGAAGTTCTGTGAAGTTTTAGCCCAATGAGAAACTAACATTGGACACCCAAGGAATGATACTCATCTCGGTTAGGGTTTCTATTGCTGTGACAAAACACTATGACCAAAATGCAAGTTGGGGGAGGAAAGGGTTTAACTTTACACTTCTGCATTGCTGTTCATGACTGAAGGAAGTCAGGAACTCAAACAGGGCTGGAATGTGGAGGCAGGAGCTGATGCAGAGGCCATGGAGAGGAGCTGCTTACTGGCTTGCTTCCTATGGCTTGCTCAACCTGCTTTCCTGTAGAATCCAGTACCACCGGCCCAGGAATGGCAACACTCACAATGGGCACCACCACCTTCCACTGCTCACTAATTGAGAAAATGCTTTTCAGCTGGATCCCATTGAGGCATTTCCTCAGCTGAGGCTCCTTCCTCTGATGACTGCAGCTTGGGTCAAGTTGACACACAAAACTAGCAAGTATAATACTCAAGGTTGTTCCTCTTATCTCCATACACACAAGTACACATGGGCATTTCCATACCTGCACACACACACACACACATGTACCCACATGGACATGCACCGCCACGTACATGAACACACGCACACACTCATCCACAAAGTAATCTTCTCCTAGTGTTAAAATTGAATTTGTTGAAGTACCTTCTTTGGTCAGTGGTGAAATGTGAAATTATGATAAATAATGACCATTAATACATACATTATCCACTCTTGCTCCCTATTTTAGGGGGTTTGATTTAAATCTTTATCCCTGAGTGTTGGGATCCATTCACTGAGAGCTAGTCTTGTATAAGCAAGTGAACTGGGCGTCTTGATACAGGTATGGCAAAATGTAGTCTCTACTCTTTTTTTTAATTTATTATTTATTTATTTATTTTTTAAAAAATATGGCCTCCTCCCCGTTTCCATTTCCCCCCCCCCCCCCCCCCCCCCCCCCCCCCCCCCCCCCCCCCCC
>NW_026068071.1:187144-278621 GCF_014885135.2 Alexandromys fortis
TCTGGCTATTACAAATAGTGCTGCTATGAACATAGTTGAACAAATGCTTTTGTCATATGATAGGACATCTCTTGGGTATATTCCCAAGAGTGGTATTACTGGATCTTGGGGTAGGTTGATCCCAAATTTCCTGAGAAATCGCCACACTGATTTCCAAAGTGGTTGCACAAGTTTGCATTCCCACCAGCAATGGATGAGTGTGCTCCTTACTCCACAACCTCTCCAGCAAAGGCTATCATTGGTGTTTTTGATTTTAGCCATTCTGACAGGTGTAAGATAGTCCACATGGATCAAAGACCTCAATATCAGGCCGAACACACTGAACCTGATAGAAGAGAAAGTGGGAAGTACCCTACAACAGATGGGCACAGGAGATTGCTTCCTATGTATATCCCCAGCAGCACAGACTTTAAGGACAACATTGAATAAATGGGACCTCCTGAAACTGAGAAGCTTCTGTAAAGCAAAGGACACTGTCACTAAGACAAAATGCAACCCACTGACTGGGAGAAGATCTTCACCAACCCTACAACAGACAAAGGCCTGATCTCCAAAATATATAAAGAACTCAAGAAACTAGACTTCAAAAAGCTAATTAACCCAATTAAACAATGGGGCACTGAACTGAACAGAGAATTCTCAACAGAAGAAATTCAAATGGCCAAAAGACACTTAAGGTCATGCTCATCCTCCTTGGTGATCAGGGAAATGCAAATTAAAACAACTTTGTAGTCTCTACTCTTAGGTAGTAAAGTTAGCCCTCATGTAGCCTGGTTGGAGAAACAGCATTTCTCGGTCAAGATCTCCCTAGCTGTCACTTTAAAGACCTTTTGCTTACTGTTTTTTTTTTCTTGTTGTTGTTTTATCTCATAGGCGAAACTGCGCTGACCTGAGAAGTTATCGCTCACAGATGTGTTTGGAAAGGAAGAGTGAGTGGGCTCTCCTATGATACTGCACACTCGGGCAGATAACACACTTCCAAGGCAGAATTCATACATCAGCCAACTCCAGAAGACTGGGTTCCCTTTATTAACTCTATCTCTTTACTGGAAACTATTGTGTCCATCCTGTTTCTGTCAAAGCATGGTTGTGTGATAAACTTGCAAAGCTTCCTCTAAACCTGAAGGCTTTGGTAATCTGAAACTTTAACCTACAATCCCTCTACAAGCTCTCTCCCGTTTCATTGTTTGGGAATGGGGTTTGAATTATGGCCACTGTTGAAGTAAACAGAAGCAGTGGAGATAACAGTAGCAATAAGAGTGATTGACAGTATCCAGTACAGAAGTTTTAGATTGGTACTTGGCAATGGAAGTGGTAATAACTAAGACCGGGGTAGCCACAGGATCTCCACAGGAAGGGAAACATAACATTATACTTGATACTACTTGATGGCGCTACTTTGTTCAATTACAGCATCATAAGATGGCCAATTTTATGTATCAACTTTTTTTGGGGGGGTCACAGGGTGTCTGGATAATTTCCAAACACTGCTTTGGGATTGTCTGTAAGGGCTTTAGTGGATGAAGTTAACATTTAAACTCTACTCATAATGTTGATGGCCCTCACTCAATCAGCCTAAGAACTGGATAGAACAAAAAGACAGACCCTCTGTGGGGAATTAGACTGCCTGGTAGCATTTGAATAGAATTATGTGCTTATATGTGCTCTTTTATTTTATTGCATCCTGGGGGCTGTTGGGATCAAAGTGCTGTGTCAACTTGGCAGATTTTTGCTTTGCCACTCGCTATAATCTCATGAGTCAACTCCATACAACACTTTGGTATAGGTATTCATACATCTGATTGGTTCTGGTACTCTAGGAAAGCCTGTGTAATATACTCTCCACAGGTTTCTGGAGAATTGACCTTCAGCTTGGTGGCTTCATCTTCTCTTTCTCTGTTCAATAAAGGAAGGAGAGTGCTGTGCCTAGCCTGGAGAGATGGCCCAGCAGTTTAAAAGCACCAGCTGCGCTTGCAGAGGACCCAGGTTTGTTTTTCAGAATCCCAATCACAGTTTACAGTTGTGTTTAACACCATTTCCAGGGGACCAGATGCCCTCTTCTGCCTCTGAGGGCACCAGGCACACATATAGTACATATACATACATACTCGCATACATGAAATAAAATAAATATTTTTTTTTAGAAAAAGAGAATTAATTGTTTAAAAAGGAAGCCATTATTTCTTGTGACAGTAGACTGTAAACTCCCTTTCAGAAATGGATTAGGTTGAACATCCTCAGTTGAAGGAAGGAACGGCTTTACTTACAAATAACATCCATACAACACTCCATTAGTAAATTCCTTATAATCCAATGAATGGGCCACTCTGTTAATGTAAGAAATGTGTGATGCAAAGATGAAAAGTATACGCGCACAGTTTTTCTCTTTAATTGTGCACGAATTTTGGGGTGTTTGCACCCCATATTGTAGACATTTGCAAACCTGCTGAGATCTGCCCAGGGCTAAACTGTGGCTGGAGGATGCTTTCCTGCTCTTGCTTCTCTGCAGAGATTCTACCTCAAGGACATGCTTGTCATAAGACACGATGTGTATGTATGGTTGTCACATGATTTCTTCTTTTTTGTCATTATGCCTAGCCAGTCACATATCAATTTTATCATTATGATGATGATCTAGATATATGGTCATCTTGCTCTCCACTTTAAAGTACAGGGAGTTGAGGATCAGAGTGGCAAGTAGATTCTGAAGAATAGCGTAACTGGGAGCCCAGGATGATAGTAGAGTTGATAAAGTGCTTGCATTGCAATGAACTGGAGTTCCACTCTCAGAACCTGTGTAAAACAAACAAACAAAAACGCCAGCTGTCATTGTCTCAGTGTGTGGGTGCACCCCTCTCGGTCCTGAGTTCCTTGCTCATGCTCTCTCTCCTTCCGCTCCTGATTTGGACCTTGAGATTTCAGTCCGGTGTTCCAATGTGGCTCTCTGTCTCTGTCTCCTTTCATTGCCTGATGAAGGTTAATATTCAGGAGGATGCCTATATGTTTTTCTTTGGGTTCTCCTTCTTATTTAGCTTCTCTAAGAACCCGAATTATAGGCTCAATGTCCTTTATTTATGGCTAGAAACCAAATATGAGTGAGTACATCCCATCAATGGGGATGTTCTATCGGGAACTCACCAAGGCCAGCTGGCCTGGGTCTGAAAAAGACTGGGTTATAACCGGTTTCGCTGAACATAGCGGTCAATGAGGACTACTGAGACCTCAAGAACAATGGCAATAGGTTTTTGATCCTACTGCACCTATTGGTTTTGTGGGAGCCTAGGCAGTTTGGATGCTCACCTTACTAGACCTGGATGGAGGTGGGTGGTCCTCGGACTTCCCACAGGGCAGGGAAGCCTGATTGCTCTTTGGGCTGACGGGGGAGGGGGGCTTGATTGGGGGAGGGGGAGGGAAAGGGGAGGGGGCTGGGGGGAAGAGGCAGAAATCTTTAATAAATAAATAAATAAAAAGAAAAAAAAAGGAAAAAAAAAGCCAGCTGTCATGGTGCCCACTTGTAATCCCAGCGCTGTAGTCAGAAACAGGTGGATCCCTGGGCCTAACTGGCTAGTCAGCCTAGGCTATTTGGTTGAATACTAGCCAGTGATAGAGCCTGTCTCAAAAAATTAAATATAAGTGGGTAGTACCGAGCCTGAGCTTGCCAAAGGTAAACACACATGTATCACACAACATGAACACTCACATTTTTTTTAAAAAAAGTCATCAAATAGGAAAATAAAACAAGGGTTGGAGAGCTTGTTCAGTCATTAAGAGATCTGGTTCCTCCCCAGATGACCTAGGTTTATTCCAGCACCCACAAGGTGGCTCATAACTGTCTAAAACTCTGGTTTCAGGATATTTGACTCCTTATTCTGGCCTCCTCGGCTACCAGGCATGTACATGGTTCATAGACATATATGCATGCAAAATACACATATACATAAAACAAAATATTAAAAATAAAAAGTACAGCAGCATAACTGAGATTTGATTTCTAATCTCCATAGCTTCCACAATTCTAGTTCCAGGAACAGTTCTGTATACTCTGTCAACTGTATTGCTGTTGGGTTTTTCACAGTTTAGTAAGGAACAGACTTTACTTCAAAAGTAAACCTGGTCTTCTACAGCTTAACTATTTATTAACTCCTGTTTATACATAGTCTATGAGAACATGCAGGACTGGAAGCAGGGATTATTGGTTCCTAAAAATAAAAAATAAAGCCGCGACATTAAATTTAACTAATGTATTCATGGGATTTAACACGTTAACTTTACACATTATCAGATAATGGCCATGGGATTTAGCATGTTAACTCTACACATTATCAGATTTGGTAAAAATAAATGTTCCCAGAAATTCGTGAATTTGACAGAAATTTCTGTGTATTTTTAACACAACTTACAAATTGGAGTTTGTTCTTCATGAAGTGCCCGAATGTTCATGAGAAGAGCCAAGAAATTATGGTCAAATGTTAATTGGACGATTACTCACAGTGAAATAGTTCCAAAAGCAAATTACATAAACATTTCTTTTAGAATGAAAATGTTTGCTTAGTGCGGGAACAAAGTGACTTTTACAATTCTGCTTTCCACCGTTTTACATGGAATTGTTGGAAGAACAATGAAATGATCCCACATGTATTCACGGCCTAAACTGAGCAATTGGTAACATTTGTCATAATTTGCTTTGCTCATTAGGCATTTATGTATAATTTTTGTCAAGACCTGAAGGAAAATTGCAGTGATGATATTATATTAGTCATCTCCTAAAATTAGGACATTTACAATGATATTTTAATTTATTCTTTGAAAATTTCATACATGATACAATGTACTTTGATCATAACAATCTCCCTGTCCATGTCTCCAACTTCTAATCAGCCTCCAACATATCTTTTTCCTGACTTTATGTCCCTTTGTTTTTTAATAACCCACTGAGTCCAATTAGTGTTGTCCATATGTACGGGTATGGGACCATCTACTGGAGAATGATCAACTTAACCAAGGCCACACTCATAGAGAAAAGAGACTTTCCCCTCTCTCAGTAGCCATCAACTGCCAATAACTCCTCTGTTAAGATTAGGACCTCAGAAGCCTTTCCCTCATAAATGTTGAAATTTTTACTGTCTCGATCTTGTGCAGGTCTTATGCAGGTGTGCTAGTTTGAAAGAAAATGTCCCCCAAAGGGAGTGGTATTATTGGAGGTGTGTCTTTGTTGGAGTAGGTGAGGCTTTGTAGGAGGAAATGTGTCACTGTGGGGTTGGGCTTTTAGGTTTCCTTTGCTAAAGCTATGATCAGTGTGGTAGACAGTTCACTTCCTGTTGCCTGCAGATCAATATGTAGGACTCTCAGCTCCTTCTTCAGCACCATGTCTGCCTGCATGCCACCGTGTTCTGCCATGATGATAACGGACTAAACCTCTGAAACTGTAAGCCACGCCAATTAAATGTTTTCATTATAAGAGTTGTGGAGGGTCATCACGTCTCTTCACAGCAATAGAGACTCAACTAAGATGACATGTTACCATAGTTGTGCAACATCTATGCCCTGTCCAGAAGAGTACTCATGATTAGTCACTTATTCTCAGTTCTTTGACCAGTTAGGAGTCTCTGCGTCAACCACTGTCTACTGCAGAAAAGAAACTTTTCCAACTAAGGCTCAGAAGATCACAGATCTATGAGCATGAACATAAATATTTGAAAGGAAATTTGACAACAGAACTATTTACCAGAACAGCAGTCGGTTCCTCCTCTAATGGCTATGATTTCCCAAGCCTTTGGCCAGCTTCGCAGAGTCATGAAATCCCTCTTATGGAGCTGGCCTCATATCCAGTCAGAAGGCTGTTGGTTACCTCCATAAAGGTGTGCCAGGATTGCACAGTTGGTGCATCTTGCCTGCCATATCAGCATTCTAACATTTAGGGCCAGTGTTAGGTAATGTCACTGATACCTTTTCTTCCCCAGTAGTCGGTGTAGCACCTTATGGCACTGTGAAAGTCAGTCATCTGGAAGTATGTTTCCCCATCAGGTTGATCTCTCTGCATACTGTAAATGAATTGTGCTGTGTCTTCAGCAATAGAGGATGGCATCTTGTTATGACCAGGAACCATGTACAGAGGCAAATAATAGCTTTTGTTCCTTTGGATACCTCTGAGACCTACAGGGCCAATAAATTGTAGGGAGATAGCCTGTGTTGGGCACGGAGGTTTTCCTTTAATAATCTATGTCTTCTGGGAGCAGTATTGAAGCGCATAGTTTTACACAATGTCTGGAACGTTATTGTACTTAAGAAAAGTAATATTGACTTGAGAGCATTCTATAAAGTGTACATATGAAACATTATCATTGTTCCCTGTGTATGTTATCTGTTGCCATGTAATAACACCCCCAAACTTCATACAACATTCATAGCTGAAGATGCCTTACCTCACTCCTAAGTATAGATTGGGCTTTATTAGGTTGTTTCAGTTGCCTTTGAGCTCTTATGTAGCTATGTGTTGCTGTAGATAAGCCAGGTTCATTCTGGTTTTGGAAGTTGTCTGTCTACCACACAAGGTAATCAAGTGCAACTCAATTGTTATATTTCTCTTCCTCTGGCAAGCTTGTCTGAGATTACCTGAGCCTAACGACAGAACCTATGGGACAGCTCTCTCTAGTGAGTGCAGTTCTTTCCTGGGCCCCCAGCCCTGTTTAACACAAGGTTCATCTTTTCCTTTCTTATTTCAGTTACCCATGTGGCAGTTATGTAAACCCAAGCAGCATGAGTGACTTATTAATTATGTAACAGTCAGTCAATCTCCACTTCTAGTTTGTTTTCTATCTTTTGTCTACCTTTGGGCCTTTGGTCAGTTGTGCCTAACCTTAAGTCACCTGACCCTCCAAAATTCATAATGGCAAAAGCCAACCATACATATGCATAGGGGGTAGTCAAACACCAACCAGCCAGGAGCCAGACCATCTACTGCTGTTTCATTCCTGGAACTCAATGTAATCATAAGAGTTACCGAACATGCCTCCTTAACCCTCAATTCTGCTTAGCACAGGATTCTGACCATTCTTTACTTTCTTTCTCCTTCCCATTGAAAGCTCTGGGCACAGTTGATGTCTTCATGAGTGAGCAAGAAAGATAGCAGAGAGAATTGTAGTACACTCAAATGAGGGACATTCAACTATCCTTGAATTTTCTACTAGAAAAAAAAAAGATGAATTCTCAACATATCCATATGTTTTAAATTTCCCTATAGCATTACCTCAAAGATCAGAGTCATGTTTCTTCCCTGCTACTTCCTCTTTTCAAAGTCCAGCTCATCTCTCAGATGTGAGAAGTAAAGAGGACCACAGAATTCTTTGAAAGATTTAAGGAGCACAGTTGAAATAACAACACTGTGTGAACCTTGGGAGTCATTGTTAAGACAAGCTGATATAAAGAACATAATAAAACTTGGAGATATCAGCTTCTTTCTGCTTTGTTTTTTTTATTTTTTTCTCGGTGAGATAAGGTTTCACTATGTATTATTGACTGCTTTGCAGTTTGCAATGTAGGCCAAGCTGGCATCAAATTCGTAGAGCTCCACCGGCTTCGTTGTCTTGTGTTGAGCATTGGGATTAAAGGAATGCATCATTACATGAGGCCTGAATCACCTTCTGAATTACATGGAGTGGAGGGTAATTATTCCCACATTGTCTTATTTAGGATTACTATTGGTGTGAGGTGACAGCATGACCAAGGCAACTTATACAAAAGAAGCTTTCAATAGGGGCTTGCTTAGGGTATCAGAGAGTGAGTCCATTATCATCATGGTGGGGTGTGTGGCAGCGGACAGGCAGGTATGTTGCTGGATAAGTAGCTGAGAGCTCGTATCTAGTCAACAAGTTGTAGATATAGAGAGGAGGGGATTGGTCCTGGACCTGGGTCTGGCAGAAATTTTAGAAATCTCCAAGCTCACCAACAGTGCAACAGCGGCACAAATCCTCCCACAAGGCCACGCCTCCTAATCCTTCTCAAAAAGTTCCACCACCTAGGGGTCAAGCATTCAAACATATGAGCCTATAGGGGTCATTCTCATTCAAAGCACTACACACGCACTCATCAGAATCTCACCAAAACTGCTGCTGCACTTGAAGAACAACCTGTCCTTCCAGTGATGGACAGACATTACAGACAAGAGTCTCCAGCAAATTGTTCCCTTCACTTAGAGCATTAATTTTGTTTGTTTGTTAGAACTATTATGTAACATATAGTTTAGGGAACTATCTCTTAAATAGTGTACACTATATAAAAACTGTCAAATAGGAACTTTTTTCTCTGTGTCATACAAATAAGGAGACTGAAACACATCCACACTGGATGCCTCACCCAAATCCACAAGTCACCAAACCAATGAACAAGCAAGCAACAACAAAAAACCAAATCAACAACAACAAAACCAAAGAAAAACCTTTGGGTTTATCATTTCACCAATAGCAAGGTGATTCTAAGTACAAAATCACTTCAGATCTAAAAACCAAAAGCCTAAATCCAGAATGTTGTTTTCATTTGTGAAAAATTTTGCAACAACAAAAGGTTCCGTTTATTCATAAAAACAAGGCCCATTAGGACAACTCTCCTTAATAAAGCTCACACTAAAGAGCATAAGTAAAAATACTTATCTGCAAAAATAATTCTATGTATCATTAAATCTGAAAATTAAAAAAAATCATTTGGAGCTCAGCAGCCTAAAAGTGTATTCCTCCCTGGAGAGTCGTATTAAGCACTGAATTATGTATCCTTCATTCCCAGCACTACTTGGTGGGGCATTTTAGCCTAATGATACTTCAAAGCAGCCAAAATGAACAAATTTGCATAAAGCCAGGTCCTAAAGGGCTATTGGAGATCAGGGTTTATTACCGTTATTCATTCAGCAGTAAACATTTCATGAATATCTGTTTTTTGCTGTTTACTAAGGATATCTTTAGTTGTTTGAACATATAGGTATATATGTGTGTGTGCATGCATTTATATATATGCATATACATATAATTAAAGTACTTATCTGAATCCGAGGAATTCATTACTCAAGAATTAAGGTCTAGTGAGTTGGGGACTTGGAACAACCTGGAGAAGCACTTGGGATACAGAACAAGGCCTATTTACGTGAGCTGAGGCTCAGAAGGACAGATGTTTTATTAATAGGAAAATTGAGAGCGGGTAAGCATTAGTAATTTCCCCATGAGTGTCCATCTTAAGACTGAGGATTATAAGCCAAGGCTTCATATAGGGATCTAGGACCCCTTCCTCCTTACAATGTGGGATTTGTGGGATTTTAGCATAATGGGCCACTTCCACATGACAGATGGTCCCATGACAGATTTGTATTTTCATCCAATGTACCATATACAAGCAGTTAGCCTGTGACACTTAGGGAGTGTCCATAAATCATGGATTTTAGGGGCTTGGGAACAAATCTTAAAGTAGTGTTTCAAGAGAATATGCAGCAGCAGCCACCTCATTTGGGAACTTTCCAGAGTTGCAGATTCTTGTGCTCTGAACTGGAAACTTTGGGACAGTAATTGTGGGCAAAAATCCAATTGTCATATACTTTCCCAAACGTCTATGGTGGCTGAGATGGTAAGTTGACGGATGCCAAGGTGTAAGTTGTATGTTTCTACAAGTCTTAATGTGATGACAAATGGATAGAACAGTATTAATAATTTAAAATTTTATATATCCACTAGGGTGGGGATGCAGCTTAGCTGGCAGATGTGGTGCCTATGTATAGCCTAAGTGTTTATTAGATTGAGGCTAGAGGACCAGAGGTTCAAGGTCAGCCTTGGCTATATTGTAAGTTGGAGGCCCATCCTGAGTTACATGATATCCTGTCTCAAAACAAAACAAAACCCGACAAATAAATGAACCACATTTTGTTTATCCATTCTTCTGTTGAAGGGCGTCTAGGTTGTTCCCAGGTTCTGGATATTAACAATAAAGGTGCTATGAACATAGCTGAGCAAATGTCCTTGTGATATGGTAAAGCATCCTTTGGGCATATGCCCAGGAGCAATATAGCTGAACACTGAGATAAATAAATTTTCACTTTTCTGAGAAATGGCCATACTGATTTCCAAAGTGGCTGTACAAGTTTGCACTCCACCAGCAGTGGAGAAGGGTTCTCCTTGCTCCACATCCTCGTTAGTATGAGTGGTCTCTTGTGTTGTTTCTGATATTAGTTATTCAGACAGGTATAGGGAAATCTTAGAGTTGTTTTGTTTTGCATTTCCCTGATGGTTAAGGATGATGAACATTTCCTTAAATGTTTCTTGGCCACTTGAGATTCCTCTGTTGAGAATTCTCTGTTTAGATCTGTGTCCCATTTTAATTGGATTATCTGGTTTGTTGATGTCTAGCTTCTTACTTTATATATTTTAAATATCAGCACTCTATCAGACATGAAGTTTGTGAAAATCATTCTCTATTCTGTAGTCTGTCATTTTGTCCTATTGACAGTGTCCTTTGCTTTACAGAGAAGCTTTGAATTTCATGAAGTTCCATTTGTTAATTGCTAATCTCAGTGCCTGCATTGTCGGTGTTTTGTTCAAAAATTATCTTCTGTGCCAATTATTACTCATCTCTTAAATTATTAACACCATGACATTTGCAGGCAAATGCATGGAACTAGAAAAATATCTCGAGTAAGGTAACCCAGACAAAGAAAAAAAAACATGGCATGTACTCATTTAAAAGTGGATATTAGTTGTAAAATAAAGGATAACCATACTGAAATCCACAGATCCAGAGAAATAGAGTAAAGAAGGACTCATGGTAAGATGCCTGAATCTTCCTAGGAAAGGGGAAAAGAATAGATATCATGGGTGGGGGAACCGGGGGTGGGTGAGGATGGGCACAGGAGGGATCAGGTTGAGGGAGAGAGTACGTGGAGAAACAATTTGAATTGGGAGAGGCATTTTGGGGATGAGCTGAGAACACAGTGCAATGGAAACTCCAGGAGTCTATGGGCTGACCCTAGCTAAGGCTTCTAGCAATGGGGAACTCGAAAAAATGTGAATGAAATGCTCCCCAATGATATCCTGATATTTTTGGGAGCAGTGAGACCCCAGATGCTGAATTTCTTGTAATCCCCTGATCTGAGTGCCTACAGCTGCTCTGAGCACGAGACCTTCAGGAGTTCTTGATGGCAGGAGAGTGGTTTCTGGTGGGTTTGGCTGGGGCTGCCCCTGAGCACAATAAAGGGGGCATTCTTGGGGAATTCAAGGATGATCTGTGTCGCTGTCTGTCTGTGTGTGTCTGTGTATTTTAACCTCCAGCCCCCTTGCCCGAAGCTCAGTAACTGTGTTCAAGCGCACAGAACGCAGAAATGGGGGCGCGGTGTGTGCAGTTCAATTGGAGGTCTCCACTGAGATATCGGCATGCTATACTTGTAGACAGGGGCCTACTGCAATCATCACCAGAGAGGATTCATCCAGCAACTGATGGAAACAGAGTTGGAGATTCACAATGAAACATTAGGTGGAGCTCAGGGAATCTTGCAGAAGAGGAGAATGAAGGATTGTAAGAAGCAGAGGGGTCAAGGACACCACAAGAAAACACAGAGAATTAGCTAACCTGGGCTCATAGGGGCTCCCAGAGATTGAACTGATAATCAGAGAGCCTGCATGGGTCTGACTTTGGTCCTGTGTTCATATGTTAGAATTGTGTACCTTGGTCTTCCTGTGGGACTCCCAACAGTGGAAGTAGGGGCTCTTCCTGACTCTTTTGACTGCTTTTGGAAGCCTTTTCTCCCTCCTGGATTATGGCATCCAGCCTCAATACAAGAGGAGGTGACTAGTCTTACTGTAACTTAATATGCCATGTTTAATTGATATCTCTTGCTGGGTGCTGTCCTTTTCTGAAGGGAAAGTGGAATGGATGGGGGATGGGGGACTGGGAGGAGAGGAGGGAGATGAAGCAGCAGTTACAATGTAATATGAAAGGAGAATTAAAAAACAACAAAAATATACGCCATAGCATTTTCATCACCAAAGAAAGCCTTAGTGTTTCAAGCCTTCTTAATCTGTTTCTTTTGTTGTTGGCAGTGTGTGTGCACGTGTGTGTGTATGTATGTGTTTTAGTAACATTTGTTTGTCATGTGCTAGGTATTGTCATTAGTGCCCGTAATACATGTGAGTAAGAGGTCAAACAGATTGTTTTTTTAAAAGTTAGTATTGTAATAGAAGCATTCAGAGGGTGGCAGCTCAGAGGATGGCAGTTAGGTGTGGTTGGAGGGTCAGTCCCACATGGCAGCTCAGGAATCTCAGATGTGCTTTCACACAAGATGAGGACTGCATCAATGGTCTAAGAGTTAAGAATATGTATTGCTCTGCCAGAGGATCCAGGTTCATTCCCCAGTACAGACATGGTAGTCACATCCACACTTGTCCAGTTCCAGGTTATCTGATGCCTTCTTCTGTCCTTCTTGGGCATGAGGTACACCATGCGGCAAAGAGACATCTATGCGGGCAAAACAGCCATCCACATAAAAAAAGATGAAAGTAAATTAGAGCAGCAGGCTTTGGGTAGTGGAACAAAGCAGGAGTAGGGCATTCTAGACTACTGATGGAAGGCACAGACCCAGGGAACACTTGGGGTCTTCAGGGAGAACTGCACAGATTTTTAAGGAGGGGAAGCAGTGCAGTCGAATTTGCACTTCAGAATGATGCTTTTGAAGCAGTAATATCACCAGCAAAATCTAGGGCTCATTGTGTCCCAGTTTTGCTTCTCCATCACTGTGATAAATCCCGAACTAAAGACAGCTTGAAGAGGAAGGGGGTTATTTTAGCATAAAAGGAATATTTTACTGTCGAGGGAAGCCAGGGATGGAATTGAATGCAGGAACCCGGAGGCAGGGACTCTTGGACAAGCCATGGAGGGATGCTGTTTATTTTATTTTTTGTTTGTTTCCCATCATTTGTTCAGCCTGATTTCTTTTTTTTAAATTTTTTATTGAGAGAAAAAAAAAGTTTCTGCCTCCTCCCAGCCTCCCATTTCCCTCCCCCTCCTCCAGCCCTTCTCCCTCTCCCTCTCCAGTCCAAAGAGCAGTCAGGGTTCCCTGCCCTGTGGAAAGTCCAAGGTTCCCCCCCCCCCTCCGTCCAGGTCTAGGAAGGTGAACATCCAAACTGGCTAGGCTCCCACAAAGCCAGAACATGAAGTAGGATCAAAACCCCGTGTCATTATCCTTGGCTTCTCATCAGCCCTCATTGTTCATTATAGAACCTAAAACCACATTTTCCTACTGTCTTTTACTTTCAAGTTAGGGGTTATTAGCTTTCCAAGTTGATAGAAAATCAATGGGGTCGGTTCAGCATGGATTGAAGCCATCAACGCTGAGTTAAAACTTTCCTCTTCTAAATTTGACTATCTAAAGAATTAGGTTCTAGTGGACATTTGACTAATACAGGCACATTAAAAAAAAACACTTCAAAAAATCCCTTCATTAGTTCTTCCCACTATTTTTTTTTACTACTATAATGTACTAAAATGTTTCCATGAGCATTCCTGCTCAAATGTTGCATCATTATATGGGTTTGTTTCCCTCCAGCCTATGAGTGGAGTTCCTGAGGTGTATAGTCATCGGAGGAATCAGCAGGATATTGTCTCTATATTTGAAGTCATGCAAAAGCACTGATTAGTGAGTGGAAAGTTGGTTTCATGCCACATTCAAGCCTGGCTTCAGGCCATGAAAGACCTCAGTATTATGGATTATGTATGGATTCCTGTTTTCTTTCTTTTTGTGAAATACAGTATTTAAATTAATTTTTAAGAATTTCATGTAATGAATTTTGTTCATATTCCCTCCTCCTCCCCCAAACTCTTCAGATACCCCACCCCAACTTTGTACCCCCTCTTTACAATCCTTTTTATATAAAATTTAATTTATGTTTTCTCTTTCTTCCTTCCTTCCTTCCCTTTCTTAACTTAATGATATTTGTTTTCACATTTATATTTTCCTTTCTTTTCTTGTACAACCATTGTTTTCTACCCAGTGCCATTTACCTTCAGGTTAAACTACTTTACTTCCTATTTCTTGTGCTGAAATTCTGCCAGCTACACATTCTCTGGTCTTGTTCATCAAAGAATTTTTTTTATTTTTATTTTTATTTTACTTCCCACTTGAAAGGTAGCTGTTCTGGACGGGTATAGATAAGGAATTACTAACCATTGCTTCTGACAGTTCTAACACTGCAGTCTAAGAATGACTTGCCTTTCTGGCTATCTTGAATCCATAGTTCTGTTTCCTCTCTGCCGCCGTTCCTGAGGAACTAATAGATATCCTATAGCCTTTGTCCCGCATCCCAACACACTATCTCAGCCAACACCTGGAGGCACTCTCAACCTGGGTATCCACTGGCTGTGCCAGGCCAGATTCTTTTTTTGCAGGACATCCTCACTCTCTTCTGTTCTCCATTTCCAGTTCTCCCAGTCTCATCCTTAGCCCGGTAGCAGGGCCCCGTCTTCTCCCTCCATTCCCTTGCTACTCCACAGATTTTCATGGCAGGCCAAACTTTCTTGCCTCCTGTATACCCTTTCAGCACCCTGCACCCCCAGTTCAGTCCCATTTCTTTGGTGTCAGCTCCCAATACCTAGAAACACATTCTACTCAGGACCCCCAGTGGCCATACCTGGCAGGGACTCAGAAGTATTCTACCAAACAACCCACAGCCAGGCCAGTGTACTAAGATCCAAAGAGGATAACAGAATCAAAGAACCCACAAAGATATGACCAGATACCAACACCTAGAATTACAATAATTTCAAATCCAGATGCCTAGATGCCAGCACAGAAACACAATTGACAATATCCATGCCACTATGCCTCCTTGACATACTAGACATACTAGAGCCCAGCAACCCTACTGTGGGAGGCCCTGAGAAATGCAATATAGGTGAAACACAAGACAAGAGCTTCAAACTAGCTATAATGAATACATTCAAAGACCTTAAGGATACACATGTATCCATTAATGAAATGCATGTAATTATTTTCTGCCATGTCTTTTGCTTGTTTGTATTTTGAGTCAGTTTCTTGCAGTGTAGCTCTGGGTGGCCTGGGACAGATACATAGTCTAGGTTGACCTTGAACCCACAGAGATCCACCTGTGCCCGCCTCCTGAATGCTGGGATCCTTGTTTTACTGAAATAATGATAAGAAGAGCTGCAAAGAACTTCAGACGTGTTCCTTGTAAAACAAGTCAACTGGTTTTAGTATCCTCCGGGGCAAAAAAATGATCACCAATGCTTAGCCAGCCATAACTGTTATTGCATTTGTAGAATGTTGGTGGGCAAGTCTCTGTGGGCTTCTTAATTGGATCATTAAAACAGCAAGCAGGTGGAGTTTTGAGAAGGATTTCTCACAGAATATTTGATGCCTACAGAATGTATATGTAAATTGAAACCATGTGTAATAAGTATAAATTGTTTTCTGTGAAAATCTTGGCACACATGGAGCTCATTAGAGTCTTGGCTTGTTATTCTTAGTTGCATACCCGACAAAGGTAAGTCAATACTTTGAGCTTAGTGCTAAAGGTATTTCAGGTATATAGAGGAATTTGGGAAATGGACTTTTTAAGCTCAGAACTTCTGATATATTAGGCCAGATATATTTTTAAAATTAAATTTATTTATTTATTTATTTTACATCCTGACCACAGTTTCCCCCTCCCTCCTTTCCTCCCATTCCCTCCCCCACCTCCACTCTGCACCCCTCATCCACTCTGCCTCTGTTTCTGTTCAAAAGGGGATAGGCCTCCTATTGATATCAACAAAGCGTGGCCTCTCAAGTTGCAGTAAGACTAAGCATCTCCTCTTGTATTAAAGCACGGCAGCCCAGTATGAAGGAAAGGTTCCCAAAAGTCAGCCAAAACATTAAAGACAGCTACTACTTCCACCGTTAGGAGTTGCACAGGAAGACCAAGCCATACATTTGCCACATATATGTAGAATGCCTTGGTCGGACCCATGCAGGTTCTATGGCCCATGCTGCTTATGTGGGTTCCTTGTGATGTCCTTGATCCCTCTGGCTTGTGTAATCTATCCTCCCTCTCTTCAGCAGATTCCCTGAGCTTGGGTTAATGTTTGGCTGTGGGTCTCTGAATCTGTTTTGATCAGTTAGTGGATGAAGGCTCTCTGATGACAGTTGGGGTAGTTACCAATCTTTGAGCATAACAGAATATTGTTAGGCATCATTATCTTGACTTTTTTATCCAATCATGTTTGGTTCTTATTTTTTGTTGGTGTGTGAGGGGGATATTAAGCATTTGGGGATATTTTAGTTTTGTGTCTGTGTGTGTATTGCATTTGTCCATGCATGTGCATGTGAAAGCCACATGTGAGTGTCTTCCTCTATCACTTTCCACTTTGTTTTTGGAGAAGTTTCTCTCACTGAACTTGGAGCTCACCAATTTGTCCAGGTTAGTTGGCCAAGCAAGCAGCCCTGGGATTTCAACTGTCTTCATTTTCCAGTGCTCAGAATGCAGATGTGGACTGCCATCCCCAGCTTTTACATGGATGCCAGCAATTACAGCTCAGACCCTCAAGCTTGTGCAGAAAAGTACATTACCCTGCTGAGCCATCTCCCCAGCCTTCCACTGTCAAGCACTCGGTTGAGTTCAGGGAGTCTTGCTGGAGAAAAGGAGGAGATTGTACTAGCCAGGGGGTTCATGAGGGGGGAACTCACAGAGACATCTTACCTGAGCTCACAGGAGCTCATGGACACTGGACCAGCAGTTAGGGAGACACCACAGGACCCACCTAGGCCTTCTGCATGTGTGCGACAGTTGTGTAGCTCGTTCTCTTCGAAAGGCTTCTAGCAGTGAGACCAGGGCCTGTCCCTTGTTCTTGGCTGACTTTTGGGAACTGGTTCCCCATGCTGGGTTACCTTGGCCAGCCTTGATGCAAGGGGAGGGGTTCCATCCTGCCTCAACTTGATGAGAAACAGCTTTGTTTAAGTCCACCGGAGGCCTATCCCTTTCTGAGTGGAAGAGTGGAAGGGGAGGGGGTAGATGGAAAGTGGGGAGTGGGGATGAGAGGAGAGGAGAGGAGGGAGGGGAAACTGATTGGTATGTGAAATAAATGAATAGAAATTATTTAAATAAAATAAAAGAAGATTTTTAAAGCAGCATCCCTGGCCTCTACCCTCTGGTATTATTTCATGTATTTCAATACATAAAAATAAGTTCCAACCTTGCTCCAAAGTTGCTCATGATAAGCAATTGTCTCCCGATGATAGAACTACCCAGGCAAGGATTTTCTAGTCTGAACCAACACTCTGCTACATCTGTGTACCTAAATCAGCGGAAAAGTCTAATTTTGGGGGTGACTAGAATGTACTTGGAAAAAAATCACAAGACAATACAGAATATTTGAGGAGAAGAATGGAATGGATAAATTTGATAGAGCCAAGTCAAATAAGAGGTAGAGTCAACTCCTGTTCGTTTAAATCATAGAGTTAAATAGTAAAAATAAGCCATACGGAAGCACTGTATGGCACATCCTTCAGTTTTCTTGTCTCTTGGCAGAAAAACCATAGATTCCCAAGCTCAGGCTTTGTGTGGTAGACTCCCTTTGTGGTGTGTGTGTGTGTGTGTGTGTGTGAGAAAGAGAGAGAGAGAGAGAGAGAGAGAGAGAGAGAGAGAGAGAGAGAGAGAGNCTGAATTTCTTGTAATCCCCTGATCTGAGTGCCTACAGCTGCTCTGAGCACGAGACCTTCAGGAGTTCTTGATGGCAGGAGAGTGGTTTCTGGTGGGTTTGGCTGGGGCTGCCCCTGAGCACAATAAAGGGGGCATTCTTGGGGAATTCAAGGATGATCTGTGTCGCTGTCTGTCTGTGTGTGTCTGTGTATTTTAACCTCCAGCCCCCTTGCCCGAAGCTCAGTAACTGTGTTCAAGCGCACAGAACGCAGAAATGGGGGCGCGGTGTGTGCAGTTCAATTGGAGGTCTCCACTGAGATATCGGCATGCTATACTTGTAGACAGGGGCCTACTGCAATCATCACCAGAGAGGATTCATCCAGCAACTGATGGAAACAGAGTTGGAGATTCACAATGAAACATTAGGTGGAGCTCAGGGAATCTTGCAGAAGAGGAGAATGAAGGATTGTAAGAAGCAGAGGGGTCAAGGACACCACAAGAAAACACAGAGAATTAGCTAACCTGGGCTCATAGGGGCTCCCAGAGATTGAACTGATAATCAGAGAGCCTGCATGGGTCTGACTTTGGTCCTGTGTTCATATGTTAGAATTGTGTACCTTGGTCTTCCTGTGGGACTCCCAACAGTGGAAGTAGGGGCTCTTCCTGACTCTTTTGACTGCTTTTGGAAGCCTTTTCTCCCTCCTGGATTATGGCATCCAGCCTCAATACAAGAGGAGGTGACTAGTCTTACTGTAACTTAATATGCCATGTTTAATTGATATCTCTTGCTGGGTGCTGTCCTTTTCTGAAGGGAAAGTGGAATGGATGGGGGATGGGGGACTGGGAGGAGAGGAGGGAGATGAAGCAGCAGTTACAATGTAATATGAAAGGAGAATTAAAAAACAACAAAAATATACGCCATAGCATTTTCATCACCAAAGAAAGCCTTAGTGTTTCAAGCCTTCTTAATCTGTTTCTTTTGTTGTTGGCAGTGTGTGTGCACGTGTGTGTGTATGTATGTGTTTTAGTAACATTTGTTTGTCATGTGCTAGGTATTGTCATTAGTGCCCGTAATACATGTGAGTAAGAGGTCAAACAGATTGTTTTTTTAAAAGTTAGTATTGTAATAGAAGCATTCAGAGGGTGGCAGCTCAGAGGATGGCAGTTAGGTGTGGTTGGAGGGTCAGTCCCACATGGCAGCTCAGGAATCTCAGATGTGCTTTCACACAAGATGAGGACTGCATCAATGGTCTAAGAGTTAAGAATATGTATTGCTCTGCCAGAGGATCCAGGTTCATTCCCCAGTACAGACATGGTAGTCACATCCACACTTGTCCAGTTCCAGGTTATCTGATGCCTTCTTCTGTCCTTCTTGGGCATGAGGTACACCATGCGGCAAAGAGACATCTATGCGGGCAAAACAGCCATCCACATAAAAAAAGATGAAAGTAAATTAGAGCAGCAGGCTTTGGGTAGTGGAACAAAGCAGGAGTAGGGCATTCTAGACTACTGATGGAAGGCACAGACCCAGGGAACACTTGGGGTCTTCAGGGAGAACTGCACAGATTTTTAAGGAGGGGAAGCAGTGCAGTCGAATTTGCACTTCAGAATGATGCTTTTGAAGCAGTAATATCACCAGCAAAATCTAGGGCTCATTGTGTCCCAGTTTTGCTTCTCCATCACTGTGATAAATCCCGAACTAAAGACAGCTTGAAGAGGAAGGGGGTTATTTTAGCATAAAAGGAATATTTTACTGTCGAGGGAAGCCAGGGATGGAATTGAATGCAGGAACCCGGAGGCAGGGACTCTTGGACAAGCCATGGAGGGATGCTGTTTATTTTATTTTTTGTTTGTTTCCCATCATTTGTTCAGCCTGATTTCTTTTTTTTAAATTTTTTATTGAGAGAAAAAAAAAGTTTCTGCCTCCTCCCAGCCTCCCATTTCCCTCCCCCTCCTCCAGCCCTTCTCCCTCTCCCTCTCCAGTCCAAAGAGCAGTCAGGGTTCCCTGCCCTGTGGAAAGTCCAAGGTTCCCCCCCCCCCTCCGTCCAGGTCTAGGAAGGTGAACATCCAAACTGGCTAGGCTCCCACAAAGCCAGAACATGAAGTAGGATCAAAACCCCGTGTCATTATCCTTGGCTTCTCATCAGCCCTCATTGTTCATTATAGAACCTAAAACCACATTTTCCTACTGTCTTTTACTTTCAAGTTAGGGGTTATTAGCTTTCCAAGTTGATAGAAAATCAATGGGGTCGGTTCAGCATGGATTGAAGCCATCAACGCTGAGTTAAAACTTTCCTCTTCTAAATTTGACTATCTAAAGAATTAGGTTCTAGTGGACATTTGACTAATACAGGCACATTAAAAAAAAACACTTCAAAAAATCCCTTCATTAGTTCTTCCCACTATTTTTTTTTACTACTATAATGTACTAAAATGTTTCCATGAGCATTCCTGCTCAAATGTTGCATCATTATATGGGTTTGTTTCCCTCCAGCCTATGAGTGGAGTTCCTGAGGTGTATAGTCATCGGAGGAATCAGCAGGATATTGTCTCTATATTTGAAGTCATGCAAAAGCACTGATTAGTGAGTGGAAAGTTGGTTTCATGCCACATTCAAGCCTGGCTTCAGGCCATGAAAGACCTCAGTATTATGGATTATGTATGGATTCCTGTTTTCTTTCTTTTTGTGAAATACAGTATTTAAATTAATTTTTAAGAATTTCATGTAATGAATTTTGTTCATATTCCCTCCTCCTCCCCCAAACTCTTCAGATACCCCACCCCAACTTTGTACCCCCTCTTTACAATCCTTTTTATATAAAATTTAATTTATGTTTTCTCTTTCTTCCTTCCTTCCTTCCCTTTCTTAACTTAATGATATTTGTTTTCACATTTATATTTTCCTTTCTTTTCTTGTACAACCATTGTTTTCTACCCAGTGCCATTTACCTTCAGGTTAAACTACTTTACTTCCTATTTCTTGTGCTGAAATTCTGCCAGCTACACATTCTCTGGTCTTGTTCATCAAAGAATTTTTTTTATTTTTATTTTTATTTTACTTCCCACTTGAAAGGTAGCTGTTCTGGACGGGTATAGATAAGGAATTACTAACCATTGCTTCTGACAGTTCTAACACTGCAGTCTAAGAATGACTTGCCTTTCTGGCTATCTTGAATCCATAGTTCTGTTTCCTCTCTGCCGCCGTTCCTGAGGAACTAATAGATATCCTATAGCCTTTGTCCCGCATCCCAACACACTATCTCAGCCAACACCTGGAGGCACTCTCAACCTGGGTATCCACTGGCTGTGCCAGGCCAGATTCTTTTTTTGCAGGACATCCTCACTCTCTTCTGTTCTCCATTTCCAGTTCTCCCAGTCTCATCCTTAGCCCGGTAGCAGGGCCCCGTCTTCTCCCTCCATTCCCTTGCTACTCCACAGATTTTCATGGCAGGCCAAACTTTCTTGCCTCCTGTATACCCTTTCAGCACCCTGCACCCCCAGTTCAGTCCCATTTCTTTGGTGTCAGCTCCCAATACCTAGAAACACATTCTACTCAGGACCCCCAGTGGCCATACCTGGCAGGGACTCAGAAGTATTCTACCAAACAACCCACAGCCAGGCCAGTGTACTAAGATCCAAAGAGGATAACAGAATCAAAGAACCCACAAAGATATGACCAGATACCAACACCTAGAATTACAATAATTTCAAATCCAGATGCCTAGATGCCAGCACAGAAACACAATTGACAATATCCATGCCACTATGCCTCCTTGACATACTAGACATACTAGAGCCCAGCAACCCTACTGTGGGAGGCCCTGAGAAATGCAATATAGGTGAAACACAAGACAAGAGCTTCAAACTAGCTATAATGAATACATTCAAAGACCTTAAGGATACACATGTATCCATTAATGAAATGCATGTAATTATTTTCTGCCATGTCTTTTGCTTGTTTGTATTTTGAGTCAGTTTCTTGCAGTGTAGCTCTGGGTGGCCTGGGACAGATACATAGTCTAGGTTGACCTTGAACCCACAGAGATCCACCTGTGCCCGCCTCCTGAATGCTGGGATCCTTGTTTTACTGAAATAATGATAAGAAGAGCTGCAAAGAACTTCAGACGTGTTCCTTGTAAAACAAGTCAACTGGTTTTAGTATCCTCCGGGGCAAAAAAATGATCACCAATGCTTAGCCAGCCATAACTGTTATTGCATTTGTAGAATGTTGGTGGGCAAGTCTCTGTGGGCTTCTTAATTGGATCATTAAAACAGCAAGCAGGTGGAGTTTTGAGAAGGATTTCTCACAGAATATTTGATGCCTACAGAATGTATATGTAAATTGAAACCATGTGTAATAAGTATAAATTGTTTTCTGTGAAAATCTTGGCACACATGGAGCTCATTAGAGTCTTGGCTTGTTATTCTTAGTTGCATACCCGACAAAGGTAAGTCAATACTTTGAGCTTAGTGCTAAAGGTATTTCAGGTATATAGAGGAATTTGGGAAATGGACTTTTTAAGCTCAGAACTTCTGATATATTAGGCCAGATATATTTTTAAAATTAAATTTATTTATTTATTTATTTTACATCCTGACCACAGTTTCCCCCTCCCTCCTTTCCTCCCATTCCCTCCCCCACCTCCACTCTGCACCCCTCATCCACTCTGCCTCTGTTTCTGTTCAAAAGGGGATAGGCCTCCTATTGATATCAACAAAGCGTGGCCTCTCAAGTTGCAGTAAGACTAAGCATCTCCTCTTGTATTAAAGCACGGCAGCCCAGTATGAAGGAAAGGTTCCCAAAAGTCAGCCAAAACATTAAAGACAGCTACTACTTCCACCGTTAGGAGTTGCACAGGAAGACCAAGCCATACATTTGCCACATATATGTAGAATGCCTTGGTCGGACCCATGCAGGTTCTATGGCCCATGCTGCTTATGTGGGTTCCTTGTGATGTCCTTGATCCCTCTGGCTTGTGTAATCTATCCTCCCTCTCTTCAGCAGATTCCCTGAGCTTGGGTTAATGTTTGGCTGTGGGTCTCTGAATCTGTTTTGATCAGTTAGTGGATGAAGGCTCTCTGATGACAGTTGGGGTAGTTACCAATCTTTGAGCATAACAGAATATTGTTAGGCATCATTATCTTGACTTTTTTATCCAATCATGTTTGGTTCTTATTTTTTGTTGGTGTGTGAGGGGGATATTAAGCATTTGGGGATATTTTAGTTTTGTGTCTGTGTGTGTATTGCATTTGTCCATGCATGTGCATGTGAAAGCCACATGTGAGTGTCTTCCTCTATCACTTTCCACTTTGTTTTTGGAGAAGTTTCTCTCACTGAACTTGGAGCTCACCAATTTGTCCAGGTTAGTTGGCCAAGCAAGCAGCCCTGGGATTTCAACTGTCTTCATTTTCCAGTGCTCAGAATGCAGATGTGGACTGCCATCCCCAGCTTTTACATGGATGCCAGCAATTACAGCTCAGACCCTCAAGCTTGTGCAGAAAAGTACATTACCCTGCTGAGCCATCTCCCCAGCCTTCCACTGTCAAGCACTCGGTTGAGTTCAGGGAGTCTTGCTGGAGAAAAGGAGGAGATTGTACTAGCCAGGGGGTTCATGAGGGGGGAACTCACAGAGACATCTTACCTGAGCTCACAGGAGCTCATGGACACTGGACCAGCAGTTAGGGAGACACCACAGGACCCACCTAGGCCTTCTGCATGTGTGCGACAGTTGTGTAGCTCGTTCTCTTCGAAAGGCTTCTAGCAGTGAGACCAGGGCCTGTCCCTTGTTCTTGGCTGACTTTTGGGAACTGGTTCCCCATGCTGGGTTACCTTGGCCAGCCTTGATGCAAGGGGAGGGGTTCCATCCTGCCTCAACTTGATGAGAAACAGCTTTGTTTAAGTCCACCGGAGGCCTATCCCTTTCTGAGTGGAAGAGTGGAAGGGGAGGGGGTAGATGGAAAGTGGGGAGTGGGGATGAGAGGAGAGGAGAGGAGGGAGGGGAAACTGATTGGTATGTGAAATAAATGAATAGAAATTATTTAAATAAAATAAAAGAAGATTTTTAAAGCAGCATCCCTGGCCTCTACCCTCTGGTATTATTTCATGTATTTCAATACATAAAAATAAGTTCCAACCTTGCTCCAAAGTTGCTCATGATAAGCAATTGTCTCCCGATGATAGAACTACCCAGGCAAGGATTTTCTAGTCTGAACCAACACTCTGCTACATCTGTGTACCTAAATCAGCGGAAAAGTCTAATTTTGGGGGTGACTAGAATGTACTTGGAAAAAAATCACAAGACAATACAGAATATTTGAGGAGAAGAATGGAATGGATAAATTTGATAGAGCCAAGTCAAATAAGAGGTAGAGTCAACTCCTGTTCGTTTAAATCATAGAGTTAAATAGTAAAAATAAGCCATACGGAAGCACTGTATGGCACATCCTTCAGTTTTCTTGTCTCTTGGCAGAAAAACCATAGATTCCCAAGCTCAGGCATATGGTATTTATCTAACTTTCTGGAGAGTGTGTGTGTGTGTGTGTGTGAGTGTGAGAGAGAGAGAGAGAGAGAGAGAGAGAGAGAGAGAGAGAGAGAGAGAGAGAGAAAGAGACAGAGAGAGACAGAGAGAAACAGAAAGACAGAGAGACAGAAATAGAGACAGACAGAAACAGAGATCACCCAAGGGATCCATTATCTTCGCCCCTAGCACTGAGGCTGTAAGCACATACCATCATGCCTGAGTTTTATACAAGGTTTCTAGGGACCAAACTTATGTCCTTATGCTTGGACAGAAAATAATTTACTGCCTGAGCTGTTTCTCCAGCCACAGAATCTTCCTTGAAGCTGAGGGATGGCCATGTGCACTGTTGTACATGAGAAAGTCCAAGTGTGTGTGTGTTGGGCGTGTGTGTGGGAAGGTATTGAGGAAATTTTATATGGAAGCTTCTTGTGCCAGATGAACTTTTACTTGACTCACTGAAGCTACAGAGAGGTTAAACCATTTTTAAAGCCACTGACAAAGGGTTCAGAGTCCAAGTTCTCTCTTACTAGACTGCCCATCTGGAATACTCCTTCACTTGTCTGGCCAGAAATGTATTAATAGGGCTATCACTTTGTAAAACAATGTGGTTCCCCTTTGGATGACCACACCCCTGACCCATTTTGGAAAGCACATGTCTAGTGTGGCTCTGTCAGGTGGTGACCTCTCCATTTTTTTTTTTTTTGATTTTCGAGACAGGGTTTCTCCGTAGCTTTTGGTTCCTGTCCTGCAACTAGGTCTTCTAAACCAGGCTGGCTTCAAACTCACAGAGATCCACCTGCCTCTGCCTCCTGAGTGCTGGGATTAAAGGCGTGCACCACCACCACCCGGCTGTGACCTCTCCATTTTGCCTCCCTCCTCTTAATAGGCTCTTAATGGGCATTTCAAAATGTTTCCCAAGGCACTCTGCATCAGAAGAATCTTTCAAGAAAAAGCTCAACCTTCAAAAGTCAGAACACTTAACTTGGGACCTCTTCAAGCCACTTGCTGATAAGCCCTTCCCCAGGATACTCAACTTTAATTTTGAAATGATGATCTGTAACTTGCATACATAATAGTGACTCAATTATATATATGCACACACACACACACATATATGCATATACATGATTGATGACTTTTTATAGAGCAAATGCCTGTGCAACAACTGATCAAGGTGTAAATTAGGGCATAGTTCACAGCTCAGAGCCTCTCCCATTACCTTTTAACCACATCCTCCTTCCCTTGTAGACATAACTGCTCTCATAGCCTTAGTAATACCTTGCTTGAGGCTTGTTTCAAAGCTTTAGTACAGGTATGTGCATCAGTGTCTTTCAGTTTTTCTTGTCTGGTAATGCTTATCAAAGCTAGTTTGATTTTTTTTTTTGCTTATTCTTTAATGTTACATAGCACATCTCTCAAAGAATTTACTTCATGAGAATTTTAGATCAACTATCCTCTAAGTTTAGAAAACAATTGATTTTTTTAAAAGATAAATTTTAAGCAATAGCAAACAAAAAGCATTCATAATGCCATGAACTTGAGAATCTTCAGTATAGTACCCAGATTTCAAGATGGTTTCCGGTGATCCTTCCCTCCTACAAGTCATGCCTTTGCATAGCTCGTATTCACATTGTACCCGAATCCATACAGGTAACCGACAGAATACAGTTGAAATTGTAATATATGGCTTCCAAGATGATGTGTCTTTAGTCTATTTGTGCTGCTGTGAAAAAACACCCACAAATGTGTAATTTATGATAAATACCAACTTTCTTCTGATGGTCTGAAAGCTGAGGAACCATTACTTGGTGAGAATTTTGCTGTATCATTACACAGAATGAGACAAAAGAGCAAGAGGGAGGTAGAGATGGGGCAAAATGATTTTTATAAATAGCTTATTACTGAGGTAACACATTTACCCTTGATACCAACATTAATCTACCCATGAGAACACAACTCTTTTTTTAAATTAATTAATTATTTTTTTAAAAAACAATCCTTTTCATTTTACATACCAATCCCAGTTCCCACTCCCTCCCTTCCTTCCCTTACCTCTACTTTCTCACACCCCATCCCCCGTTCACTCCTCAGAGAGGGTAAGGCACATTGCTTTGGGAAAGGTCCAAGGACCTCCTTACTATATCTAGGCTGAGCAAGGTATCCATCCAAAGAGAATGGGTTCCAAAAAAGCAGTAAAAGCAGTAGGGATAAATCCTGGTGTCACTGCCAGTGTCCCCGTCGTCTGCTCCAGCCATACAACTGTCACCCACATTCAACGGACTAGGTTGGACCTATGCTGTTTCCTTCCCTATCTGGCTGGAGTTGGTGAGCTACCATTAGCTCAGGTAAACTGTTTCAGTGGGTGTTCCCATCATGATCTTGACCTCTTTACTCATATTCTCACTCCTCCCACTCTTCAATTGGACTTTGGGAGCTCAGTCCAGTGCTCCGATGCAGGTCTCTAACTCTGTTTCGATCAGTTGATGAATGAAGGTTCTATGGTGATATTTAAGATATTCATCAGTCTGAGTACATGGCAAGGCCAATTCAGGCCCCTCTCCTCTATTGCTTAGGGTCTTAACTGGGGTCATCCTTGTGGATTCCTGAAAATTTTTCTGGTATCAGGTTCCTTGCTAGTCCCGTAATGGTTCCTTCAATAAAAATATCTCTTTACTTTCTCCATCTCGACTATTCTATTCCCTCATGTTCTCCTCCCCGTCCCCTTCTCCCCTCATCTTCCCCTTCTGCCCTCCCTAATGATCTGGGTGGATATATGTATGTTTTTCTTGGTGTTCACCTTGTTACTTAGCTTCTCTAGGATTATAAACTATAGGCTCAATATCATTTACAGCTAGTATCCACTTATGAATGAGTACATACCATGTTCACCAACCCCACATCAGACAGAATGACTGATCTCCAAAATGTATAAAGAACTCAAGAAATTAGACATCCAAATAACCCAATTAAAATGGACTACAGAACTCAACAAAATTCTCAACAGAAGAATCTCAAATGGCCAAAAGACACTTAAGGAGAACACGACTCTTGTGACACAAATCCTTCTTTGATGTCCTACCTCAAAAATTCCTCCAATTTCTAATTCATAAATTCTGGGAACACATTTGAATCATAGCACTGGGCCAGTGAAGAAGTTACTTTTTTTGTGAAACTATGGAAGCTCATGCATGCTTCAGATGCCATTACTTCCCTGGACTTCTTACAAACCTCTTGTAAAGGCCTTAGTAATGTATTTGAATGATTATGAATTTCTATACAAAAGTATTGTAAATGGCATGTGATTTAAATGACATTAGCTAACAATACTGTCTCTACCCTGACATCTTTTTCTTGACTCCTGTTACTCATTTTTAATAAGCAGGAGTGTTGAAATAAGAGCGGTGGGGCTGCGTCCCCAGCACCCCGGCCGCCTGCTAGCTTATGCCCCAAAATAATTACACGGACATTGTATTCTTTTAAGCACTGCTTGGCTCATTTTTATCTAGCCTCTTCTAGGCTAATTCTCGCACCTGGACTAGCCCATTTCTAATAATTGTTTGCAGCACCCCAAGGTGCGCTTACCAGGAAGATTCTAGCCTACGTCCATCCTGGGTCGGAGCTGCCTGGGAGAGCAGAGCCTGGCGTCTCTGCTCCAGAGAGCAGAGCTGTCAAGTCTGAGCTCACTTCCTCTTCCTCCCAGCATCCTATTCTGTTTACTCCTCCTACCTATGTTTTAACCTATCAGGGCCAGCCAAGCAGTTTCTTTATTGCTTAACCAATGAAATCAACAGATTGATATATGACACTCCCACATCACAGGAGGACAACTGTAAATAGAAGCTAAATAAGAAATATATTTAGCCTGGACATGTAGGCTGCAGTTACCCAATTCTTGGTTGCTTGTGTGTGCACTTGAGATAGTGCTTGCCACCTTGGTGTAGGAAGACCTTCTAAGAATACTGCTCTTTCCTGCTGACTTGACTCATTTGGTGACAAGGCTGAAGTTGTATCTCAGTGCAGATATATGCACAGCACCTAGGATTTCAAACAGCAAAGAGAAATCCAACTAGAAATAGCTGAAGTCAGAAGTTAATCTGTGGGAAATCCCTCCCCATTATTCAAATGTGTACGATTGTAGGCAGAGGATTCAGTTCTGATTTCCAGCTACTTAAAATGTAAATTCTCTCCGGTCAGAAGTAAACTATTTTACAATTTATTTCTCAGGGTATTGATATAAAATTATATCAATTAAGCCATAAAATTTATACTATGATACTACCATACAGACAGGCTAGCCTGTCAATGAGTGTTGTCAACACACACACACACACACACAAATAGCTACTGCACAAGTACCTTCAAACACCTTGAAGAGTCATAGCTTATATAGGAAATAAACTTGATAAGTTTTCACCAATGTTACAATTCTCATACATTTTGTGATTTTATTATTTGAGAAGGTTTTCTCAGTAAAGGAGAAGAAATTAAAAAAGTATAAGGCAAAAAGACTGTGGGAAAAGAAATCCAAGGCACTTTAGCAGTCGATTAATACTTTTCATTTTATGACTTGTGTTTACAGTATTTACTAATGTCTTGAGGGAATTTTGTTGGAATTTTTCTCATCATAGACAAATGGTCCCATACTTACGTTTGTTTCCTTTTCTATTCCATAATGAATTTATCAGGAAGAATATACTTCTTCCTGATAAGTTACTTCTCCCACTACTGGGACAAAACAAGCAAAGACTATTTTGCATCACTATTTGAGGATAAACTTGTTTATTGAAGGGAAGGCACAGTGGCAGGAGCAGGATGCCACTGGGTCCACTCATTACACCATCAGTCAGGGAGCAAGATGTGATGACCACTGTTGCTCAGCTCATTCCTTCTCATTCAGCTCATTACCCCAACCCATACAATGGTACCAACCACATTCAGGGTAGATCTTCTAACCTCAGTTAACCTAACCTAGTGACTCATTCACAGAAGTTCCCAGAAGCATGTTTCTCTAATTATTATAAAACCATTCAGGTAGACGATAACGATTAACCAAATGCCATCATGCCTCACAAATCTGGAACGGACTAGGATAGGCCCAATCAATATGGATGATTATTGGCTTCTTAACTCTAGATGAGGGAGTGACGATCAAAAAACATTTAAAGAATTGCTCAACCCCGGAAGGGAGTGCAGGGCACCTCCAGCTCCTGCTGTAGGGGCTTCTTTGTTCCACACGACCCTGCCCCCACCCAAGTTCGCCCTTTTGTCTGTGGGGGTCCTTGGCCCACCAGGAGTCCCTATTCCTGTGCTGAGGAGATCCATCCAGAGAGCCTGCCCTATTATCTGTAAGGTCCTTGGCCCAGGAATAGATCCTGCTCCTGCACTGAGGAGATCCAGCCAGAAGGCACGTCTTTCCATCGGTGGGGTCCTTAGATCCACCAGTGATGTGGGAGTGTCATCTATCAATCTGTTGATTTCATTGGTAAAGCAATAAAGAAACTGCTTGGCCTGATAGGTTAGAACATAGGTGGATGGAGTAAACAGAATAGAATGCTGGGAGGAAGAAGGCAGTGAGGTAAGACGCCTCAGACAGAGTCCATAGCTCTCCTCTCTGACGCAGATGCGATGAAGCTCCGACCCAAGATGGACATAGGCTAGAATCTCCTTGGTAAGTCACCACCTCGTGGTGCTACACACATTAATAGAAATGTGCCAAGCAGTGTTTATATGAATACAGTATGTGTGTTGTTATTTTAGGGCATAAGCTAGCCAGGTGGCTGGGAGCTGGGTGGCAGGAACACAGCCCGCAGCTCCTTCTACACGCCAGCATGACTGGCTCCAGTGCTGAGGGGCCTTGAGAGAGGCCAGACCAAGAAAATTCCCCAAGTACACAGTCAGTTACAGCAAAGATTGGACCAAGACGCCAAGACTCTTCTGGCTATAGTTGAAGAAAGAAATGGGCAGGCATCAATGCAATAATTCCTCCAACAATCTGAAAAGCAACAAGAAAACACCAGAATCTAGTGATCATGCAACAAGAAGACTTGAACACCCTATTCCAGAAGAAGTAGAAGAAATTGACTTTAAATGTAACATTATGAAAATAATAAAAGCCCTTAAACAGAATGTGAAAAACTCCTTTAAAGAAATGGAGAAGACAAACAAAAAGGTAGAAGAAATGAATTAATCTCTCAAAAATATCCAAGAAAACCAAGAAGAAGCAATCAAACAGGTAATGGAAACAAATTCAAGACTTACAAAATGAAATGGAGGTAATGAAGAAAACACAAACCAAGGGAAGGCTGGATATGGAAAAGCTGTGTAAATGAACAAGAACTACAGAGACAAGATTAACCAAAAGAATACAAGAGATAGAAGAAGGAATCTCAGATGCTGAATATACTATAGAGAAATAAACTCACTGATTAAAGAAAACAACAAATCCAACAGATTCTTAACACAAAACATCCAGAAAATCTGGGACACCATGAAAAGACCAAACCTAAGAATAATAGGGGTAGAAAAAGGAGAATTACAGCTCAAAGGCCCAGAAAATATATTCAACAAAATTATAGAAGAAAACTTTTACAACCTTAAGAAGGATATTCCTATAAAGGTACAAGAAGCATACAGAACACCAAATAGACTGGATCAAAAAAAATCCCCTCACCATATAATAATCAAAACACAAAACATACAGAATAAAGAAAGACTATTAAGAGCTGCAAAGGAAAAAGGTCAAGTAACATATAAAGGTAAACCTATCAGAATTACACCTGACTTCTCTATGGAAACCATGAAAGCCAGAAGGTCTTCGATATATGTGCTGCAGACACTAAGAGACCATGGATGCAAGCCCAGACTACTACACCCAGCCAAGCTTTCGTTCACCATCAATGGAGAAAACAAGATATTCTAGGATAAAAACACATTTAAACAATATGTAGCTACAAATCCAGCCTTACAGAAAGTAATAGAAGGAAAATCACAACCCAAGGAACCCAACAATGCCCACAATAACGCAGACATCTATTGACGCTTCATCAGCACAGCTCAAAGAAGGGAAACACACAATCTCTCCCACAAAAAAATAATAATAATAACTGGAGTTAACAACCACTGGTCATTAATATCACTTAATATCAATGGACTCAATTCACATATAAAAAGGCACAGGTTAAGAGACTGGATGTGAAAACAGGATCCAACATTCTGCTGTTTACAAGAAACACACCTCAGCCACAAAGACAGGTATCTACTCGGAGTAAAGGGGTGGAAAAAGGTTTTTCAACCAAACGGACCTAAGAAACAAGCAGGTGTGGCGATACTAATATCTAACAAAATTGATTTCAAACTAAAATCAATCAGAAGAGATGGACATGGACACTTTACACTCATAACAGGAACAATTCATCAGGATGAAGTCTCAGTCCTGAATATCTATGCCCCTAATATAAAAGCACCTACTTATGTAAAAGAAACATTACTAGAACTCAAATGGGTCTAACAGACATATATAGAACATTCCACCAAAAAGCAAAAAAAAAAAAAAAAAAAAATACACCTTCTTCTCAGCACCCCATGGATCCTTCTCTAAAACTGATCACATACTTGGTAACAAAGCAAACTTCAATAGATACAAGAATTTGAAATAACCCCTGTATCTTATTGGGTCACCATGGCTTAAAATTAGAATTCAACAACAACACAAATGGCAGAAAACCCATAAACTTATGGAAACTGAACAATGCTCAACTGACTCACCACTGGGTAAAGGAAGAAATAAAAAAATCAAAGACTTTCTAAAACTCAATGAAAATGACAGTAAAACATACCCCAAATTGTGGGACACAATGAAAGCCATGGTACGAGAAAAATCTACAGCATTAAATGCCTACATGAAGAAAATAGAGAAATAAAACATATAGTGAATTAACATAACAACTGAAATCTCTAGAACAAAAAGATGCAAGCTCAACCAGGAGAAATAGACAGCTGGAAATATTCAAATTGAGGGCTGAAATCAATAAAAATAAAAGAAGGAAAACAATACAAGCAATCAATGAGACAAAAAGTTGGTTCTTTGAGAAAATCAACAGGATAGACATACCTTTATCCAAACTAACCAAAAGACAGAGAAAAATATCCAAATTAACAAAATCAGGAATTAAAAGGAGGATATAAAAACAGAGACTGAGGAAATCCAGAGAATCAAGTCATACTTTAAAAACCTGTACTCTACAAAATTGGAAAATTTAAAGGAAATTAACAATTTTCTGGATAAGTGCCACATACCAAAATTAAATCAAGACCTGATAAACAAATTGAATAGAGCTTTAACTCTATGGAAATAGAAAGTAATCAAAAGTCTCCCAAAACAAAAGAAGTCCAGAGTCAAATGGTTTCAGTGTAGAATTCTATCTTCAAAGAGGAGCTGATACCAATACTCCTCAGACTGTTCCTACAATAGAAACAAAAGGAACATTGCTAAACTCTTTTTATGTGGTTACAGTTACCCTGATACTCAAACCACATGAAAACACAACTAAGAGAGAAAATTACAGACCAATCTCACTCATGAACATCAACACAAAAATACTCAATAATACAGTGGCAAACCAAATTCAAGAACACATCAGAAAAAAATCATCCACCATGACCAAATAGGTTTGATCCCAGAGATGCAGGGGTGGTTCAACATATAAAAGTCTGTCAATGAAATCCACCATATAAACAAACTGATTGGGAAAACCATTAGGTGCCAAAAAAGTCTTTGACAAAATTCAACATTACTTTGTGATAAAGGTCTTGGAGAGAGCAGGGATACAAGGAACATACCCAAACATAATAAAGGCAATATACAGCAAGCCAACATCAAAGTAAATAGAGAGGAACTAAAAGTGATCCCACTGAAATCAGGAACAAGACAAGGCTGTCCACTCTCTCCCTCTCCATATCTATTCAGTATAGTACTTGAGGTTCTAGCTAGAGCAATAAAACAACAAAAGGAGATCAAGGGGATATGAATTGGAAAAGAAGTCAAACTTTCACTATTTGCTGATGATATGATAGTGTACCTAAGTGATCTCAAAAGTTCTGCCAAGGAATTTCTACAACTCATAAACACCATCAGTTAATGTAGCAGATTACAAGATTAATTCAAAGATATCAGTGGTCCTCCTTTATAAAGGTAATAAATAGACTGAAAAAGAGATCAGAGAAACATCACCCTTTACAATAGTTACAAATAACATAAAATTTCTTAGGGTTACCCTAACCAAACAAGTGAAAGACCTGTATGATACGAGATTTAAGCCCTTGAAGAAAGAAACTGAAGAAGACACACACAAAAAAATGGGAAGATCTCCCATGCTCTTGGATAAGTAAAATTAACAAAGCAAAAATGGTAATCGTACCAAAAACATTCTACAGATTCAACACAATACCCAATAAAACCACAGCAAAATATGTCCCAGAACACAAAAGGATAATATTTACCTCCATATGGAAAAACAAAATACCCAGGATAGCCAAAACAATCCTGTACAAAAAAAGAAACTTCCGGAGGCATCACCATCCCTGACCTCAAGCTCTACTATAGAGCTACAGTAATGAAAACAGCTTGGTATGGCACAAAACCAGACACCTGAACAAATCAAATTGCAAACCCTGACATTAATCCACACACCTATGAACAACTAACTGATTTTTTGACAAAGAATCTGAAAGTATAAAGTGGAAAAAAGAAAACATCTTAAACAAATGATGCTGGCATAACTGGAGGTCAACATGTAGAAGATTGCAGATATATCCATACCTGTCACCATACACAAAACTCAAGTCCAAATGGATCAAAGACTTCAACATAAAGCCATCCACACTGAACCTCAAAGAAGAGAAAATGGGAAGTACACTTGAACACATTGTAGAAGGCTGCTTGCTGTTTCCTGGCCACCCAGACTCAAAATAACCACACAGAAAATTAAATTAAATCACTGTTTGGCCTATTCACTCTAGCTTTTTGTTGGCTAGCTCTTACCTCTTAATTTAACCTATTTCTGTTAATTTGTGTAACATCTTGTGTCTGTGGCTTACCTAGGCAAGGTTCTGTCTGGCATCTGTCTCTGGCAGGTCTACATGGCTTCTCCTCACTCTGCCTTCTTTTTCCCTGCCTACCTCTATTCTGCCTTGCCAGGCCAAAGACAGATTCTTTATTAACCAGTGATATTTACAGCATACAGAGGGGAATCCCACATCACCTCCTCTTTTTTGTTTAAATAAAAAGGAAGGTTTTAACTTTCACATAATAAAATTACATATAACAAGACAAGTATCAAGCAAGAATTATAGTTACAATATTGATATCTACTTTATCTTTTATCATAACTAAGGAAAACTATAACTCTAACTATAACATCTATTCTTCACCTCAATCAAAGAACTCAAAAGGATATAATATTACTGTCCCTCAACAGAAGACCAGATAAGGAAAATGTGGTACATTTACACAATGGAGGATAACTCAGCAGTAAAAATGACATCTTGAAATTTTCAGGCCAATAGATGGAACTAGAAAAAGCCATTCTGAGTGAGGTAACCCAGATACAGAAAGACAAATGTAATATGTATTCACTCATATATATATAATATACAAATATATTATGTAGATAATAAACATAAAGCAAAGGACAATCAACCAACAGGCTACAACCCTAGAGTACCTGAGAAACAAAGAGGACCCTAAGACTGACGCACATGTATCTGCCTAGGAAGGGAAAAAAAGACAAGATCTGAGTAAATTGGGAGTGTGGAGGGCAGGGAGAGGGTGGAAGTAGAGGTAAGAAGGGGAAATGAGAGGGGAGAAATGTATAGCACATTCCTGCTCAAACAGTTAAAATGAGAAGGATTTAATAAAAAAGAAAAAAAATAACGTTGAGAACAGTTCAGATGATAGAGTCTGGTCTTAGGAAGTTTCAATAGGAAATTTAAAAACTCTCTTGGGTCATTTGTTATTTTGAATTAAGAGTCTGTGGTTCTTGTCAGCTGGGCTGAAAAAATCAGCTGTGGTTAACAAGATACCAGAACTACTCAAGTGAAGCCTTTGTTTTGCTGGGAAACTCAATTCTGGTCATCTGAAGCTGAGAAACTAGCAGTAATTTAGGAGAGAGCAGCATCATTGATGTGAAAGTATTTCCAGAGAGTCAGTACACAGAATCTGTGTTCCAGACATAGCTGGCAGCTGAATGTGATAGTCCAAGCATCACTCAGATGGTAGTGGTTTTGAAGACATGAGGGGGTTGGGGAGAGCAGCTGCAATTTGGCATTATAAAAGGCTGGGAGAGGCCATTGGAGAAGTTGCAACCTCAGTAGCAGTTGAAGGCCTAGGACTGAAGGGGCCATGGAAAGAAGTGTATGCTTGGCAACATGAAGAGAGCCTAGGAGAGGCTATTGGTGAAAGCAAAGCCCAACTGCAGGAGAAGACCCCAGCACTTTGGAGATGCCAGTACAATGGGATAATCACCAAGAACAGCAGCATCCTTGAACTGGAGCCTGGCAGAGTTTAGAAGGCAAGCCGTGTATGCTGCTGAGGGCAGAGACAAGAAGTGACCCAAGCCCTTTGGAGGAGCCCAGAATACGTGAATCCCAGACATTGGAAGTTTGGTCTTGTTTGTTCGGATTGTGACTGTGCCCTGGTTCTTCCCTCTTGAAATGTGAAGTTATTTAATTTAATTTTGAGTTTTACAGGAATGTAAAGCTAAAAGACTTTGAACATCTTTTTTGGGGGAAGGATTGTATGAATTAGAGAAGTCAAGGACATCACAAGCAAGCCCACTGAATTTATGAATGTGGGCTCAGAGAGACTCAGAGAGATGCAATGGACAACCAGAAAGCCTGCATGCGACTGACCTGGGCCCTCTGCATATATGTTACAGTTTTGTACCTTGGTCTTCTTGTGGAACTCTCAACATTGGGAGCAGGAGCTGTCTCTGACTCTTTGAACAGCATTTGGGATCCTATTCCTCATACTGGGTTTCCTTGTCCAGCCTTAATACAAGGGGAAATGCCCCGTTTTACTGCGCCTTTGATATGCCATGTTTTGTTGATATCCATGGGAGGGTTGCCCTCTTTTCTGAATGGAAATGGAGGAGGAGTGGACGGAGGGGTTATTGCCGTTGCAATTTTGAAATAATCATCTTTAAAAGATTTGGAAATTTTTAAAGAAATTGGATATTTTAAAAAGACTGGAGTTTTTAATATGTTTGAATTTGTAAGGACCTCGGGACTTTTATTTATATTTTCTATTGTAATATGAATATTAACACGGGGGACATGGGAGATGAATGAGAAAGGAAAGTTTCTAAATGAAAAGTCATGTGTTTATGTGTCAGGTTGACAAGATGCCAGTTGTACTGGCTAGTTTTTTGACAACTTGACACAAACTAGAGTCATCAGAGACAAGGGAGACTCAATTGAAAAAATAAAATGCCTCCATAAAGTCAGGAGGTAAGCAAGTCTTTAGGGTATTTTCTTAATTACTGGTGTGAGAAGGTCCAGCCCATTGTGAATGGTGCCACCCTTAACACAGTTCATGGGTGTTATAGTTAGTTAGGACTGTTGGTTGCTTCTCTTCTTTGAAAGCTTACGTGGTACCTTCTGGTATCATAAAGCTAGTCCTCAGGGAGGGTGAATTCTGGTCAGTTCTAGCTAATGGATCTCTGGGCCTTGTTTTTGAGTACATGTCATCTTCAGCAATAGGTATTTACCTTCAAACTCTGAGGAATAACCAAAGACAACAGCAGTAAGCTATATTTTGGTGAGTTTCTGAGACAGCCCTGGCCAAAACTCAAAAGAGTACTTCTCATGTCAGGTATTGAGTTTTTTTTTTTTTTTTTTTTGTTAAGTGGTCCTTGGCTCCTTGAAGAAGTACCATTAGCACAGATGAAAACAGTTCAACGAAACTATGTATGCATATAAGTATTTAATTAGCTGTGTTATAGGTTTTTTAGGTAAATGGTTAATAGTATGATTTCTTATGGCCTTTTCAGTCATCCATATGGCTATTTTATCCCCCCATCTTCCTATAGCTACCTCTCTCCCCTTCACTAAGGAACTTGCCCCCACATGATTACTTAAATCCTGTTATTTCCCTTTACCCTCCTCCCTTCTTCTTCTTCTGTATCTACCTCCCTAACCCTCCGTACAGAGCCTCTTTCCCCATTTCTGCTATCAGATCACTTTACCCTACCATTCCTCTTTGCCCTCTTCCAACCTTCTTCTGTATTTGCCCCCTCCTCTTTCCTAACGAACCCCCTTTCCCACTTCCCTGATCAGATCACTTGTAACCTGCTATTCCCCTCTCTATTGCTCCTCAACTCTCCTGTTCTAGCAATGCCCCCATTGAACTTTGCTGGTTTCTGTAGTTACTATAGGCAATATACTCACATTTGAAGATCTGGAGCTGGGAGCCACCAATTAGAGAAGACACAACTTTTGTAGGACAATTTTCAAACTCACAATTTTAAAAGAATCCAGTTACAATAAGGTGAAGCTACCATTTGGCTTATTTGCTATATAAGAATTCTATATTTAGGACTAAATTACCGTTTGAAATGAGAAACTTTCAACTCTTTTTAAATAAAGCAATTGTAGTTTATTGGTTTGATTGAACATTAGGAGCTGAAATGGGGACTCTCCTGTCTTCCACTAAAAAGTCCAGTCTTAAAGATGCTACCAACTTTATCCTTGTCAGTCTGTAAAGATTAATATTTGTTAATATTATTGTCCACATTGGTATTAGGGCTGAGCAGTTAGCATATGTTTGGTGATGGAAGGCTGATCTTCAAATAGCACTTAACCCACACATAGATTTTGATTGTTGATCACTTCATCTTCTGGTACACTGAAAACTCCATGCCTGTCTTCTTTATTGTCCCTTTTCTGCTGCCAGCTCTTTGTTAACTTTGGGGCTTGAGTATGTTCACACTGGATTGGTTGGTTTGGGTGGTTTAACTGTTCTTCATCACATGGCCATGGCAATGGTAGTTTAGTGTTTAAATGTCTGTTTAGCTGAAATGTTCTTTCTTGATCAGGCACATTGGCCCTGATTCTGAAGAGAAATGTGGGGAGAGGAGCTTCTGGATTGTCACAGCTTGACAGAGGAGCAAAGTAGCAAGCACGATGTTACAGATCGATTTACATGGACAGGTCTTTATAGGCTCCAGGTATATACCATAGAGTGTGGTGTGAAGTACAGGAGGAGTCGGACGGGGGCACCTTACTAGGAGTGCTGCAGGGCAAAGGTGCACTTTTTGTATATCGCATACAGGAGGAGGATCGAGCGTAGCATCTGCTTGCACATAGCCAAGGTCATCTCAATCTGAGGCTCCTTGAGTCCTGTGGGCCATTGTTGCTCCTTGCTAATAACTTTAGTGAAGGCCGATGTGTCTGAAACCCTGAGGGTTCCAGTCCACTTAGGTGGCTGGACTGTAATATACCTGCCAAAGACAGAATCCACTCCAACGAGGCGGACCGGCTTGGGCCTCTTAATCAGTACTTTCTTCTGGATGGTGGTCTCGTGCTCTGATAGTTGGCCAGGTGACCATGGGCTCCCTGTTTGAACCACCGGTGGGCTGTCTAAGATAACAGCAACTTCCTGAAAGCACCTTTGAACTTCAAGGTCAGAAGGGGTCTGTGGGAAGAAATGAGAATCCCTAAAAGGGTGTTTGGATGAAAAGGTAGGTGTTGTGTGCCGCAGCCATCGCAAATTCTCGTCCAGTGGGGTCCACGGTGAAAAGAGCTGGTATCCTGCCATTGACAGCCAGACTCCTGCACAACACAGACTAGATAGATGGTCGCAGCTGAGTCTTTCCTCTTTTCTCCACCCAGCACCTAGCAACCTTTGTGACCCAGACAAACAAAACCTGACCAATAGCAAGGCTCCAGGCTGGAGGCTGGAGGTGTCCCTCTGTGAGGTGTCAGAACCTGCCTACTGCCCAGTCCTTAGAAAGTCAGTTGTGGGACTCTGGAGACCAGGCCCTTTTTTTTTGGTCACATCATCACGTTATGAGTGAAAGATGATAGTTTATAATTATTTTCTGATGTGCAATAAAAGTGAATAGGAAGTAAGATGTTATAATTATACCAGTAATGCAGAAAATGTCACTAGGTCACCTTTAAAAGCATCTTAAATAACATAGCATAATGAAAGCAATGAACAAACCCAGAAAGACATTCTCCCCTGTTGTTCTTCATTTCTCTTCTTTGTGGTTCTCTTCTCATTGGATGTTTTTGCTCAGAAAAACTCAGCTGTGGTGTTAGAATATGTTTTCTTTATCTTGTTCTGTGTTATTTTTGTCTTTTTTTTGTTGGTTTCTTCAAGAGCGAGCCTGTGTGTTGCAGTTGGAACTTGCTAGCACGTGTGAGGCTCTGAGTTCAGTCTCCAATGCTTAAAAAACAAATAAAAAATAATGGCTTGCTAAGTAGACTAGTCTAGTCTTGAGCATTCTATATTTCCCAGACTAGCCTTGACCTTGCTTTATATCCCTAGGTATCTTAGTACACTAGGTAACTCAGGTTAGCCACCAAAACATGATCATCCTGCCTCAGTTTCCCAAGTGCTGGAACTACAGTTGCACACCATCATGCTGGTGCTTGTTCTGTTTTGTTTTTTAAATATATCTTTGAAGACAGAGGGGCATTCATAAATATGAAGTAATGCCAGTGGCCTTAGAGAGCCAAGCTCCACGCAGGTGGAAAGAGAGGGGGCATTTGTCTCGGAGCCTCAAGTACCTCTAGGCATGTTTGAAAGTCAAAGTGAAAAAAAAATCAGTGAGCTTTTTGGTAAGGGGAAAGGACAGATGTCCTTGAGAAGAGTCAAGTGCAGGCTTCAGGAGAGGAATAGATGCCGAAGTACTTAAGGAGCAGTTAGAGAAGTGATAGGGAGGCTTTGAGGGTACACTAAAGTAATCTTTCACTAAAGTTGAGGGGGAAGAGCAAAAATATCTTTGCGTAGTAACTTCCTTATCAAAATACATTTTTCATTTTCATTTTTAAAATTTCATCTTGCATTCCATCTACTGTTCTCCCTTCCATTCCCCCCCCCCGCCTCTCCCCGACGTACTCCCCATCCACTCCTCCCAGTGGGTAAGGACTCCCATGGGAAATCAACAAAATGTTGTCCATTAATTTAGGGGAGAACCAAGCCCCCCCACTCCTGTATTAAGGCCGAGCATGACATCCCACCATAGGAAATGGGCTCCAATAAATTAGTTCATGCACCAGGGATAGATCCCAGTCCTACTACCAGTAACCTCACAGATAGTCCAAGCTTCACCACTGTCTCTCACTTATGGAGAGCCTAGTTTGGTCCCATGGAGGCTCCACAGCTGTCAGCCTAAAGTTCATGAGTTTCTATGAGCTTGGTGCAGTTGTTACTATAGATATCTCCATCATGATCTTGACCTCCCTTGCTCACATATTCCCTCCTCCATCTCTTCAGTTGGATTCCCAGAGTGCAGCCTGGTGCTTTGTTATGGAACTCTGCATCTGGTTCTGTCAGCTGTTGGATGAAGGCTCTATGATGATAGTTGGGGTATTCATCAAGCTGATTACAAGGGAAGGCAAGTTCGGGCTCCCTCTCCACTATTGCTAGGAGTTTTAGCTGAAGTCATTTTTGTGGATTCTTGCAAATACCCCTAGCATTAAGTTTCTCTCTAATCCCATAATGGTTCTCTCTATCAAGATCTCTTTTATTGCTCTTCCACTCCATCCCTCTCCCCAATTTGACCATCTTGTTCCCTCATCTTCTTATCTCCCAACCCCTCCTCTTTACTGTCCTCCTTCACCCCCAGTTTTCTCAGGAGCGCTCATTTATCTCCCCGTTCTGTTGTTTATGCTTGCATCTGTAGTTCCTGATCATTTGCCCATATTTTCCATTTCCAGAGTTCCCTAGGTTTGTGTTTCATTTATTGCTTCTCAGTTTTAAAATCTCGAACCATTTCCTTTACCTGTTTGATTGCTTCTTCTTAGTTGTCTTTAAGGGATTTGTTGATTTCTTCCAATTTTTTGTTTGTCTCTTCTTCCATTTCTTTAAGGTAATATTTCATTTCTTCTTTAAGGACCTCAGTCATCTTCATAAAGTTTTTTTCAGTATCATTTTCTTTTGCTTCATCTGTGTTAGGATATTCATGTCTTCTTGCTGTAGAGCCACTAGTTTCTGGTGTTGCTTTATTGCTTTTTGAGTTGTTTAGTGTATTCTTACCTTGTTGTCTCTCCATCTCTTCCTCCAATCAGTATGAGTGGAGCCTGTGCTTCAGGGGGCTGGTCCCTCTTCCTTAAATTGGTGTGGCTGGAGGCTGTTGCTCTGTTGAACACACCTTCTGGTGCAGGCAGGGCTAAGCCTCCAGCAATCGATTCTCTAGGTGGAGAGAGAGAGAGAGAGAGAGAGAGAGAGAGAGAGAGAGAGAGGGAGAGAGAGGGAGGGAGAGAGAGAGAGAGAGAGAGAGAGAGAGAGAGAGAGAGAGAGAGAGAGAGAGAGAGAAGGCAGAGTCAGTGAGAAGCCATGGAGCCTTGCTGGACATAGACACAAGCAGTCAGCTAGAACCTTGCTGATAGGCCACAAGCCTCATGGTAAAATATAAAATGGGTTAATTTAAGTTATTTAAGAGTAAGTCAGAAATATACTTAAGCTATTGACCAAACAGTATTGCAAATAATATAGTTTTTGTGTATTTATTGCAGGACCAGACATGACAGCAACATCCACCAATGTGGATAACTACATCCTGAGAAAGTTTGAAAAGGAATTCTAGACACAAAAAACAGAGTTTAACACAGCTTCTTGCTTTGTTTGCTAGAAGCAAGCAGAGGCATCATTCTTTTTAGAAAGGTCTTCTTATTCAGCAGTGACAGAAAAAAAAACTGCACAGTTTTGAAACGGCTGCTTTCTGGACCATGCTGCTAGCATAAAATCTGACTCTTTTGGGAGGTCTGGCTATGGGGTATTTAAATGGGGTTTGTGAGGAGAGTGCTACAACTTGCTTAATGGCATCACAGATCTGCTATGAACCAACCCTAGATCTAGGGTAGAGAGAACAGCTCTCAGAGGCAGGGAATGGACCTCTGACATGTTGGACTGGGTGGAACCAAAAGGCAAAGCAGCCTTAGTCCTAGTAATGCTGTTTAACATCTTAAGAAGTGCTCTTGGACAGAAAAGGATTTCAGATACACAATAGAGCAGATTCAGGCATACAATACCTCTAAAGGAGACACATTGTGTTTAAAAAATGTATGTAGGTTGGGGAGAGAGAAGAAAAAGAGTAAAGAGACAGTAAATGTAATATAAAAGAGTACAGACAGTCATGGATTAAAGGAGTAAAGATAATAAAAATATTAAACTTGTAGAAAAAGTAACAGAGTAAGAAAAATAAGCCACATAAAATTGAAATATACACAGAGAATTTGGATTATGTATATGATTGTGTTTTCTTTAAACTTTTGACTGTGCAGAAGGTAAGTACAGAGAGATATTTCATTGTATGGGCTGCTATGCTAAATCAACATATGTACTTTAAAGGTATTTTGTCTTCAAAATTCGGGTCTAAGGATATGTTGCTTTGGAAAAGAGGTTCTTCTTTTGTTTTCACAGAGGATGAGAACCTGTAGGTTCCTTCCAGACTAATGTGGTTTGATAGATCAAGACCCTCTGAAAGGTTGCTGTAAACACCCCCCAAAATACTTTGCCCCCAAAAAAGCAGAAATCAGTTTGGAGAGAACTACGCCCCAATTCCCAAATATTGTTTATAAATGTTTGTTACCCTACAAAGAGGTAACTGTTCCTATTGGTAATCAGAAGATATACATTACAAATAATGAAGAAATAGAAATGTATCAAATAGGCAAAGTGATGAAGAATCTGGATGAATGGTAATATTGAACTGTTGGTTAGATTTTATGAAGTAATGCCCTGTGACAATGTAGATAAGGTGAAGCCATTTTGGTCAAGTGGTATGTGTGTGGAGTAGGTGGGTAGGTGTTTGTCAAAAAAATTTAAGAGGACTATATTGATATATTTTTGCAAAACACTTTAGTTTTGTTTGGAGGAGGAAGCTGAAGGTCATGTAGTTGTTCATCACTTGGGGAATACTAATGATGGCAGAGGTACATGATAAAATATTATACAGTAATTGGAAACCAGAATTCGGCCATGGAGTCCATAGAAAAACATGGAACCAATTTTTTTCAATAGTAATATGGTAGACATACAAATTAAATAGTAGAAATGAGATCCATAAGTAATATACACGCACAAAACAGCACTGCTTTTTTCCTAAGATACATTAGAAGTTGTATAATGTATACAACTCCTGAATAAATAGGTTCCTTTTCTTTCCTTTCTCTCCCCGTCTCATAGCTTTGTCTATTGATTTACCTGGGTGTGCCTATGAATTTTATTAAAATTCCACTGCAAATGTTTTTCTATGTTGTGAAAATAACAAAACATTTTCTCATAAAAATAGGAGTTAAGGGGCTGGAGAGATGGCTCAGTGGTTAAAAGCTATTGTGGTTAAGTAGCATTGGCTATTCTTTCAGAGGACCCAGGATCAATTCCCAGCATCAACACAGTGGCTCATATTCCTTTGAAACTACAGCTCCAGGGGATCTGATGCAATCTTCTGGCCTCTGTGGGCACCACACAATCATGTGGTACTCAGTTCTACATGCAGGCAAAACATTTATACATATTAAGTGAAATTAATTAAAAATAAAGGTAGGAATTGGAGAAGAGAGTAGAAGTGAATTTGATCAAAACACATTATATATATTCATTAAATTCTCCAACAATAATAAAATATACTTAAAATATTTAAATATGAACATGCATATTTAAAAGCACTTTGATTTGGGTCAGTACAGAAGAATGCTATATAAAATAAATAATTTAAATATTTAATTAGATATATAAATTATATATAATTTTTCCTGGTGAGAGCAATTAACATATATCCATGGCTACTTCTCCTGATGGATCTCTTTTAGAAAGTCTGTCTGCTTTGTTAGCCTGCATAGAAGGACACAGTAAGGAACTGACTATCAATAGAAGGAAAGCCAACATGATTGATGTAGCCTGCTTCTGTGCATTGTTTTGCTTTTGCAATCCCTGTTGCTGGTTAGCCCTATCCAATGGAGAGTAATCAGTACTGAGAAAGCTGACAAAGAGCTCCTTTTCAACTTTCAAACCTAGACAGGTATTCTAGTGATACATGTCAGGACATACAAGAACTTTTTTTTTTTTACAGTCCTTTGGCAGTAAAAAATTGTAAACTTGAATATCCACTAAGAAAAGTATAAATTTCCTTTGCAATACACTACTGTGAAACAGTGAAAATAAATGACTGGTGAGCTATGTTCATCAAAAAGTATAGACCAATGTTAAATTATAAACTAATATTAAATACTAAAATCAATGATTGAACCTTCCCCTGTAATCAGATTGATGACTAACTTAATTGTCAACATAGAACCTTCAGCCAGCAACTGGTGGAATCAGATACAGAGATCCACCGTGAAACACTGGGCTGAGCTTCTGGAGACCAGTCCAAGAGAGGGAGGAGTGGTGATATAAGCAAAGGGGTCAAAGCCATGATCGGAACACCCCCTGAAATAGCTGACCTGAGCTAGTGAGAGCTTACTGACTCTGGACTGACAGTGGGGGAGCCTGCATAGGACCAAACTAGGCCCTCTGAATGTGGGGGACAGCTGTAAGGCTTTGGAAGTCTGTGGGCCACTGGCAGTGGGGCTCATCCCTAGTGCCTGAGCATAGGAGCACATTCTCTTTGGAGGGCTATTTTTATCAGCCTAGATATAGAGGGGAGGACCTTGGGTCTGCCTCGAAGTGATGTATCAGACTTTGTTGACTTCCCATGGGAAGCCTTACCCTTTCTGAGGAATGGGTGGGGGTGGGAGAGAAAGGTGGGACAGGAGGAGGGGAGGGAGGGAGAATGGGGATAGCTATATACAATGAAAAAAGACAGTATTAAAAATTCTTACATCAAAAAAATCAATGATTGAAAGGATATGTCTGCTTACATACAGTTTCACGAATATGTTTAAAAGCATCGTACACTGTACATACTTGATGAGTGTTGAGGAATATTATTTTAAGGTGTGTGACTTTTGTTTATGATGCACTTGTTTAACTCTGTGAAGCTGTGATTATTTGCCTGTCTAAAACACCTGATGATCCTAATAAAGAGTTGAAGGCAAATAGCAAGGCAGGAGCAAGGATAGGCAGGCCTGGCAGGCTGAGATGATAAATAGAAGGTGAAACAAGGAAGAGAGGGAGCAAGATAAGAAGAAGAGGAGAACATTAAGGGCCAACTACACAGCTACACAGCAAGCCACGGTGAAAGAAGTAAAGAAAGGTATACAGAAATAGAGAAAAATAGAAGCCCAGAGGCAAAAGGTAGTCAGAATAATTTAAGAAAAGTTGCTTAGCAACAAGCTAAGCTAAGGTTAGGCATTCATAACAAATAAGCCTCCATGTGTGATTTACTTGGGAGCTTGGTGGTGGGTCCCCGAAAAAGCCAAAACATTAAAACATCACACAACAGACGAGCACATAGCTTAATGGGGATTATACAAATAACTAGAAGTATCATAAAATCAAAACCAAGTGTGTTTATTTTGGGGGAGAGAGGGATAAGCATGTGGTAGGGAAGGTGACTCAGAATATTCCAGCTGTGTCTCTGATGATTATTTTTATAAAAGCAAGAGCCAAAGCCGCTGCCAGGATCTGACAATAGCGATAGGTATAAACACAGAAACTGATGAAGAATGCATGCTACTGCTATGTCACACTAACATCACAATGTGCACAGAGACTCCCTGAATGAGAGACATGAATAGAGTCACCCATGTATCTGCTTATGTAAGTCTATATGATGGTCCTAGCTTGATATCAATACTGGCCATGGCCACACCATAACTAAGGATCATAAAAGTTTCAGAGCACAACTCTACATGCAAAAGAGGATTTCATGAAAATAACCTACCTCTTTGCTCTGAATCAACACCTATGAATAACTCATGATTTTTTATTCATTGAAAAAACAGACAATGGTAAGACAGCAACATAACTCAACAAATAAATGGAACAGAAGAAAAAACAATCGAGAATTAAAGAAAGACACACGCTTCCAAGGGAAAAGCAGGTAGGAAGAATGACTGAAAATTCTAGACTTCAAAACAATTTTGCAAAACTGCGACTATTGAGTATTTTTTTGGTGATGATGGAGAATACTAGTAGAATAAAAATAACTCATCAAACTGATGCAAATAGATTCTGGGGCAATGGCATTCATGTGATTGTTAATTCTAGAACCCTATACACAGTGAAATTATCAGTTACACAAGGGGAAAGCCAAGCTTTTTCGAACGGTAAGAATCCAAAAAGGTTACATTCTGCATAATCTTTATGAGAAGATTTCTTTAGGTAGTACTGGGTATAGAAACTTCAGGCTCTATTCTGAGAATGGAGGAAGGAGACAGTTCCAGCATACTATTTGTGCAGATTAAAACCAGGTTCGTGCTAGAAATAGAAGTCGGAAGCTCCAGGCGCAGCTTATTTCACGGAACAGATAATACGAATGAAATGCTGGATCATGGTGTGGCGTTGGTGACTCATGTTGCTCCTGTTTGACTCAAACTTGCTGTGTGCCAAGGATGACCTTGAACTTCCAATCTACCTGCCTTGACCTCCCCAGTGATGATATTACTGAAAAGGTCTACTATGCCCAGGAAAGAAACACCATGCCCAGTTTTATGCCAGGTTAGACATGTAGCTTAGTTGGTAGAATGCTTACCTAGTATTAAAAAAGATTTGGATTTGTTCTCTTGCACTGCATACACCTGTATGGTGATGCATGCCTGTAATTTAGTGGTAGAGGCAAGAGAATCAGAAGATCATGTTCATCCTCAGGTACATAACAATTCAAAGGTAGCCTGGGTTATGAAAAGTACATATGCACAATTAAAGGTGGTTGCAGATTTCTTTCTTATTTTTGTCAACTCTACAGTTGATAAGAGACTTATTTCCTTTTGCTTAAATCTGGCTTGCTTTGATGACTCCAAAAGTCATTCAGTGAGTATCTAGACTAAGAGAGAAGCCTCATATCTTGGCATGCTCAGACTGAGATTTTCTATCTTTGGGAGCCATTCACCATGTAAGAAATGCTGGTTTTCCTCAATGCTGTGCTAGCAGAAAGTTGAGACTCAGGGAAATGACCCTAGGTTTGCTAAGGCTTGATAGATCGCTAGTCTCTCAGTCCAATGGTAGCTAGCCATTTGGGAAGAATTATCAGACCTGTGTCAAGCTGCAGTAGGTCTGACTCCATAATCACCTGATTGCAAGTCCTTGGGAGACTTTTTTTGGGGACCACCAGTTGAGTCCATTACTACCCCAATAGGCTTGTTAGTAATTGGCTCTTTGTTTCCACATCTTGGGCTGGTTTTCATTGGTTATTGCTTTTGGTTTGGCAATGATGCAGGCTTGAATCCAGGAACTTGCATATACTAAATAAATGTTCTATAGCTGAGCAACATCTTTGACCTTTTGAGACAGTTTCTAATGTATACATGCACAGTGTGTTTTCAATTTGTCAGTATGAAAAAAGGGAAAAATCTACTGAAACTCCAAGGAATCTTTAAATGAAACCTAGCAAGTATTGAGTTTAAATATAAGGAATTCAAACGTGCCATAATTTTGAGAAACTGATGTACTTTAATAAAAAAATTAAAAGACCACCAGTTATAGTTAAGTTCAATGAACGTTATTTCAAATGACCCAGGAAACAGGATTTTGATTGTATAGAGAAAATTCTTGTAGTTCAATGAGAATCGTAACAGAAATGTTGATTATTTGACTAAGGAAACCTAAATCAAAGTAACAATGACTTCTCTTTGATCAGGAAAAGGGAAAGAAATATTTTTCCATACATGGACACTGCCACATAGTCAAACACTTCTTTTGGAAGGAGCATAAATTAGAATTCTAAAAAGCAAACACACTAAAAGTTTGTTAGGTGATATGGTATGGAAAATTGTCTTGCTTTGACATTTATATATTACATGAATTTCACATTGTATTCTGTTGTGGGAGCTTGATCCATTTAGCTAATGACATTTGGCATGACTAGCCCTGTGGGTGTGTCTTTTTCTAGATACTTGATGAGATAAAATAGAAGAAGGGTCACACACCCTCTCTCTTGGGTGGTTGGAGCAGGAGCAAACATTGGGATTGGTATGGATTCTTGTATATTGACACAAATGTAAAATTATTTTTCTATTACTGTTTAAGATCATTTGTATATTGATACAAATTTATCTGTTTACAGATTGTTTATTTTTATAATGTGAAGTTTTAGTGTTTAAACTTTATAGGTTATTAAATTTACAGGTTAATAGTCACCCATATTTGTCACACTTATGGTTATGTTAGTTAGGTTTTCTAGATGCACAGTGATGTATTTCATATAGATAGGTAATCCTCAAACACATCAAAGACCTACAGAATATGACATTTAAATATTTTAATAACTTAAAATTCTGTTGATGTGAGACATGACTGCTCCTGGTAGCACCCATATATCTACTCCAGAGAGAATGATGTGCACCCAATACACTCCATCTGGAGCTTGTTTTCTTTTTGGCAAAACTAGCCTATTGGGCAAAGGACTGCTCTTGACTAGATTTCTGACAGTTAGCATGCTGTCCAATCCCGACAAGAAGGACTCAAGGAAAAGTGACTGCTGAGCCTTGCCATGACAGTCTTTCAAATTTTCATGTTCCTGAAAATGATCTGTCAGGGATTCTATGCCTATAGCCAAAGTTGGATGCCCCAATGTTGCAGAGAAACTTTAGGTAACTGTTCAGGCAACCAGTTGTTTCTGTCATTTTTTTTTTTTTTTGCATTTTTTGGAAGTCGTTTGCTTGTACTTCCTGCTTACTCAGGTAATAATACTTTCATTCTCAAGTCTTTGGTGGATTGAAGACTAGATAGTTATAGTTACAATCATCTTGCATCTTAGCTAAGGTCATACTAGGTATAAGACTTAAACTCTTCAGGATAAGACAACTATTGGGCTAATCTCTGTAATTTGTCAATTGCTTATGGTCTGGACATTTAGAATGTATTACTTGCTTGATGTTGTTCTTGTTGATTGTAGTTTCATTTTTGTTTATGTTATTTCCTTTTCTTTCTTCTAGACAACTTGATAGTTCTTATTGTATATAGTCTTATGTTATGATTAGAACTTTCGTTTTTACTCTAATAAAGCAAAATTTATTATTTATTTTTTATGTTTATCAACAGCATGTTGTTGATAAACCCTTTTATCATTAATGAATTTCTTTTTTATGATTCTTTTTGTTTTTTAAAATTTCATTTTATATTCACATCACAGTTCTAACTCCCACTATTCCCTTACCCCCCCACAGCCCCCCCCCCACATCCACTCCTCCAAAAGGGTAAGGGCTCCCATGGGGAGTCAACAAAGCCTGGCCCATTAAGCTGAGAAAGGACCAAGCCTGCTTCCCCCCCGCCCCCATATTAAGATAAGTGAGCATGGTATCCCACCATAGGGAATGGGCTCCAACAAGCTAGCTCGTGTGCCAGGGATAGATCCTGGTCCTACTGCCAGGGTGCCTCAGATAGACCAAACTGCACAACTGTTTCCCATATGCAGAAGGCCTAGTTTTGTCCCTTGGAGGATCCACAGCTGTTGATCTAGAGTTCATGAGTTGCCTCAAACTTGGTTCAGCTGTCTCTATAGATTTCTCTATCATAATCTTGGCCTCCCTTGCTCATATATTCCCTTCTCCCACTCGAACTGGATTCCCAGAGCTTGACTTGGTGCTTGGTTGTGGATCTCTGCATCTGGTTCTGTCAGTCGCTGGATGAAGCCTCTATGATGATAGTTGGGGTGTTCACCAATCTGGCTACAGGGCAAGGCCAGTTCAGGCACCCTCTCCACTATTGATAGGAGTCTTAGCTGGGGTCAGCCTTGTGGATTCTTGGGAATTGCCCTAGCATCAGGTTTCTCCCTAACCCCATAATGGCTCTCTCTATTAAGATAACTCTTCCATTGCTTCCCCACACCATCTCATCTTTCTTCTCACCTATCTTGTTTTCTCATGTTCCCATCCTTCATTTGCTTCCCTTTACTGGCCTCCATTCCCAGTTTACCCAGGAGATCTCATCTAATTCCCCTGGCCAGGCCACTCCATGTGACCCTTTTTAGGGTCCTCCTTGTTACCTAGATTCTCTAGAGCTGTGGATTGTAATCTGAGTGTCTTTTGATTTACATCTGTTATCCAATTATGAATGAGTACATACTGTGTTTATTTTTGAGTTTGGGTTGCCTCATTCAGTATGATTTTTTTAGTTCCATTAATTTGCCTGTAAATTTCATGATCTTGTTATTGTTTTTACAGCTCAGTAATACTCCATTGTGCAAATGGAATACATTTTCCTTATCCATTCTTCTGTGGAGGGGCATCTAGGTTGTTTCCAGGTTCTGGCTACTATGAATAAAGCTGCGATGAATATTGTGGAGCAAGTGTCCTTGTAGTATGATTGGGCATCCTTTGGGTATATGCCCTAGAGTCGTTTCATTGGGTCTTGAGGTAGATTGATACCCAATTTTCTGAGAAACTGCCATACCAATTTACAAATTTGCACTCCCACCAGTAGTGACTTACTCCATATCTTCTCCATCATAAACTATCCTCAGTATTTTTTTTATCTTACCCATTCTGACAGGTATAAGATTGTCTCTCAGAGTCATTTTGATTTGTATTTTCCTGATGTTTAAGGATGTTGAGCAATTCCTTAAATGTCTTTTGGCCATTGGAGATTGTTCTCTTGAGAATTCCCTGTTTAGCTCTGTACCCCATTTTTAAAAAATTGGATTATTTTGTATTTTGATGTGACCTGAGCTGACCTCATCTTCCTGCCCTATACATCCTTGAGAAAGGCGTAGTTACACTAAAGTTCTGCATCTTCAATAATTCATCTGTCAGATTGAATTATTTCATCTAGGCTCATCCTGCCGTGGTAACTTGACTCTCTAATGAGTGCAGTGAGAAAAGTCATGTTGTCACTAGAAGCTTACCTATAAAGTTAGCACTAATAAAATCCTGACCCACACAGGTCAATGCATAATAATGATTGGACTTTCCATCCCTGGGGCAACTTGGCATGTTAACACAGAAATATATCTAGAGAATGGGCCTGAGCCAGGACAAAAAAGACCACAGACATCCCCTGTGACCTTTAATGACTCACACAGTGGCTGTATTTCTGCAGTAGAAGAAATGTCTCCATTATTCCTTTTGACCAGGAGACGATGTAGTTGAGTCAGTAGTTGAGGCAAACAGATGCCAAGGTGGTCTTGATGGTTCCTGTCCCCAGTGTTCCTGCCCTGTCCCTTCCTCTCCACTGAGATCTGAGCAGGACCTGTGTGTGATGTGCTTCCAAGAGCACACAATAAAGGGAAAAGTTTAGAGATGAATTAAATTTCCAAATAGGTTAGTTTATTTTTTTTTTTAGAAAATCTGTTTATTTGTGTGTGTGTGTACAAGTGAGTGTGGTTGTCCAAAGAGACCAGAAGGCAACATTGGATCCTCTGGAGCTGTAAATATAAGCATTTTTGAGCTCCCTGATGTTGGTTCTGGGAACTGAACTTATATCCTCTGTGAAAGCACCACCACAGAGCATCTGGTGCTTATCAACTACTCGACTACATTTGCAACTAAAACCCCCAAATGGAGGGCAGACTTGCAGTGGAGTTTTTGTTGTTTAATTTGAAGATTTCCCTCTAATCTGGATCTCTGAGTTAGGAAGATATACACCTTTCATCTAGGTCTCTGCTGGAAGCCTGTAAAAGGACATAGAAGAAGGAAGCTTTTGTTTTTCGCCTGCTTGCCCTCACTTTGCTAGCAAGTCCTTTCCTTCACTGTCATTAGAGCTTACTTCTACAGAATTGCAGTGTACATTGAAAGGAGCTGAGACGTCCAGCCGTGTGGACTGAGCAACTTCTGGATTCTTGGACTTTCTGCTCACAGCCAGCCATGTATAAGCCGTTCTATTCACAGTCAGCCTATAAAAGGAATTCGAAGAAATCTTATAAATATATATTCTTTCTATAAGTTCTGTTACTCTAGAAAACCCTAAGGAATACATGCTCTTAAATGCTGAGCCATCTTTCCAGCCCCAGTTTTTGGGAAACCAAAAGGAAGATTAACTCTAGCCTGACATAATCAGACAAAAAGAGGGACTGGATCCCTCTTTAAGTCAGAATTCTCCTCTAGGGATTAATATATANACAGAATGGCAAGCAGCCTCTATGACCTCCTAGCAGACTCAGTTTTTCCAGTCCTCAAAATGTCAGGGCTTCAGGAAAATGGTTGCAGGAAATATATTTTTCCAATAACCTGTGTAAACTCAAAAGCTGACTCATCCCCAGATATAACCTTGATTGAACCTTTGTGAGACTAGCTACGCCCAAATTACTGATCCACAGAGACTTCACCACAGTCAATGTATTTCATTGTAAGTCACTACTTTGCTTTTGTTTTGTGGAATGGAACTGGGAATCTAACTGAGAGACTCATACATACTAGCTCGGCAAGTCCTAGACTTCTGACTTCCATGTTAATGTTTTATATAAGTGACAGGAGAAACAAAGAGGAGAAAGAAAACCTTCAGGAAACAATGCACCCTTGAAGACCATATTTCAATTGGCACCCACAAAATTATGAGTACATATCTCCCCGACCTCCACGCTGCCTCATATCCACACACGCCTAAAAACCATGTTGGGCTATATTCCGTATATCCCATGAACTTTGGAGTAGTTTTGAACCTAAGATGTAAGTCGGATCCAAGAATGGGTAGAAAGATGAAGCCTAAACAGAGTAAAGTTCAGACTTTGAGCTCTTGAGTGATATAGGTTCAGACTATGTTAGGAAGGACGTGTTTCAGGCAAAAAAAAAAAAAAAAAAAAAAAAAAATTGTGCTGGCTGTTAGATCTGTATTTTCCATTCCCTAGTGCTTCTGTCAATGATTTTGAAACTCGAGTGTACACAAAATTCTATTGTAACTGTTCAGATCTTGGGGAAGAATAGTTATTTGCGCAAGTAATACTTTACTGCATAAGGGATTATGAAGAACATTTGAGTGTGTTTGTATGTGTGTGTATATGTATGTGTATGTGTGCATGCACATGTTTTATTTTTGAGAGTTTTCCCAGACGTTTGTTTTTTAAAATTGTTTTTATTGAGCCATATATTTTTCTCTGTTTTTCTCCCTTCCCCTCCCCTCCACTTGCCTCCCCTTTGGCCTTCTCCCATGATCCCCACGCTCCCAATTTACTCAGGAGATCTTGTCTTTTCCTATTTCCCATGAAGATTATATCATGTGTGTCTCTCTTAGGGTCCTCTTTGATGTCTAGGCTCTCTGGGATTGTGAATTGTAGGTTGGTTTTTCTTTGCTTTATATCTAGAAGCCTCTTATGAGTGTGTACATACTGTATTTGTCTTTCTGGGTTACCTCACTCAATATCACGTTTTCTAGATCCATCCATTTGCTCACAAATTTCAAGATGTCATTATTTTTTCCCATTGTGTAATTCTCCATTGTGTAAGTGTACCACATCTCCTTTGTTCTTTAGTTGAGGGGCATTTAGGTTGTTTCCAGGTTCTGGCTATGACAAATAATACTGCTCTGAACATAGTTGTGCACTTTTCCTTGTGGTATGATTGAGCAGCCCAGATATTTCTTAACCTAGGACATACACAGAGCTAAGGAATGGAGTTTGGGTAAAGTGAACTCATGTTGAATCCAAAGAGAGAAAGAAAAGTCTTTATCTGATGCAATTTTCATCAAATATACCATTGAATGTTTTCGGTGTTTCCTATGTGAAATGGGTAGCGAAAAATGTCAAGTAAGAACACAAGTTTATGTTGAAATTAATTTAAATTATATAAAGCTACAAAATCAGTTCCTCGGTCAGCCATGTTCAAAGAACCCAACAGTCACATGGAATTAATTGCTACCATTTTTAGCATCACAGTTAGAAAAATGTCCATTACTGCACAAAAATTCTTTTGGATAATGAAGGATACTATTTTTGAAGGATGGCTTAGATACTTTACATGCCAGACTATGACACTCCTCAATATTTATAGTTTGATAAACATGATTTTCAGTTGCTATGTTTTATCTGATCACTAGTGTCTAGCAACCTGATTTGAATTCCCTTATTATGGCATGCTATCTGTCATTGTTTAGAGGACCCACTTTGGGGCAAACTCTTCAATCCAAAATTCAATATGTAAATAGAATATTGTGTGATGGTCAGCAACCAATCACATCATGCCTTTTAACGACTGACAGCAACTGCTCACTGAGTACCCGCTGGTCAGTTCCTGCACAGAGCAGAGCCTGTAACTGCGCTGCCTCCCTCGGTTCCCCGAGTGATGAGACAGACCCAAGAACAGTTTAGAAAAATGGGACACTGGGATAAAAAACTAGCTAGCAAAGCTGAAAGTGCCACAAAGAAACCAGAAGTGGCTGTGCTGGAGGTGGAGTAATTGAAGCCGCAGCTGACGGTAGGAATGACAGCGTCTTCATTTGGAACTATCGACGTGCAGTCGGAGACATGCAGTGAAGGAGAGTACTTGAGAGAAAAGGATGAAGCTGTCTCAGAGGAAGTGACAAAAAAAGTCACATTAAAAGAACTCTTTGAGGCATTTCATAAGACTCAAACCACAAATGCAAAAACTGTTAGCAGCTCATCAAAACAGAAAAGTGCATGACAATTTGTCAAAGCACAGAACTTTTCAAACTACTCTTGATAAGGTTTTACGGGAAAGACCTGCTTAAGTTCTTTAGTTTCTGATGTTCTTTTCTTATTTCTTGAGTTCTTGAGAGTTTTTAAAACTGGTATATATTCATTATCCATAGTGGTTGGACTTAACCAAAACAATTTTTCTAAACTACATCTGAGTACGTTGACCATATTTACTACCCCAATTCTTTGTTTATCTTCTAAGGAATGGTCTCACTAATGATTCCAGGTTATGCCTGTACCTGGCAGGAAAGTAATGGAAAAGACTGGAAAGCCAGGCATGGCGTTGCTTAGATAGAGTCTTAGAACTCAGGTGGGCGAGGCAAGAGGGTTTCAAGTTCCTAGCCAGTCTGGTCTACTTCGTGAGAACTTAAACAAACAAAACTCCAACTAGTTTCACAAAATTTTCTAATGTCCTTAGCCATTTGGAATTAATTGATAGAAAGTATATTCAAGTTTTGGGATTTTTTTTTTTTTTTTTTTTGCCTAACTGTATTTTATTCTGGTCACCAAGTGTCAGCCTGCCATTTTCTCATTCAGATACAGCCTGCAGATAAAGACTGGAATGACGCTGCTTCTGAACTCCTCTTTTGGCAGAGAATGATAAAGGCATACTCACTCTAGAATAGGCACTCTGTCTTTGCTAGAAGGTTTATCAGTCTTATTAATCACTATACCCACACGGTATTTGCCCACCGTTAGGAATTTATTTATAGCTGTTGAATAAGTGAGCAGAATCAGCCGGCCTTTTTTCAGGAGGAGACAGAAAATAGTCATGGATTATTGATGGGAAGGCAGGATCGAGAGACAACAGGCACCAGTGAAGATGGAAACAGTAGAAATAGCATTTAGTTGGAGGTTTCCAAGGAAATTAAGATCCCTGGTAAGAAGCTTCCACAGTAGCAGTTTTCCATTTGGCTTTTTCCAAGGCCTGTAGTGTTCGTGAGCTCAGTCTTACCCTCTTACCACCAGTCTTACCCTGTTGTGAACCTTGTGACCTACAATAACTACAGGCCTGGCAGGGTAGTCCCACTTGCAAAAACGTTATGGAAGTAACCAACCATTTCCTAATCTGACTTTAGGCCCACTCCACAGAATTATGGCAGGTACTTTTATTTGGACTAAAACCTCATGGATCGATATAGTCATAAACCATAAGGAGACCCCAATGCCTTAATTCTGCTAAGTGGACACAGTATTAAACTGACCTCCTATTTCTTATTTCTATATGCATATATTAATTCGTTCTTCTGTTATAGATGAGCTCATCAGAAGAGCTACTTTTTTTCTGTAGCATTCAGAAAATAAGGTACTATAGACTGCTCAGTTCTAAATTGGACAGCCATATCACACCGCCTCCCCCAAACTCAAGAATCATAGGGAACGAGGGGTCGGAAATATTGTAGGAGTTAGAATCAGTGGGTGTTTGCTGTGGAACTGCTTTATTGGCTATGAGAAGACTGCGGCATAGACGAAATTACAGTGGCTATGACTATGTACACAAGATGTACAGAAGAACGAACGACGCAGGCAAAATCTCTCCATGAATTTGGAGGGGGCTCGTGAACTTCTACTCCTAGTGGAGCAGCTATTGACAGTTGATAGCTGGGGAGGGAGGGGTCAGTTTGTTTCAGGGATGAACTCCCTGAAAGGCTTCCACGCACTAGTAGATAGTTTAAAGACAGCCCTAAGTAGGCTCTGTGGGAAAGGAAAGTAATAGGGAGATAAGAGAAGGGTTTTGGGGGAGGGAATGGGCTAAGGCTACCATGCACCGGTAGATAGTCCTACAAGCACTCATACAAGGGCGGCACTAAGCAGACTCTGTGGGTTTCAAAACAGAATAGATGAGACATGGGAAAGGAAAGTGATAGGAAGGTAAGAGAAAGGTTGGGAGGGAGGAAATGGACTGAATTTGATCAAAAACACATATGCATGTATGAAACTCTCAACCAATAAGAAAATAAAGTAGAAATACCACAGAAACTTATGGCTATAGTGAATTTTATGCAATACTGTGAACAATATGTCACATATGGCACAGAAGTTTGCTTCAAGCTGTGAGGTGGAAATGAGAATAACCAAGAAGAATGCAAATTAAAAAAATCGAAGGCTATAAATTGATTATGTGAGAAAAATGAGGTGTAATTAGAAATATGGTGGGAAAGACCAGAAGGATCTCAGCTGAAGGTAGCAGGTTAATTTTCTAAACCACCTGGGATAATTATCTATCTATTTCCCAGCAGGGTAGGTTTTGTTTTCTTCCGCTATTTTGTGCAGCAACAACATTTTGTAGATAGAATTTTCCCCATGGATTTCCTATGTGGGGCTTTGAAATTACAAAATGATCTTTCTCAACCCTCCTTCAGAGAGAGCATCCAGAGATGCTCAGAGAATATCCTGGGGGTGGTAGGCAAAGAACGCGAGAGCCTGAGCCTGGGCAGGAGTCTTAGGACATGCTGGTCTCTAATCATCACATGGCCAAGCCACTTTTGCCCTTGCAGCATCTGTGGCCACCTGCACAAGAGTGAGCCAACTAAATTTCTTCTTCCAGCGTCGGTGATGGAGAGACTTAGGAGGCTCTGCCTCTAACTGAGGAGGAATAAGAAGATGGGGGTGCATTTGCTGGGGAGACCTGGGGGGGAATTGGAGAGGAGAAATTGGAGTGGGTATTTCAGTTATATATTGTGTGAAATTCTCAAAAAAAATCAGTTTTAAAATATTTTCAAGTTGAGATAGGTAGCCAAGGGATAACTGGAATAACTAAGAATACCCAGTTTGGTGATGATGGTTAAGTTGCTATAAATATAACCACAGTTTAAAAAATTGAATTCTTGTTCCTTGATATTTTAAAGCTGGGTAGCTATTACTATAATCTGCCTTTGAGGGAGGATTAAGCTCATTGCATCTAAATTTCTTTTTCATACTTTATATACTATCAGAGAGAAAATGAATATTGAAATCCATAGAGACAAATTGAAAGCTTGTCTCATAGACAGACAGACACACACACATCAAAAATTGATCATGTTCAAAGGAAAATAAAAATCAGGCTAGAGACAAAGTAATATTTATGTGCTTTTATCCCCCACAACTATAATCTTCTGTGTCTATCTCTCATCTCTTCATTTTCCCCCTTTCTTTCTTTTCCCTTTCCTTTCTCTCCCCTCCCCTCTACCCTCACTTCTGGGGATGGAACCCAGAAGGGCATACATGTAACTTTCTAAGTGTTTAGATAAGAAATTGACTGAACATAGCTGATTTGATCTCCTTAGATTTCCAATTTCAAAAAAACAGTTATCAGGAGCCCAGTGAGTGATAAAGAACAAATTGCCCCATTTCCAAATCAAGCAAAATTCAGGCAAAAGAGATGAAAGCAACATTCTAAGTGGCTCAGAGATTACATTAAGTTATATGACAATTTGCGTTGGAAGTCTATGGAACCAGAATGTAAGTGGGTGGAGCGTCTTTACCATGAAAGATGGAGTTCTTAGCAAAAGGAATCAAACTCTTGTATTGATATTGTATCTGGTGGTTTCAAAACTTATTTTCAGCCTCTATTTTCTGCAAAATATTTGCCTGTACCATTAGATTCATTCCTGTTGAACAGAAAGTTGGTGGCATTTGTGTTAACTTTGACACCCAAAGAAACTGTATCAAATAGTGGATCTCACTAATGCTGCAATGGGTTTTCATGTGACACCTCTCCCTCTCATGCCAACTATGTGCTTTCTGACAAATCCACTTCCATAAGTATGAGGGAATTGGGATCCAAGTGCTCAGACCACTTCTGAGTTCAAAGTTAGACTCAGAAGAATGACGACCCCAAAATGTATATAGAAACTGGTGATGGGGGAAAGAAACAGCAATTGTGGATAATGTCTTTGGCGGCCGGGTTCGTCAAGGATTTTCGCTTTCGTTACCATTCATTTCTCTAGCGCTTGTTTAATGATGTGGAGAAATTGTTCATTTCTGATATGTGAAGTGGCATGGTTATGTTTACAACTTCTTATTCCCAGAAGATTCTTACTGAGATATTTATGGATTAAACAATATGATGTCTGGGATTTGCTTCTAAATCATACAGGGAGGAAGGCGGTGAGTAGAAATGGAGAAAGTAAAACTGGTCAGGAGGTGATGGGCAATGAGTCCCCAGTTGGTTCCTTGTATAATTGTGTGCAACCTTGCACACATTTGTACCTTTTAAAAGGACTGCCTAATAAAAGTGGTGGGGGATATACTTGGGAAAACAGGCTAGACACTGAAAGGTAACAAACTTCAGTGCCAGGTAGCTCTGCTCTCCAGTTCCATGCTCTTCAGACTTTAATGACTGCAACTCTACCTGTGACCAGATTTTTGCATATATGCACCAGGCTCATTTGTTTGATTATTTATTTCTTTATTTATTTAAAATTATGTACATATACCACTGTACTATTAGCCATTAGAAAACATACACAAACATAAAAAACTAGATAAAAATAAACACAAGTATCATTCTAGTATGTTCTTCCTATATGCTAATGGACCTGGGCTTCAGTGAGAAGCCCCATGCTTAGTGAAAGGAAGGGGGCCTTTTGAGACTTTTGAATAGTAAAGACTGTTTAGGAGAACAGAAACTTACTTGAGTAGCCACAGAAAATATGAGATTGACTAGAAAGACCCAGAGCTATTTCCCTGAGGCTTCTCAAAGAACCACAATGGACTAGGAAGTTGTTCTAGCTAAATTTGCAATTTGAGAAAGGACCATCATTTCCTTGTAAGCTTCTTTGCAGTATATGCACTACACATAATGTGTTCTGCACACAGTCAGGATACAATGTGCATAGAAAACAAACATTCTCCACATAGTATCTTGGGCAATATATGTAACACAACAATCATGATAATTATAATATCTAACATTGAATACTTATTCTCCATCAGATATTGTGGAAAGAACTTTACAATACACAATTTTACTTAAAACTTGTGAAAACCCTATGGAAATAGATCTCATTACTGAAGTCCATTTCACAATAAGGAAATCGAGACTGCAAAAAAGATAGCTTTCTGAAGATGAAAGGGCTAGCGAATGGCAGGACCAAAATTTAAAATCAAGATGTTTCAGATCCCAAGCCCCACATTTCATAACTACTAAACCATAATGCCACCAGAAGGAATTAATATAGTGTCCAAACCAAGAGATCGTATAGATGATTAAATGAGATAATACATGTGATAATGTTTAGCACATTGTCTGACACAGAGCACACATCCTATTATTGTTTGTATTATAGTACACAGAATATTTACTACAATTTTCCACAGTAAACACCACTAATGTCTCTCAATAGCAAAACACCAAATATTTAGAATCGTAATGAAATAATGTTTTATCATTTAATCAAACATTATTTATAATAACACATGTCTGAACGCCTTTCATTGATTACAATCTATAAATCTGTGGCGTGGCTTTTGCTGAGTCGCTGTGGACCTTGCTAGGCCTCCTGCACGGCAGGCTAGAAAAATGGGAAATATTGGTTCTTGCTATACTACTCTTATTCTAAGAAGCCATTTACATAAATAGAATATGGAGAGGAGAGCTCGACTATGGAGTGATCCAGAAACTACATATGTACATATCAATTTAACTTATGATCAAAGAGTTTGCCTTCTTTTGTTTTGATCCAAATATAGTTTTAGAGAGATGATAGTTGAGAACACACCTTTGTATTCCCTTAGTTTCACTTGAAATGATCAAATTTGCCGTGTTTCTGTTCCAATTTCATATTTCTATCAGCCAAATGAAGTATTCATTGAAGAAATACTACGTTTTGAATCATCGTTTCAATGATCAGAGTAGTCATCTCTCCTTGATTTACTGGAACATCCTAGATTTGAACTTTTGTCTCAGTAGTAGTAGGCTGTCCTTCCATGGTTTGTGTCTAGCCATAGCTCCAATAAGGTAGGTGCCACAGGAAGCTCTTAGAGCCGAGGGCTGGGAGCTGAAGGCTAAGATGTGCTTCGTAGGTGCTGGTGTGTGGTCTGATTTACAATACCGGGTCTGTACTTTTTGTGATGATTATGTCTTCTGTTTTGTGTAATTCTATGAATATTTTACTAGGTGCTCTCTAAAGGAAGTCATAAGCTTCATGGTTGAATCGGAAGAAAAGAATGCCTTTGGTTTATGTATTTTGACGTTGAGTCAAAGCAGATCTCTCTTTTTCACTAAACAATTTAATTTTGGCCTTACTAATTCCGTTTATTTTATGCAATTAGATAAGCCATACCTTTAGCTACTGCCTAGGATCCTGCCTATTGTTTCCTCTGTTCTTCTGTTTGGGGAAGTTTTAAAGTCTAGAAATACTGTAAAGAGCCTTTATGTTGACATAATGGAATCTGTCCCACCTCCTGCCCATCTGCAGCATAAACCAAGATTAAATATGTGGGAATTCTTGGAAGAAAGCATCCAATAACAAAACACTATGAGCAAAAGTTAATTTATTATAGATATTTTCTAATAATTCATGATAGCTTCTTGAATTTTAAATATCCTTTTGCTAGTTCCAATGCTTAAAATCATAACTTTTAAAACACAAGAACTGTTTTATATACATTTTGATTTCTTTTCTAATTTTTCTTTTGATTTTTACTTCTAAATATGAATGATAGGGTCTCTAAGTATCCACTTGGAAGGAGAGGGAATAGGATTCATTGTTTTCCTCTAATATGGTAGAATTTAAAATTTCACATCATATGCCTGGAGTTTTGACTATATGAAAAAATAGCCAAATGCCATCATTTTCTCATATATTCCTTTTACATGTAATATATGTATAATATAAACAGAATACATCTGATTGGGACATTTCAACATTTCATCAATGTAACTTCTATCTCCTATTTTATATAAAAGAACAAAATATACAGAGAGAAGAAAGGAGACATCTGTTCATTGTACACAGAAAGTAAAGAAAAGTTCATGTATGGCTTTGCAAAGGTAGATTATGATGTGACTTTCATATTTATTTATTTAAAAGCATCTTGAGAGAACGTGTTAGTGTGCTTACAAGAGCGGCCATGGTGGTTGAATGTCGCATCGATAGTCCAATACTAGGATCCCCTGTGGTCTTGCCAGTGGCTGCCTCAGCAGCTTTCAGGAGACAAATATAGTTTATGACCACTTCATCAATCTTCGCTACAATTTCCTGCCGCTGTGTTTCAGAGTTCACGACTTTCACCAACCGCATACAAGCTTCTGTTAGGCAACAGAGCACTTGAAAACTGGAACTCATAGCTAAAAGCATCTCTTCTGGGCTTTTCTCGGCCATTGCCATTTTTCTACAGGCACTTCCCAACTGTCTGGACTCAATGGATAACAGTTGCTTATACTGAGAAAGTGTAAGGTCATATGTTTCAGGGCGTGATTCCTCCCTCTTCGCCTTGGTTGCCCTGACAAGGCAGAGCAGCTCATTGGCATCATTCTGGGCTTCAAGGAACCCATCGGGCATTCCATATGTGCTAGCCTTTAGGGCATTTATTCTTGCAATTCGGGCATCAAACGCCAGACTGCTGAAGTCCAAGTCATCTGGGCCACTGGAGTCTTCTGTCCAGACCTTCAGCATTGGCCCCCTCGACAGTTCTCCTTGTTTCTGCAGTCCAATACCCAGAGATGACTTGCTTGGTTCCTGCATGGCTTGAGTTCTCTGTGGTCGATAGAGGCAAGAGACCTGAAGGGTGGTCTCTTCCTCCTCTTCATCCTCATCCCCATCTTCATCCTGCCCTTGGTTCAGAAAACAGTAGCTGAAGGGTCCTCGGCATCTCCAGTTGCTGCCCTCCAGCTTCCGCAAGGGTAGGGTCCTATACAGCTTTGAGTCTTTATGAGACACTGGGGACCTTTTGTGAAACTTTCCCTCAGAGATAAAGTGCATCGAGCTTTGGGAAAAACTTTTGGTGAGCTTCTTCCCCAGGGGGAGTTCCGCTCGTCTTTCTGAACTGGCCTCATGTGCTTCTGTGATACCTGGATACTTCAAGCTGACTGCACCCTTGGTTCTCTCTTGGAAGGTCTCCAAACCTACGGGTCCTGAGAGGACACTGCTGCTTTGTCTGAGTGCCCTCTGGCTGGGGGGTGTCCTGAGGCTCCCCCCTCTCAGATCCGCTGGCCACCAGCTCACAGCCTCTCCAAATGCCTGGTTTGCTTGGGAGAAATCATTAGGGTCTTGATTTGGGCTTGGCACCTTTGATTCCAAGTGAATATTTGATGGTAGCAGGATGGGATCAGCTTCAGGGTGTTGAGACCAAGCTGAAGGCATGCCTCCTTGTCTCTCCTTCCCAGGCTCTGTCAAAGCTACACTAGGGGTAGTAGAAAAACAGAGAGGGTCGTTAAGCATCCCCTGGGTGAACATTTTCACTGTTGCTTTATTCGATAGCTGTTATTTTTTAAGGGTCCATTTTAAAAGAGCTGCCATGTGTTAGGGCTACCCTGCTTCCCAAAGATTTCTCCCTGACTTCACATAACAGCTTCTGATGTCAACGTATGGCAAGAACTCATGGAGTCTATTACTCCTGGACCTACTGACCCAGATGAACTTGTCTAGAAATCTGAAACATTTGTATAGAGACAATGGCATTTCATGGATTTTCTTGCTCATGATATGTACCTATGAAAGGTTAGACATATAGTTAGTAAATAAACATTACACTGCATATATTATTCCAAAAAAATTGAGATTGAGATATTTAAGTTCCATCTTAAGGGAGTTGGCTTAATTGTGGCATGGGTTACCATTTTTAAGTGTCCAAATTGAATTGTTGCTAATTAATTCAGCTACCTGTTTTAAAAGGACAACATAAGTTGTGACATTTGCTTGATATAGCGCTTAAGGTCAAGACACTAGACAAGTTACTCAACTTCCATAGGAAAAAGAAGCTGTCATATGAAGAAGAGCAAGAGGTAATGGAGGAAAAGGCTCTCTGCAAGCCATGGAGGGTTAAAGGGCACTGTTTGTATGATTTATAGGTGAACATGCTGCTAGACAATAAGTTGGGTAACATTCACAGTCAACTTTCCCAAGGCAGCCAAAGCTAATGGTGAGTTTGGGGGAGAACTAGAAAATCTTCTGAAGACTCCTAAGGATATTTTTTAAAGGTAGAACTAGAAATCAACCTGTATGAGATCTCAGTAACCTTTACTGGCCACTATGGGAAAAACACTAGTGTCAGAACGGGAAACATTAAGAGCTTCTACTTGGGTCACCTGATGACCAACCAAATAGGCCAGGAAGAGGGTGAGCCTGCTGGGTGGTCGGTTAGGGTGGACACAAGAAGTGTCTGTGTTATTAATTCTAGTTGATATAGATTTAATTTGAGGGGCTCGTCATAATCCTTCTTATTCTTCCCAACACTGATGTCCATAAAAGACATGAAACTATTACTTTAGGGAAGGTGTTCCCTAAGGGTGAGGGAAGAATCTATGTCTCTGCTGAGACACAGAAAATCTTGACAAATCTCCAGCCTCCCTCCATGTCTGCTCTATATCCTTCCCTAAACAACACAGCAGCAAGACTAGAAAGGGGTTATCTCAGCAAGAAGGAAATGAACGTGCCATGTGACTTTAAGCAATACTATGTTGTAGCTGGGAGTCATATGGGGACCTCTGCACTCAGAACTCAAAACAGAATTTATGACTCCATCAAATCCTAAAGTAAGAGCAAAGCAAGATTATAATGAGAAAACCCTATTTCCCACATTGTTCCAGATTGAGAAGCCACTATTTATTGCCAATGAGTCAATGATTGCTTCTTAACAGCTCTGTGGCCTCGTTTCTACCTTTTACTCTATATTTTTAGGTTTGTTGTAAATAAGGTTCCCTGTGTTCCTGGCACATAAAATAAAACACTAAATCCATCATTGCTGTACCTGTGGTTTCCTTAATCTTGGGCAATCGATGGCATCCATCTCTCAAAGTGCCAAACAGGGGGTCGGCATTAATGGCTGTGTGCAGAGCAGGCACTGACATGCGCGGACACATTCCTTCGGTCTGTGGGTGTAATTCCTTGAAGGTGGCTCCATGGTTGGGATGGCCAGGGACTCTCTCATCCGGTGAAATATAACTCCCTCCTTTCCCAGAAGCATCTGGAATCAGGTGCTTGGCCATGGAGGGGCAGAGGGGCGATTCCACAGGAGTAGCACAGGTACTACTACCGCTGCCTGGGCCACAGCCTGTGTCCACTGAAGAGCCTTGAGAGCTCTGGAGAGAAAAATGGCCCTCACTCTGCAGGGATGACATCCGCTTGGCCAAATGGTAGTCACAAAGGCGGGCCACGCTATCTTCAGCCTCAGGAAGCTTAGTGGCATGGTCACAAGTGGGCGAATCAGCATCTTCAGGGTTTTCTAAGTCTTTGGCTGAGGCCATGCAGGCCATATCTGTTAGGAAGCGGTCCCCTTGGTCAAGTCCTGAACTGTCATCAGCCTCTCCTTCCACAGCACCCTCCTCCTTCCCTTCGGCCTCCCTGTTTCCCAGACCTGGACCTCTGGGAAAAGTTTTTATGGCTGGTGCTTCCACGCCGCTTTTCTCTACCATCCCACTATCAGAGGTCACGTACCATCTTTGGCTGTCCTTGCGAAAGGCAGTTCTCTCCAGGTTAAAAGTGCTGAGGTGTGGACTGTCTCTTGAAGACACAGTGCCAACTTTGCCTTTGGTGTCCTCCTCCATCTCTGCCATTTTGGTTCCTTGCTGCTTTTTTCCTGGCACATTCCCACTCAGGGAGGCTTTGCCCTCTCCCTCAGCAAGTTTGCTTTTCCTTTTGCTGGTACAGGAATATGTCACTGACCCCATATGCAGTTTGCTAAAATAGTCCGTGACTGACTTGGTCTCCATGGTTTCTGGCTCCATTTCCATGTGGTCTGTATGAAGAATCTGCTTGGAAGGCACAACTTTGGGTGGGAGGTCGGTCGCTGGGCGAGCACCCAGGCCATGGGAGGACTTTGGAGGCAAGCCCCCGGAGGGGGCCTTGGAGGCGGGGAACTCTGTCTGCTCTTCTGCCAGAGGGTGATAGCCTTCGTGAGTGGCCAAGAACATGCGGGAGAGACTTTCCGACTGCTTCTGGGCTGCGGCTAGCTCAGAACCCTCTGTCATTTCAGAAGAGTTAGTCTCATTGCCCGAGTCTGATGAAGACTCAGGGCTATAAGCCCGCAAGATGGCTACACCTGTATGCCATAAAAAACAAGAAGCAGTTAATGGCTGGAGCAGAGGCACCTAGAGACATGCAAGAAAATGTGACTCATTATTATTACAAAAATGAAAGCAAACAACCACAATGACAAAAATAAGAAAATAAAAAAAAAACAGGATGTTTTTCCCTTTTCAATAAGGACTCTGATTTTATTGCACAGTTGTTCCAGAGAAGGGGAGGGGCGCCATAATTTATTTTTAAATTAGCAACCAAGGAAGTCACCTAACACAGAACCCCCATGATGATATATTTACGGATCAGCATATTTATGGAATGGGACACGTATGAAATGGAAAACATCACAGAACAGGACTCCAAGGACAAATGGCTCAAAAGGATGAGATGACAATGGTTATCAGTGAATAAATGTAACAATGGTGAAAGAACCTGAACCGTCACTTTTCTGTTGTTCTTCGGAGAGAGCTTCTAGGGCTTCTAGTGTGGAAACGACAGTAGGGTCCAGTCCCTTCTCACACTTGCCCTCTGCGCTGGTGGGCACAGCATCAATGAGGGACACAGGAATCTCCTCATTCTGTAGGCTGCTGCTTTGTTCCTTGTCCTCTTGGCAGGATGTTGCCTGGCTCTGAGTGTCCTCCTCATCAGAACTGTCTCTAAAGCCAGGTGGGGGAGCAGCGATGGCCATGTTCAGAGAACGCAGGAGGAAGTCATCCTCATTGTCATCGCCTTCCGGAGGAGGTAGGGTCGTGAGGTCAATGATGTCATCACTTGACCCGGACAGGTCAAGGATGGCTGGTTGATTCATCTCACCCACCACAAGGTCCTCCTCGCAGCTCACCTCATCTTCCTCTTCTGCATCATCAGTGTTTTCTGCGTAACAGATGTCATGTAAGAGGGGCTCCTCTATCCCTTCAGGGGCTTCAAAGTTCTTCACATCACCGATATTTGCATATACAGAATTTGACACAAACTGGATGCTGTCTGTGTCCGGAGTGAGGTCCAGGTTTTTCATGTCATTGGCACTGCTGATGTAGAGATTCCTCTGCTTCTCCAGCATTTCTGGATTCTCGTCTAACAGTCTTTCATAGCCTAGAGTTGGGGGACTCATGCCATCATCCAGGGCAAGATCTCCAAAAATAAAGGACACTTTAGCTCCTCGTGGGGATTCCTGTGCTTTCTTAAGAGTGTCTGGTCCTGAGAGGGTCAGCAGGGACCGCTGAGCTAGGTTTCTGTAGTCGGCCTCACAGGGGGCATCTCCTGGCTGAGTCAGTGGTTGGCTAAGTTCATCAGAACTGTATGAGTTGTCAATGTATAAATGCCGGTGCTCTTTGGGACATAAGGTGCTGTCTGTCATCTCAACTGTCTTCTGCTTAGAATCTATATATGTGATTTGGGCTTCTTGTTCCCCTTCGCCAATGAAGGTGGTCATCTGGGGCATACAGTTCCAATCAGGGCCAAGGACATTGTGTTTGCCTTTATTTTCTGTTCCTAAAGAGAAAGAATTAGGTAGATAGGTTATTATGCTGTATAGTTTTAGGGATGGTAGAGGCTCTGTCTGTCTGTCTGTCTGTCTATCTGTCTGTCTCTCTGGTATGTAGTATATACATATGTGTATATGTGGGTATGCTCAGCCATGAGTGTGCACATGGAAACCAAACAAATGACTGCTATCTAACTCTATCATTTTTCATCTTATATTTTCCAGTCAGGGTCTCTCACTGAACCCAGAGCTTGATTCTCTGGGGTTCACTTTCCATTGTTGGGGTATAGTTATAGACCACCAGACATGGATTTTCATGCGGTTATTATGGACTTAAATGCAGGCTTTCATGTTTGCACAACAGGCATCTCCTCCACTCAGTCATCTTCCCTGTCCTGTCTGTGTTTCATAATTTAACGGCTTGTACTATCACAGTGTTAGTACATCACCCAGCATTCCATAGGGCACTACTTGATGTAAGCTCCAGATGTTAGATTCCTTGGTTAGGAGACTTGCCCTTAACCAAATTGACACTGCATAAAATAGAGTTGCTATTTAATAACTAGCATCTTGGAGGAGAGGATGATGTTTTAATTCTACCCTTGTTACTGTTATTGGGCCTCAATAATGTCTATGAACAGAAATATGTAAAATGACTTTTACAGTCTTTAAAGGTAATATTCCTTTACTAACTCCCAGAAATTATTTCATTTATTTTGTGAAGTGATATCTAACATTCTGTACTTGGTGAAAGATGATAATGGATTTCCTCTTCCTTGGGTTATGAGAAAGGCAAGGATCTCCATAGTTCTCTCACATTTATGAGGAAACCAAATGTGGTAAATCTATTTTCAGCCTACTTGAACCTTAGTGGGTATAATATATTCATATATAAATGCCAGTATTCGTATTTATATATATGTGTATATGTGTATAGAATACATAAGACAGATCCCTCACAGGACCTCCTTTCAGCTATTTCTGGTCATATTTAATATTTGGGCTCATTTCAACATTTGTTTGCATCATGAGAACTTGTGAAGATTTCCTTGATGTTTCTCACCAATTAAAATTGCAAAACACAAATTTAAATATTATTGTGTCATTTGCTCTTCAAGGATGTTTTAATGTGGAATTTACATGTGGAGATTTACTCTGATATTTAACAAGAGCAAAAAGTAGGTCATTCTGTGGCTATTGTGTCGATTCCAGAAGCAACATTCTGAGAAAAATTCAGAGCCCTACTATCTTGTCCTCTGTTTTTCAGACTGTCCTCAGTCCCATATTTGGGGCATACTGACCTCAGGTATATGTGACATTTGGAAAAGAAAGTCAGTTTTACTAGAGTAGTTTTTTGTTCTTCACAAATTATATAATGTTGTGCAATAATACACTGGCCATATTTGCATCTTACTTTGCAGTCAAACTGTCAACTCTGTTTCATCAAAAACAATAAATAGTTCATGATACTCTAAGTGTGTTTGTATGTGTGCATGTGTGTATATGTGTGCACACACATGTGTACAGGACTGATTGTTGCCAAGAGACAGAATAATTAGCATTGAACATGGCCATAAATTTAGACAAGAATTTGGCAAAGACTTTCTAGAAAGAGGGTCAAATAGTAAATATTTGATGTTTCTGAGACCAATTTTAATATAATAGTAGCCAGAGATGAAAGATACGTAAACACATGGGGGTATGGGTTGAATGGCAGTCGGCAGTCTCTGAAAGGCATGTCCACTTGAAGAATGTTTCTTTATTGAATGTGTGACCATATTTGGAAAATAGTTTTATTTACTTAATTAAAGATGTTGATATGAGATTATCCTGAATAATTTGTGCAGTTTCTTAATCCAATGGCAAGTAGCTTTAAGGCAGAAGAGAAAGAAAAGAATCTGGGCCACACAAGGAAGAACTGAAGGCCGTGTGAAGACACAGGCAGTGGCTAGAATCACTGTTCTAACCTCAAGGAATGCTGGCAGCTATCAGTGATAGAAAGGAATAGGAAATATCTTCACTTAGATCTATTGGAGGAAGCCAAGATATGTCTACACCCCTTGATTTTAGTCTACAGCTTGATTTTAGACCTCTGGCCTTCAAACAATGAAAGAGTCAATTTCTGATTCTTTTTCCACATCATCACATTTACAATGATTTCTTGTCAGAACCTCAGGCAAGTGATATAATGTATATGGCTTCATTTCAATAAAACTTTATTCATAAGAACAGGAGTCAGCCCATTTGTCCTGGTTTTCTAACTCTTGAGTTTGAATAATAAGTAAACTAAATAGGTCAGAAAGCTTAGCACCAATTATATGTATTTAGAGTTTCCTAATGCAAATAAATGCATATGTATGCGGGGTCAGGGATTTTGAAAACGTTTAAAGGTAAAATTTCAAGATAGGATAAAAAGGTTAGCTTATAGGTTCTTATTAGAAGGTATTGAATAAAGCCTATCTCAACTTGAGATAAGAAAAAATATCTGTGCTCCATTTGGGCTTTTTTTCTACAGTGTACACTATTTACCTTCTTGGAATGGTCCAGGAGACCTAGAAGACTCCGGGATGGGAATTGTGGCTTAGTCTTCGCTGAACTAAGCATGAAGTGTAATGACTAATCTCCATTGTTGACTTACTGATTTTCCAGCCTCTGGGAGACCCGCTTACTGAAGGTGTTTACAGAAAGGTGTTAACCGCGCAGGGGAGACACGACCTGAATGTGGATGACAGTGTCCCATGGGCTTGGGTACCAAAGTGAACAATAATGACAAAGTGCTGAATGCTAACCTAGCAGTCAGTACTCTTGGCCTCCCAACTGCTGATGTGATGTTCTCAGCTGCCTCAGGTTCCTGCCCCCAAACCTTCCCTGCTAGGTTGGACAGTATCTTTCCCTGCTGTGTTGGGCAGTAGCCTCAAACTGCTAGCCAAGGTAAACTTTTCCTTAAGCAAGTTTGTGTCAGGGATTTGTTCATAGCAATGAGCAAGGTAACTGATATCCGAACTTTGCTCTTTATCTTTCCTCTGTCTCAGGAGACCTGGGAATTTCCAAAGCAGGGGTAGGGGTACTACTAGCCATTACAGCTCCTAAGTATCCTAGTTCACCTGTCAAGAAGTAACTTAGGGCAGCAAAGGTTTGTTTTCATTCTAGTTTACAATCCGTCACAGACAGCGGCAGATCAAGGTGACAGGATCTAATGACAATCTCTTCACAGCCAAGAGCAAAGAGCAATGAATGCATTGCCATTGCTAGTGCTAAGCATACTTCTTCCACTCTGTTTTATTTATTTATTTTTTGAGACAGGGTTTCTCTGTGTAGTTTTACAGCCTATTATGGAACTCTCTCTGTAGACCAGGCTGGTCTCAAACTCACAGAGACCCACCTGCTTCTGCTTCCCAAGTGCTGGGATTAAAGGAGTGTGCCACCATTTCCTGGTACTTCTTCCATTCTTATACAGTACAGTACATAAATCCCGGGAATGATACCACCCACAGTAGACTCAATTTTCCCATGCCAATTAACACAATCAAGAAAATCCTTTCCAGACATGCCCATAGGCCAGCTAGACAGCTCCTCATCGGATCTCCTTGTGGTGGTTTGAAAAGGAACAGCTCCCATAGACCCATATATTTGAGTGCTTAGTCATTGGGGAGTTTCACTACTTGACAGCCACTAGGAGGTGTGTGGCCTTGGAGTAGATATTGCTTGTTGGAGAAAGTATGTTACTTGGGGCAAGCTTTGAGGTTTCAAATATTCAAGCCAGTATCTTCCTCTTTTTGTTGGCTGTGGATCCAGATGTAGAACATTCAAGCTATTTCTTCAGTACTATGTCTGCCTGAATGACACCATGCTTCCCACCATGATGGCAATGGACTAAACTTCTGAACTGTACGCCTTCTCCAATTAATGCTGTTTTTAAAGGCGTTACCGTGGTCATGGTGTCTCTTCGCAGAAGTAGAACATTGACTAAGATACTCTCCTAACAGGTTATTCTAGATTACGTCAAGATGACAACTTATTTTATGTCCAAGGCCTTAGGCCCTAGGCAATCTTGATGCAGGATCAAATTGAGAGCTAACTGACTATCACACTAAGACCCAGGCTATTATTCACCTTAGGCCTAGTGCTTCAACATTTTCTTCTTCCAGTGGCTTGTCTGTGTCACTCTGTTAGAGTGATGAATGTGTAGAGAGCACATATCTGTACCTTCATTCTTGCAATAGCATTGAGCAAGACCACTGAGAGGCTAAACTTTTATTCTTTCTCCCAGTAATAATGCCTTTAACAACTAAGTCATTTTGCCTCCCACTTTCAACTGAACATCCCATCGAGTTACTAAAAGCTGGACAGCACTAAGACTTCTATAACCATTTTTAGAGTGGTCAGTTCACTTTTGTTCTTGCACCTGTAGAATTTCAACAGCTTATGGGGAAAAAGGATTTATTTTCTGGGTAAACTTTATGATTTGAAAATAAAAAGCCAGACACCAGTTTTCCAATGTGAAAAGATTGCATTAAATTGCCCAACTGTTCTTTGGAATCTCAAAGGTCATTGTTGAATGGCTGTAAATCTCCCTCAATGAAAAACATGGTTGTAAAAATGTTCACCACAAGACTCTCTGTATGTACTTACCACTTCCTTTTCATTTTGTCCTTTAAATTTTTTTTTGTTATGTGACCCAGGGGATGGAACCCAGAATCCTGTGCATGGTAGGTAATTGTTTTACCACAAGCTGCATCCTTGGCCCTTTCATTTTCACTCATTTACATCTCTCAGGGCTTCTCCTCTCTGTATTTCTTTTACTTTCATTATTATTTTTGTATCGTCCCCCAATGACTATTATTAGAATCACTAAACATCATTTTAAGCATTGCACACAGATTTTTTTCTAATTCTTACTTCCCAAGCTAATTTTTTTAGTAGAATTATGTGACTGACGTAACTCAAACTTCAAGAATTTTGAAAACCCATACCACTTAAAGTGGCCTGGAAATTAAAGGTGCCCTCAGAGTATCTTTCTTCTCTTTATTTCTTTTGGTATGGCTGCCCCTTATCCATGGCTAAAACTCCTTCTGTGTTTCCCAACTATTGTAATAAACATTACACAAGTGAAGATTCATGTTTTGGGTTCAGTTTGAAAATGAAATGACGTTTCTTTTTGCCTTTTAGAAATAGCAACAATGATTTTGTTCTCAAGAATTCTTTATACATACATACATACGTGTGTGTGTGTGTATGTGTGTGTGCATGTGCACACCATGGCAAGTATGTACAGGGTAGAGGACAACTTACAAAAGTTAGTTCTTTCCCTCCACAATGTGGGTCCTGGAGATCAAACTCAGAATTTTAGGTTTAGCAACAAGTGCTATCTTATCAGCTCTATAATTCTTTTTATTTCTTCTTCTTCTTCTTCTTCTTCTTCTTCTTCTTCTTCTTCTTCTTCTTCTTCTTCTTCTTCTTCTTCTTCTTCTTCTTCTTCTTCTTCTTTCTTCTTCTACTACTACTACCACCACCACTACTACTATTACTGTTATCGTTATTTTGAGACAGTCTTCTTATGTAGCTCTATCTGACCTGGAGTTTTCTATGTAACTAAGGCTTACCTCAGACGTGTGGTTATTCATAATAATTTTCCACTGAGTAAATTCTGGGTACTTGGGTTACAGGTGTGCTACTATGTCTAGATGGCAGATCTCATTTTTCTAAAAACAGAATTCCTATTTGTGGAACCCTTGATTCTAATTGTTTTCATTGTTCAGTTCTGACTTGCATCGTAGCATCTCTTAGCTATATTTATTGGGCATCTACTCAGCCAGAAGAAGATGAAGACTGTGGAAAAAGTCACGAAACAAATTATAACTACTTAAACTCACTGGAACAGCTAATTTAACACCTATGACCCTCCTTGACCTTACTCTGGTATAATTTTTGTCCTATCAAGTGGCTGGCATGAACTATGTGATATTTTTGCCTTATCATATGGCTACTAGGTGGTGCCAGGGTAGAAGATAGTCCTTCTGGAACGTCCAAGTCCAAACTGTGTGTGGTGACTCACACTGAAAATTCCAGCACTCCGGAGGCAAAGCCAGGAATGCCATAACTTGAGGTTAGCCTGGGACATGGTGAGTTCCAGGCTAGCTTGGGTTGTACATTTTGTCTCCCTAAATAAACTCATACACATATAAGTAAATTTGTGACTTTATAAAATGTCAAAGCTGTAGTCTAGGATTTTAAAGGAAGAGACACTCTACAGCATGGGACTTAATTCTCAGGGTCCTGGCCAAATAAGTGTGGGGCAGAAAAAAATTAGTCACAGGACCATGACAGTAGCTTAAGTGGCAGAGTGTCTGTCTAGTATAGAAGACTAGGTGAGGATCTGGGTTCTATCCCACAAGCACCAAGAATAAAAGAAAGAATGGGAAAAGGACTATCAAGAGTTCACAGCAATAAAACCACTGTCTTTGAAGTGAGTGCCTGTCATTTCCAAGTTACATTCCAGCTACAATGGGCAAATCAGCATGTTTTTTAATTGTTATCAATGCCATCAGTTGTTAAAGGTTCCATGTTATATTTGGATATTACATTTTTTTATAGGTGCAACCCTAATTTTTCTCTTTTCTTCATGGTAACGGGGATTGAAACAAGGATCTCACATGTGCTAGGCAGACATTCTACACAATTTCTCTCTCTCTGATCATATGTGTCTGCATATGCAGGCACACATATGTCATAGTATGCATGTGGGGGGTCAAAGAACAGCTGTAGGTGTTGGTTCCTGCCTTCTACTGGGTTTAAGGCAGAGTCTCTTTCTTGTTTGCTGCTGAGCTGTATAATCCAGGCTAGCTGGCCCATAAGCTCTCAGGGATTCTTTTGTCTCTGCCTCCTATTTTGTTGTAGGGGCACTGGGAACACAGACATATATTATGTCTAGTTCCATGTGAATTTTGAGCATTGGAACTCAGGTCCTCATGTTTGTATGAAACACACTTCCCATCTCCCCAGCCCTTGGAACCAGTATTCCTAAGTATAAGACTTTACTTTTGAATTCTGTTCCTGATTACTATTGTTGGGGAAGTTCTCAATAGTTAGGTATGAGGGTCAGTAATTCATGAATTTAGGAAGAAAATACCTGTGTCCTGTGTGCCTGCATTTTTCTTGTTGGCCATGTTAAATATTGATCTCCTGGAGTCCACAAGCAGCCGGTAGTATCCAGCCGTCAGACAGGCCAGGTTCATGGCATCTGATGACTCCATAAGGAGTATGATGGGCTGCACAACAAAGAAATGCACAAGAAAGTATTTTTTATTAAAGCATTTACCCATAGAGTATTTATAAATGCTTATGAACTGTAAGCAAATGAAGCTACTGAGTAAACATTCCATTGGAGAAATATAAATGAGGGGGAGAAACTCAGAGACAACACAAGGTTGCCTTACTGAGAAAACCTTTAGGAGACATGATTGTTGAAGCCTGTTGCCTTCACAGAGGAGTTGACATATCTAGCAGAAGAGCTCTGAGAGAAACAGGGGACCGACCTAGCCCGAGTCACACTTTTAAGTAGAGAGGAGTGGATTAAAGGTATTAGAATCAACAGGAAAGATTTTCTGCAGAGCAAATGAGAATGCACCCATTCTCTGTAGCAGGAAATATGACCATAACAGAAACAACATAGAGTTCACATGTGCTCATTGTGAATATATGCACTGAACTTAAAATTCCCTTCCAACTCATTCTAGACAAAAAACAAAACAAAACAAAACAAAACAAAAAAAAACAAGTACCAAGCTCCATGAAACATTGGTTTTCTTTTTACAATAGCTAAACGTCTGAAGAGTAATAGTTAAGGCTGCTATTTTAGTTACCAAGAATTAAGCCTATGATGTGAAAACATCAGGAATATTAAATTTGAGATTCATGGGGCTGAAGAGATGTCTCAGGTCGAGAGCTAGAACTGCTCTTCAGGGGCCCTTGAGTTTGGTCTCCTACACTTCTAGTTGGTGGTTCCCAACTGTCTGTAACTCCAGTTTGGGAAAGCCAATGTCCCCTACACTTCAGACAATCTCTTTGAAAATGTAAGATCTGTGGTGAAAATGAGTGTTCAAAAGAAATGAAATACAAGTCAGAATTGAGACTGTAACTGTGTGGAAAGTGTCAAAGAGCTGAGAAAAGATTGTTTCTAAAAGAAGTTGTAAATTTCCACAAATGTAAACTAGAGCTGAGAGCTGGGAAGAGGCAGTGTTAAAGCTGGAAGCAATGAGCTTGTAAGAGGCCATGTATCTTGGGTATGGAATGAAACGCTTGATAGGATAATATTTCTCATTGGCTTGCAAGGATGTGTTCTTGTTGGAAGAAAGAGCAAAGGATACAGAAATGTGGGAACAGGAGAAAGCAGACAACAAAAAAGATCAAGAGAAGAAAATGACTGGCCTCTATTTCTCACTCTTAGAAGTAGTACACTGGCCAGGGACTGTGCCCTTGATTATTGGATCAACACTTGCCATCCAAAATTCATGCCACTGTCATTTCCACCAGAACCGCAGTCCCTGCGTAATCTTTAAGCCATCCCATCATCATCAGTCAGTCAAGAGATGAGACCTGTACCTGGAAGTATTTTCTGTCCTGCTGGCTCCCCTGGACTAGTTTTTCTCTGGCTGCCTGTTCCTGAAGTTGCTTATGAAATAACCATTTTGAGGCTTATTATCAGTTTTTATTGTTTAGCCAATGTCTTGGGCTTCTTACTGGTTAGCTATAACTATTAAATTAACACATTTCTATTAATCTGTGTATTGCCACAGTCTGTGGCTTACTGGTGCAGCATGTTACTCCTTTGTGGGCTACATGGCATCTCCTCAACTCTGCCTTCTCTCTCTCTCTCTCTCTCTCTCTCTCTCTCTCTCTCTCTCTCTTTATTTGAACTTCCCACCTAGTTTTACTCTGCTAAACCATTGGCCAAAAGAGCTTTATTCATTAATCAATAAAAGCAACACATATATGGAAGGACATCCCACATCATCTTTCCTCTTGTTTAATTAAAAAGATTTTTTTAAATTTTAACATAGTAACATTATATATAACAAAACAGTTCTGTTCTTGTCTTTGTGAGAAAATAGAAAATACCCATCTTCATTAAGTCAAGAGACCTTGGACATCTAGACATCTAAGGAAGAGAAGATAGCTAACCATCTGACTTATGATACCAATATTCTTTGCAGGGTAAAAATCTTACTACCTTAACATCCATATTTCCTTACTTTTCAACATAGTGGTAGACTGACTCACTGAAAAATCAAAGTTGGCATTGTTGTTATACTATGGCTCTCTCCCTCTCTAAATCCAAGCATGTTGTTAAAAGAAATATTCAGAGTTTCTATCTCATATCAGAAGACCCACCTGCTTCTGAAAATGGTCTGTAGGATATTCAAGGCCTTAACCAAAGTTGGTTGCCTCAACACTGCCTAAGAGATAATTCAGGTAGCCAACTATCTCTGTGATTTCTTGCACCTTTTTGAAGTTGCTTGCTTGCAATTCTTGCTTACTCAGGTATTATTAATTTCCTTTTCATGTCTTTGATGGGGATTGAAGACTAGTTGGTCATAGTTATTTTCCTCTCTTAAATTAGCTATGACATTTTCAGTATAAAACTTAGATTCCTCAGGTTAGGATAATTATTTAAATAATCTTTGTTATTTGCTAATCTCTTTAGACTAGATATTTAGCATACTTTTTCTGTTTGATGCTGTTCATGTTGGTTGTAGTTCTATTTTTGTATATGTTTTCACCTTTTCTTTCTCCTGGACAATACTTGATATTTGTTCTTATTGAATATAGTTTTGTATTAGGTTTAGAACCCTCTTGTTTAGATAAAAGGAGGAGGTGCTGTGGAATTCATTCAGCCAATAGCCTTTTGGTTACCAGCCCATTAGAGCATGGTCTGAGGTACTATGTGTAATTTGATAAGTGAAGACATTTTTTGCTTGCTTTCTTGGATGGTGTTTGGAATTCTGTTTGCAGCTTCTAGTACCCACAGAGCAGAGGACCACAGCTCTCTACCCTTATTGCAAGTTTTTTTTTCCAAATAAATACTTGTTATCCATGATTCTGGGCTCTCGTGGACTTTCCTAATTGTGTCTAAAGATACCATTTCCAGGATCTCCTCACTCAATTCTCTTTGGGACACACTATTTCTATTACTAATGACAACATCCAATTCCCATCCATTGTGCATTTTCCATACAATGTGACCATTTCTCTCAGCGTCTTGGACCATGAACTACCAAGAATCTTGCCACACTTGTGTTTGTCTAAAAAGCCAGTTGGAGTCATTTGGAATTAAGGGCATGGCATCATGTGAACCTCCATGTTCTCTCTATCATGGTAATCTCCTGCTGCAGAGCATGCTAAAACATTCTGATGTACTTTGCAGAAAATCTCTATAATCACCCCAGTGTCCCTTAATCCTTTTTTCCAACTCTGCCATAGTGGGAGTGACAGTAGGGATGGGTATCCCAATTTAACCAAAGAGAATGAGAATTTTAATACATCTAGGGGAGCTCTTGCTGATTCCCCATGTGAACAATCTAGTCTAGAAGTCAAATGGGAACACATTTTCCCTGATGTTATATGATCACCAGTATTCTATAATCAGAAGGGCCCGAGAGATGATGACTTGCTTTTTGTACATCAATGAGGAAACTGTGCTCTAAGAAATATATCAACCTCTCCCCAAATCATACAGCAATTTAATGAGGCCTAGAGTCCCTGAACTGGAGTTCTCTAGATTTATTGTTCTTTTTTTTCTTCTTTGCAATATGGCAATTTTGAGACCCTGCACACATCAACTCTTCCCTGCATGGTGAGTGCCATTGATGTTATCAGAAATGATCTGTTCATGCCAGGGCCAAGGGTCAACATCTGAAAGCTTTACCTTCACATCTAACACGTGCAACTCCACCCTCACCAAGCTCTCCTCTTCTGTAAACATTTCAATCCTGTTGACGTGGCTGAAGTCCGCTAAAAGAGCCACCAGATTGGTTTTGGTGTTTATGACATGGCTTATGCCATAGCGGGGACCAACCAGAAGAGTCACTTCTGAGCGCTTCTCTGCCTGCTGAGGGAAAGAAAATGACAGAATATTTCAAAGCCTGGACTTCTGAAGCACTTTGAAAATCTCAGTCTGAGAGTCTGTTTTCATAAGATCACATTGTTTTCTTTAGAAAGTTTTTCTGGGTCACACTGTACTAAATCACCCAATTAGGAGGACGCGAATCTGAGTGTATGGAAGCGCTGATAAATTATGAATCACATAGAAAGTAAATGTTATCATGCTGCAATAAATTTATAAACGTCAGAAGCTTTTAGAAGTGAGACTTGTGAATATTTTCCCCTTCCGGTCCAGTGATTGAAAGACTACTATTGTTAAGAGTCCTTTGATTTCCCTGTTTCTTTGCTTTTCTTTTCCCAAGGATTGCTACAGCAAAGCTATCTGGTTTGATATTTCGCAAGCTATCTTCGGTCTGTGATGGAGTCAGTTAGGATTGAAGACCGGGAAAGATTCCCAGCCTCTTTGTTGTTGTCATCAGGGACAACTCCTTGAACATAGCCTGTGTTGTGACATTTGGCAGACCTCTGTGACTGCAAACAGGAAGAAAGAAAGAAAATGAAATTACCACTAATGTTGCCTTGAACACACGACCTCCGTATAGTCGCAGGTCACTGAGGAACTTGAGATAGTGAACCTTGGCTTGCAATGCAGACAGCTGAGGAGAGAAAAGAAAACTTAAATGTGGATTCCAGTGGGTGGGGCCCTTTCTACTATAGAAACAAAGACACAGTAGAAAGATGTTTTTTTGTTTGAGACAAGGTTTCATGTATCCTCGGCTACCCTTCAATTTGCTATTTAGCTGAGGATGACCTTGAACTTCTGATCCTCTTGTCTTCAACTCTAGAGTGTTAGAATTACTCATGTGCGTCACCATGCTCAGTTTATTCAGTACTGGGGTGGAATTCAGGGCTCTGTGTTTTCTGTCAACTGAATTTCACCTCCAGCCCCAAAGGATGCTTTTATTGCTGGGGAGATAGGGTGTGAGAAAGAGTCTTCAGTAAGAAGGGTAGTAAATTGGAATATCCTGGGTTTTCTGGTGTCAGACTGCAATTTGACATCAAGATTCAAACTTGATTGCTTCTGGAGGTGTGCGTGTGTGCATGTGTGTGTGTGTGTGTGTGTGTGTGTGTGTGTTGGGATAGGTACATAAGTGTGAACACACTATTCACACCATTCAAAAATGAGAACAAAGTGAGACATTGCTCCCTGAAAATGTCTGCCCACTGGGAGTTTACAATAGGCAAGGGGTAGTTTCCAACTGTGATTAGGGGCAAAGGAATGGGGTATGTGGCATGTAAATGCGCCAACGACACAAGAGACACACCTGCACATAGATTTGTGGGGGTATCTGAAATCTATGCCAAGTCTTTAAGCAGCTTGCTCACTTCCCCTCTCAAGTTGCTTCCACTCCTTTCAAGTTTCCAGGGAGAATGAACTTCCTGAGCTCCAACCATTAGGAACCAGTCTGAGCTTGCTGTGTAAACCCTTGTTTTGTTAATTCAGCTCTGAGATCTGTTAAGAATTCTCCGATAAAAATACCCAGATAGAACTGATCTGTATAGAGACTTCAAAATTGTAGGCTTTTATATCATTTTTTCAAAAAATGGAATTTGACTAGAAATCTGTCTTTGTTACATATTGAATGCAAAGGGAATGTTTCTCAGAGTAAAATTTTCAACAAGGCAGAGATGATCACCATTAAGTAGCAAAGACTAAAATTCCATTTCAGCCACACATGACTTTCCAACTCTTGCTAACTACAAAGAGAGAGATTGCCCTTTGTGTGGTTGGCATTTTGCACTGTTCCCTCACTCTAAATCTTGCCAAAAACTTGAAACAATTTAAGCAAACCACTCACTCATGACTGGGAATGATAGTTTTATAGAAAACACACACACACACACACACACACAATTGGTACATGATAAATAATAAAACTAACTAAAATTGGTGGTTGCCAAATTATTATGACACCAGTAGATGAGGCTTTGAAAATAAGCCAAATAAAATTGGATAACAGAAATCAATTTGGGGCAAATAAGGACAAAATCCATGAAACTAAAGTCTAGGTGTGTTTTTGTATATGTGTGTACATGTATGTAAGGGGTGTACATGTGTATGAGTATATGTGTGGATGGAGGACAGAGGACAAACTCAGGCACGAATTCTCAGAAGTAAGCCACCTCATTTTATTGGAGAGTGTAGCTCATAGGCCTGAAGGTGTTTAAGCAGGATAGACTGGCTGGCAAGTGCATTCAAGTGAGTTGTTGCAGTGAGTTGCAGTGAGCCTATGTCCATCTTCCCAGCGCTGGGATTGTCACCACATGCACCATCATTACATGGGTTCTGGGATTGATAGAACGATGTTTTTTTTTTTTTTGTTATTGTTACCGTTGTTGTTTTTGTTTTTTCAAGACAGGGTTTCTCTGTGGCTTTGGAGTCTGTCCTGAAACTAGGTCTTGTAGACCAGGCTGGCCTCAAACTCAAAGAGATTCACCTGCCTCTGCCTCCCAAGTACTGGGATTAAAGGCGTGCACCACCACCACCTGTCCTGGAGTTCTGGGATTGAATTCAGGTTCTGCTCCTTGTGTAGCAAGTGCTTTCTCGACCAAGCGGTCATAAAACTCTTGACCCATGGTATCTTGCTATTTTTCTGAAGCCGAGTGCTCACAGTGAGGTGATTGGAGTCATTTTCTTTTGAAACTGGGAAGGAGAGTGTGGCTGAGAGTGTACTGAAGTTGATCATATGTCTGAAAAAATGTTTATGAGGTGAAACTTCACAAAATGACAAAGAATAGGATACTAAAAGCAAAGGACTACCCGCATGAATGGTCAGTTGCATTGGGGTCAGGCAAATATCAGTAGCCCATATCAGCTGCAATGTATACTCAGGCCGTTCCCTGTTTTATAGGTTCAGAGATTTACGACTCCTTGCCCTTCTCCTTGCTGGAATTTTTGTTGTGTTATTGCTAATAACCATATCTTTCTTTTCCTGACCAACAGTATACTTTTAAATGGACTTTGTGTGTCTCCCACTTAATGAAAACAGAAATGAATACAACGATTTTAATACCCATGACGTGTGACAGAAATCACTTTGCTTTCTCTTCCCATTATAGGATTTAATCTAATGGTTTTCACTAGGAATGTTGGTGGTAGTGATTTTGATCATTAGGACACATTTTTGTTTGTGACAATTAAGGGAGGGGTGACCCTGGCATGTGGTTAGAATGGATCAAGGAAGGATGCTGCGTCATATTTCACAATGCCAAGAGTATCACCATTATATCTTACCCAATGTCCACAGCTTCTTTGGAGAGAATCCCTAATGACTACACTAACTGGCCTGCAGGGCTCCTTACTGGCTGCTGGGCATTTAAGTCAGTCTGAGCAGCAACCAGTTACAGGATAAAAATGTACAATTGGCTTGTGATTTGATCCCTTGATGGAAAAGTCTCGTGTGAGCACCACTTGCCTCTGGCCCAGTACAGTAAGGAGTTTCCAACTTGTGAGAAAGGAATAGATTTCTGGAAGGATCAGCAGTTTTTGTTCTTTTTAGACAAATGTAAATAGTGTACAAAGTTCTTCTGGAAATGTGGTATGCCAAGTGTGTTCTTTATGGGCTCATTTGAAATGACTTTTTGAATGAAGGCAAATGTCTCTGCTTAAAATCTAGATTCTATTCAGATGTAACTGGGATACCTTTTTACCCGGTGGTACCAAGTTTTGATTTGCTTTGACAAGGTGGGAGAGAGCTTTCTTGATGTTCTTCTCTTTCATGCTCTGCAGCACAGCAGAGGGAAGAAATGTTTCCAGGCCCCATTCTTTCCTGCAACAGAAAGCGCATCATTCATTCCCCAATTCTTGTGATGATGACTTCCATAAGGCCAAATGACACTCTGCTGTTTGTCGGAACAAATGGACTCTTGGTAAGCCGGAGAAGCAACTTTTCATTTCCATGTGGGAAACACCTTATTGGATCATTGATACACATGTTCACATTTAAAAAGAAACATATATATCCCTCACTCTGTAGAAAGAACACTAACAATGGACATTAAAGAGTCATTTTGTTCAACCAATTTCAGTCTCCTAAATACATACATCCTATATCCAGATATTTCCAATATGTTTCTTTGTCTTCCTCAGCTTGTCCTTACTGTCTTCATTGATTTGCATGTCTTAGGGCTATTTGTGTCTTTATTTTAAAACACACACACTCACATATCTCACACACACACACACACACACACACACACACACACACACATGGGGGGCAGTGCTAGGGTTCAGAGACCTACAGTAGAACAAAACAGGACTGACCACCACAACCAACAAAACAACAAAAACAAAAACCCAGAAACCAGTGACATGATTCCTAACCATCTTCTGCTACTCTCATACTTCAGTGCCTGGACCAGTCTTCATAAGAGAGGCTTTCTCTGGAAGCTGATGGGAGCAGATGAGGATTCCCATACACAAATATTAGGCGGAGGTCGGGAACCCCATGTAAGAGGTCAAGGAAGGACTGTAGGAGCCAGAGGGGTCGAGGATACCAGGAGAACGTGGCCCACAGAATGTACTAACATAGCTCATAGGGGCTCACAGAGACTGGAGTGGCAATCACAGAGCCTGCATGGTCTGACCTAGGTCCTCTGCATATATGTTACGGCTCAATAGCTTGGTGCTCTCGTCAGATTCCTAACAGTGAGAGCGCAGCATATCTCTGACTCTTTTGCCAGCTTTTGGGCCCCCTTTTCTCTTATTGGGTTGTTTTCTCCAGCCTTGATCTGAGGGGTTGTGCCTAGTCTTATTGCACCTGGTTATGGTGTGTTCAGTTGATATCTCTTGGAGTCCTGCTCTTTTCTGAAGGGAAAGAGAGAAGCAGTGGATCTGGGGGAGAGGGGAAATGGAGGGGGTTACCTGGGAGAATGCAAAAAAGGGAGGCTGTAGTCAGGATGTTTTGCATAGATAAGAATAAAAGAAAAATTAAAAATAAAAAGACAAAATACGCATACATATAAAACACATATATGCATTGGAGGGGCACGTCACTAGGGCAGGAAGCCAAGGCTGTATTTATGCTGGGGATGTGCCCCAGACCTATATTATTATCGTAGTAAGTTTTCACATCATTGTATCTTTTAAAATATGTTTTTTTGGAGTTTTCTACAACATGTTTTGATCGCAGTGATCCCCACTCTCGTATCTTCCCAGATTTATCCCCTTCTCTGTCTACCCAACTCTGTGTGTCCCCGCTCTCCACTTACCCTACAAATACTAATTCGCGCTGTCTACATATTCTTGGACGTGTGTTCTTCCACTAATATATCTTTGCACCTCATCTTTACACTCAGACCACAAGTTCCTTGATAGTCAGGATTATATTTACTACAAATTACTATCTGATGGAAATGCCATCTACAATTCTCCGTCAAATATTTGGCAGACGAACTGAGTGTTGCCAACACAGTTGCAGACTGCAAGATTTCGACTGAAACTACTTATCATTGAGAGGTTCTGGGCTGCACAATGTTCTCCTTGGGAAGAGTTGCTAGACAGGAGGGGCAGAAAGGTATGCTAGTTTTCTGATGATAGGGTCTCTCACTGACCTAAACCTCACTGGGTAGGCTAGGCTTGCTGACTTTGCTTTATCAGTGCTGGGATTACATGCACACGCCACATGCATTGCCAGCTTTTAAAAGCATGGGTTCTGGGGCTCAAATTCTGGTCCTTATGTTTATACAGCAAGCACGTTAGTGACTGAGCTGTGTCCCCAGCTCCCCAGATGCATTTTAGTTGTCTGAATACATTCTCTAGTTGTATAGGCGCCTTTGCAAATGGCAGCCAGTTTTATCTGTCCCTAAACACTTTAGGTAGCAGGAGAAGGAACACGTGAATGTGTCCAGCTGAGACCTGTTTGTGAGCAGTCTCTCAGACCACAGCCATTATGGGTACGCCCCAGGGAGAAAGGGCTGGACCACTCAAGGGAGTGAACCATAGAGGAGGGCTTTTCATCATTTAGTTGCCAGTAGGTAAATTTATAATAGCCCGAACAGTGGCACTGGGGGCAGGGAATTGGAGCTTTAGTCTTCTCCAACCCAGGCCCTAAAGCCTGTTGAGCAAAGGCTTCAGGATGGGTAGTGTGGCAGCCCCTGAGAAAGTGCCTTTGGAGAGTGGGATTATTTTCATTTGTCCTTGTTTTGAGTGCAAATGAGGAGAAACCCAAAGCTTTTAGCATGGTGTGGAGATATGGATTCAGTCTGGTGAGTTCACCTTTTTGTTAGCATAAAGAGCTGCTGGGATGAAGGAAGTGGTGTTTGCTGTAGGGTAGAGATTCTCTTGCTGGGAGACTAAGCGTTCCCTCTTAAAGGATGACCCTTAAATAGATTCATCAGTTGGAGGCAATACAAACCATCTATTTTCTGAGAAAAGCGAATTTTCCTTGGCCAAAGAGGGATGAGGCTGGTAAAATGGCATCCTCGACGAGAGAAGGCATCTAAAGTTTACAAATAAGATGTGCCCCACAGAGTCAACTTTGTTGAGTGACATCTTTGCCAGCCACTTCTCAGGTTTTTTTCCTACATAGATACCAAGGCACCATGCTTTCTGATTGTGGCATATTTTTGAGATGTATTTTTATTTTATGTGCATGCATGTTTTGCCTGCATGTTTGTATGTGTACTAAATACATGCCCAACGCCCACATAGGCCAGAAGAGGGTGCCAGTTTGTGCTGCGACTGGAGTTACAGATGGTTGTAAGGCATCAGATAGATGCTAGGAACCAAACTCACGTCCTCTGCAAGAACAGCAAGTACTCTTAACCACTGGGTCATTTCTCCAGCTCGCTCTTTTTATTGTTTTGGTCATGGTCTTATTATGTAACTTGGGATGGCTTCAAACTTGTGATTCTAACTCAGACTCCCTCAGTGCTAGACTTATTGGTGTGAGCCACCAGGCCCAGCTGATCTCCTGCCATGAAGACGCTTCAGAAAATGTCCCTCCATGACAGTGGTTATCAACCGTGCTGATGCTGCAATCCTTTAATAAAGTTTCTCAAGTTGCGGTAACCCCCAACCACAAAATTTTTTCATTCCTACTTCATAACTGGAATTTTGCACTGTTATCTATCGTAACATAAAGATCTTTGTTTTCTGATGGCCTAAGGCAACCCCTGTGAAAAGGATGTTTGAACTCCAAAGGGGTTGTGACCCACAGGTCGAGAATCACTATTCTATAACCACCCTAGCAGGAGAGGAGGGATTCTAAAGAGACAATCGTGCCCATTCTTTGTTCTAGCAGGCTGTTAAGACAAAGGAGCCCCCTAGAAAATGAATTCTTGCAAGAATATCACACGGAAAGAAGGCAATGGCTGAAGTGTGGTACCATCCAGAGGAGGAGCTTGCCTCCTAGGAAGAAATATATACACTCCCCACATTTTATCTGAATACAATGCAACAGAGACCAAACAATGAAGATTAAATGGTGGGCAGGACCGCACTTTGATCAAGACTGCTGAGTTACATATACCTCTTGCCCGCTATTAAAACCTAAACTCCACAAATCTAAATCTCATGTCAGGACCCTAAAGATAGACCTGGGGCTCAGTCTACCCATTTTTTGTTCCTCTTCTCAGTTCTACCACATGAGATTCATCTTCTTTCTTCTTTTCTTCCTATAACTTGTCTCTTTAATTGGTGTATTTTTGAGGGGCAGCCAAGCCTAACTAGACTCTCACAATAATCCCGTCTATCACACAAACTCAGGCACAAAGAGTAGTTCCACTGCTTGGGATTTAACCCTTCCCCACCCCTAACCCTATATTGCCAATTGGAGAAGTAACAAGCTACTTAATAATCTTGTACCTCAGTTTACCCATTTATCTTTGAAGTAAACCCTGGGCACCAAATGTGCTGATATTGATTTTCTTCCTGACTCTGAGGAGCACAGTAAGTTGCTCAGGTTGGCCTTGTACTCAGTCTGCTGCACCAGAATTCGGGATTCTCCTGCCTCCGTCTCATGAATAGTAAAATTATGGGCCTGCACCATCAGGCCTAGCTGTTTCTTTATGGTGTTTTGGGGACAAAATCTTGTTATGTGGTTCAGACTGATCTTGTAGCCATTGTAAGCCTTCTGCCTCAGGACACTCTACCGCTAAAGTTGATGGGGTGGCAGGAGTGAGCCATCAATCTGGGGCATACATATCATTTTAAGAACTTGCTTTCACTTTGCCTGCAGTTTTCTCAAGGTGAGTAAAGTGAGAAACGCATCTTTCCTATTATAAAAGACAAAATTTTTATCTATTTTCCCACTAGTTTACAAAGATTTGGCCACGAACAAGATGAACTTTGCAAACAGATACAGAAAAGTGAAGGAAAACCCACGGCATCTCACCGCTCCAAGTGTGAACACTTACTCAATGTATTTGAGGGAGATTTTCTGCGTCTGTTTGGTGGTGACAGTGGCGATGTACATTTGTAAGGCGGCCAGCCGCAAGGCAATGTCGTATTTCAACTCAGGTCCAAATCGCTCCTGAACGACGTCGTTACAGCTCTGCAAAGAGACCAGCAGAGGGCGCAGTTCATCAGCGCATGGGCTGCCTTGTGCTCCCCTTTAGAGGAGCAGGTGACAAGCGTTTCCCCAGTGTTTCAACCTTCACTTCTAAGGTACCGAGGCTAAATGTGGAAACATCCCCACCGTGCTGCTTGGAGTCGAGTCAGTCTTTAATTGCACGAACACGGCGGCCACACAAAACGTTTAACAGTCATCGACAAGCTGTTATTTAAATATTTAGCTTTTTGTAAGAATAATTAAGAATTTGGGGACGGAACTGCCAAACACAGGTGCTGAAGCTGAACACTGGAAGCACGGTGGAGGAATGTGGTTTTGCTGCTGGACTTGGAATCCAAGCTTCCAAACTTCATTCATTTCACACAAGCTGTGGCTTTGGGCAAATTTCTAACTTGGTGGTGCCTCAGTTTTCCTTTCTCTAAAATGGAGTGATGCTGTTTCCTTATTGCATGGTGTTGTGCAGACTAAAACAGTTAAACTGTACTTGGAAGCTGTAAGCACACTTCTAAAGGTTTATATATGTCATTCCTAGTCTTGCTTTGTGTGGAACTGGGGTTTGCAGTCCTGGCTCTGCCAATGATAGCTATCACGTTTGAAACCTTACCGTTTATTTGAACCCTTGACCTCAGTTTATTCATCCGTGAGTGGGGCTCATAGGAAACACTTCACTAGAGCTGCTTAAGGATTACGAGGCGTGTGCTTTATCATGGACATCGGCGCATGCTCTAAGGGTAGCTATTAAAACCTATTCATTTCAATGGCTGCAGCCCTCCCATTTCAAGCACGTGATTATGTGGGAGTTATCTCTTGGAATCGGTTTGTTCAGCGCATGGGTCAAAATGTAGGCCATGTATGGTATTACACCCTATAGTTTTAGCTACTTCTGAGGCTGTGGTATGTGAATGTCTTAGCTTTTCTATTGCTGTTATAAGTGTCACGAACAAGGCAACTTACAGAAGGAGGAGTTTATTGGGGGTTTACAGTTCAGAGGGTGACTGCATGACCATCACGGCAGGGACCATGTCAGCAGGCAGGCAGGGATGGTGCTGGAGCAGTTGCTGAGAGCTCACATCCTTATTCAAAGTGAGGCAGAGACCTAACTAAAACTGAGGGCTTTTGAAACGTCAAAGCCCACATCCAGTGTCACACTCCTCTAACAAAGTCACACTTCCTAACTCTCCCAAACAGTTCCACCCACTGGAGACCAAGCATTCAAATACAGGAGCCTATGGGGAGCGATCTCATTCAAACCGTCACAGTCAACTATGAATTCAAGGCTAGCCTGAGCAAAATCACCAGACTGCATCTCAGTGAACCAAAGTGGCTGAGGATGTATGGTAAAATGGCCCCAGATCCTAGACTCGAGGAGTGGATTCCTCTCTCTTGTTAGGAGCAAAGTTGGGAGTGGAGGGTGGAAGGAACAGACAGACTATGCAAGAAGATTTCATATGTGTGCGGACTGATTTTTATATTGACAACTGGGTTCTAGTTCAAGAAAAACGTATACCCTTTCCTGCGCATCCTTCTTGGATTCTTTGCCTTCTCTCAAGTAGACATTAAAGGGAAACACTCGCAGCAATTTATTGTTTGCTCCCTTTCTAAGGGAGGCACATTAGTAATCACTTCATACTGATTTCATGAAGTTAGGACCACGTACCACGACATTGCTTCTGAATGTAGTATTTAAACACTGTATACTTAGCACATCATAGGTTTTGTATCTACATAGGATGGATGCATATTTCTCAGTCCACTGCTTCATTGCTAAGTGAGTCCAGTTGTCCCCCCCATGCCTCCCTAAGAAGGATTTTTGCCTTTTTTTCCCCTGAAAAACATTATAGTTTCCTGGAGCACACTTCCTGGAGCAGCTTGTGTTTGAAGGGGTCTGTTAAGCAGCAAGACCTGGTATGGTTGGGTCATACCCTCAAAAACACTTTAAAGCTGCAACTTGCTTGTTTTTTTAATTTTGATTTTAACAATCATGCCCAAATGCTTGAGGAGATATTGGCCCCAACATGTTAACAGCCTAGGTAAGATTGTCTCATACAGTCCACTAAGAGAACCCAGAATGTGGTGTGTGCCTGTGTGTATGTATACATACATGTATGTATGGGTGCACAGGCATATGTGTGCTTATGTGTGTTAGGGTCAAAGGACATCTTTGAATGCTGGACCTCAAGAGGCATCCACCTTTTTATTATTATTTACAGTTTGACAGGATCTGTCACTAGCTTGGAATTTACCAAGGCTAGGTAAATTCCCAGGCTAGGCTAGCTGGCTGGCAACCCTCTGGGCTCTACTCATCCGTCTTTACTTCCTTGATGCTGGATTACAAGCTTGTTCTTCTATGTCTTACTTTTGCTTAATGTGGGCTCTTGAGATGAAACCCATGTGTTTATGTTTCTTAAGGACCGAGCTACTGTCCCAGTCCTAGAAGCTGGTTTGTGAGAAGTTATTTTGTCAAATGATGTTTTTGAAAACTGCTACTGCATAAGGATACAAAGCAGATGTGTGTGTGTGTGTGTGTGTGTGTGTAGAACTTAGATAAAAAAGCCCAGGTTTGACAGTAGGTTATTTCAACTATACATGTGTGCATGTATAAAACTTAAATAAAAAAGCCCAGGTTTGACAGTAGGCTATTTCAACTACCAATACAGTTACTTCAGCCATGACATGTTAGTTTTCTTATGTAAAAACTGGTTGAGCGCTGAAGAACAACTAACTTGAGAGCTAGCTAATTTGAAAGATTGCTGAGATAGCTCTAAGGTGATACGAATTATCTAAGGTGATAATTCATAAATGGAATGTGTTATAGAAACACGAGTCATTACTGTTACTTTCCCTAAGACCTCTGGCTGGCCTGAACCATTTTTTCCATTCCTGTTTTACCTTGCTGTGGTGGTTTGAATAAAAATGGTCCCTGTAGGCTCATATGATTGAATGTTTGGCCTCCAAACATTTAGGAAGGATTAAGAGGTGTAGCAGTGTTGGGGTAAGTGTATCATTGGAAGTGGGCTTTGAAGTTGCAAAAGCCCATGACTTTCTCAGTGTGGTTGTGGATCAAGAGAGAAACTTACAGCTACTGCTCTAATAAAATGCCTGCCTGCCTGCCTGCCTGCCACCATACTTCCCACCATAATAGCACGAACTCTCTGAAAATATCAGCAAGCTCCAATCCAATGCTTTGAAAGAAACATTTGAAAAAAAGTTGCCTTGGTTATGGTGTCTCATCACAGCAATAACTAAGACACTTGCATTTAAACAGACTTCTGCATGAGTCTTTTGACAAGGCAATTAATTAGTCGCTTAGTTATTATATAATTAGTTAAGAATGACCCTGGAGAGGTGGTGTGCAATATGAATTATACACACACACGAACATGCGTGTGTGTGTGAAAGAGAGACTAATCATCTTTTATTACTCTTAAATCTATTACTTAAAATACAGTCTTACAGGTGAATAGTATGCTTATAAAAAGTTCGTTTGTAATTAATGCATCCTTAAGAGGAAAACAATACTATATTAACATGTTTGTAAAGATTTTGGTGGCTCATGGGTTGTATCCTGTTTACTAATTGGTATAAACAATTTTTTTTTCTGAATAGAGAATGAAGAGGGCAAACATCGGCAAGCATTCATCATTATGAATCAGAACAGTCTAGATCATTAGAGTTTACTACTAATATATATGCTAAAATCTGTAAGAGACCTCACGGGCTATTAATGACTCAGAGATGAATACGTATGATCACTATGAAACCAGTTTGCATCTTTATGTTTTATCTGGCCAGTGGTGACTGTCCTCATTCCGAGTCTGCTAAGTTAAATTGATTTGGGTCTTCTAAAGTACTATGTGTGACTTCTGTTTCCTCTTCTGTTCTCCGGGCAATTTCATTGCATCTTTGTAGTAGCTTAAAACCCAACACAGGCACACAGGAGACCTGTTGACTTCTAGTAGACAGATGGGTTATTTTAGATGCAACACACAGTCTGTGATACAGTCATTTCCAAGTAGAGTCTGAGGTAAAAAAAAAAAAAAAAAAAAAAACCCATGTTCATTTCTTAT
>NW_026068071.1:281140-324812 GCF_014885135.2 Alexandromys fortis
GAGTCGCCATGATGCTCCCACTCCAGACAGACGCAGGTTAAGATCCTCTCTGGTAAGCCAGCTCATGGGCTACACAGAATATTAGAAATGGGTTAAAACAATATGTAAGAGCTAGCCAATAAGAAACTGGACCTAGCCGGGCCAGGCAGTGTTTGAAAGAATACAGTTTCCGTGTAATTATTTCGGGCATAAGCTAGCCATGCGGGCGGCCGGGTGCCGGGGACGCAGCCCTGCCGCTCCAATTTCAACATTTCTTGATTTTTAACAAGGAAAACATCCTTGTTATTGGAAAATACACGGCATATTTAATATCAAAAATAATACATGGTTCAAGCAACTAGCTTTCTTGTGCTGTAGAATAAACGTTTGTGTGTGAATGTCTGTGATGAAAGAAAACAGGAATATGTACCTGTATTAAACTAAAATACAAATGAGATAATACCAGTGATCGATGAATCGGGATGGAGGGTGTAGATTCTTGAAACTTTTATAGGAGTAATAAAATTATTTCAAAACTAAATATAGACATGTAAAGAGTATCACACATTTATTTTATGGTTCGTTGTGCTTAGGATGGATGATGGAAAGAAAAATAACGGCGGGGTTGATTTATGGTCATATCAACATTTATATAGAACGAGCTAAACATTTACCTACCTGAACATAGAGATACTCAAAGGCAACCGGATCTCTCCTTAACAGGTCAATGGGATCCTTTGGGACAAAACTGATCCGGAAAAGACACCTCATTTTATGGGAGCTGGGTCTCTGTGTCACCTGGAAGAGCAAACACATCATTTAAGAATTCATAGGTGCTAATTGATAAAGGACTGAGAGCCAAGGAATCACACTCCTTTTTTTTCTACATTAACAAAATCTTCAGTTTGGCCTTTGTGCAAGGCTGGGGTCCCCAGAAGCAGACTTTGGGGCTAGGGGTTTTACATAATGGACTTGTTATGGGAATGTTCAAAGGAGAAGTTGGGGAAAGAAAGAGAAAGCATCATGAGAATGGAGAGAAGATGACAAGAGCTCATATACACAGCTTATCACACCAGTTCTTATCCTGCTCTGACTGTACTGGATGGTTCAAAAGGATGGAGTTGTTTTGTTTCAGGCTATTTGGCCCATTTTATTAAGCTCTAGATATGTAGCATCACAAAAAGTTCTGATTCTTTGTTCACCTCAATCACCATAATGTTTTCCTATAGGGCCCATGTAGTAGAACCGTAAGGGAAAGATAAAGTTGTGGAACTTCCATTAGACTCAGAAACGGGTACGCTGCCCACATCACTCTCACTTACAGTCACAAACTGAAGGCTATTTATGCTATGCGCCTGGGACCATTGGATGGGTCAGGGAATTTGAGAAGTCATCAGGCATAGCCTGCTACCAATGCCAACTGCCTGCTCAGCGCACTCCAGGTGAGGTACCACTGACACGCATGTGTTTGATGCTACCACTCGGAGCTTTCTAATCAGATACGCCTCTAGTCCCATGCTGGAAACTGGCTTGCTGAGAAATTTCTGTTGGTTCCCAATTTGCCCAATTCCTATTTTCCACCCCTCTCCCAGTATTGATCATAATCTCTCAGGGAACTTCCACACATTCCAGTGTTTGGCTAAGGTTCTATTTCCAGGGGAACTTGGATACACCATGAGCTTTCACTTGAGGGGTTCTGAATATATATAAGTGATGGTTCGCCTATGACACTGCATAAAATAAGCTTTGTTGTGGGTTCTTTTGCAAGTGATTTTAAATATGGCTATGTAGATTTAAACTTGATCGTAGGTCAAATTAGATACAGAAGTGGCAACCAACATGCATTGCAACTTTCCCAATCTGTCATATCCTGTTGGGATTCTGTCAAAAGAATAGGGCTATTTGAGGGAATTGATGCGTAAAATGTGAGGTGGTGATTTTTGTTTAAAGAATTATTTTCAGTTTTAATTATGTGAGCCGCAGGTACCCAAGAAGCCAGAGGTGTCAGATCTGGAGCTGATGTTCTAGGCCATTGTGAGCCACCTGATGTGGGTTCTGGGAATTGAACTCAGGTCTTCAAGAAGAACAGCACATGTTCTTAACTGCTGAGACATCCCTCCAACCCATTCCAGATATTAGCTTTTAATTATGCACCAAATAAGAAGCACTTTAGCAGGGCAATGCTTCCTGTCATTCTATCCCTTGGTGGTATCTGGCTGCTTCAGCTGATCATGTCCCCCCACCTCCTCCTTCTAGAGTTATCTCTTCATTGAACTTTCCTATGCAAGAGTGGATACTTAGACACTTGAGCAAGATGCTCAGCTTGTTTCAAGTTGAGACAAGTGAAGGTGGTATGTTTGATGCAGCAGTAAGCAGTCGGCTTGTCTCCCCATAGAACAGATGGGGTGTCACCTTTGGAACCAGGAATTGGGACACATCAGTAGATCCCATATTTATAGTGGGTGGGACTGGGGCAGTGACTGTAGGCTCCCCAAAATAATCAAGAGTATGCACCCAGAGCGGAAGCCTACATAGATGACTCTGTCTTCATTTACATACATTCGTGAACAGTTTTGCTTTTAATGATCAAAACAAGCAGAGAAACCATTGCAGAAACATAAAATGTCACTCTGCAGAGCTACATTCCAGTATCTGCCTGGCCTCTGAATGACAAATCTGGAGAACTACTGAAAGTCTACGACAGATTGACAATAGAAGGAGGCTGTCTCCTTGAGGTGTCTGAGACATGCTGAAGGTGGTGCTTCCTTCCGAGAGGACCTGGGGAATAGAGACGCTACAATGAGAGGGCTGGAGAAAGGGCCTTCGGAGGTACCACAGGCTCTGCTCTCATCGGCATTATCATTCTTGGGGTTACTCCACAGACCTGGGTGAGCGTCTCCTGCTCATGAAGCAACAGCAGCTTGGTCCCAGCCCCTTCGGTCCTCTGCTCCAGCATGAGGGAGAAGTGTTCAATGCCTTTGATAGACAGCTTCTCTTGCAGGGTTAAGATGACATCCTTACAGAGCAAACAGTGACAGGGAGAGATCAAAATCAACACTGTCCTTTGGAGTGTTTAGAGACTATCGTGACCAGAAAGTGTTACATCAATGTAGGCTTTACATTCCGTAAATACTGTCGAATGGTACTGAAATCAAATAGCATTAACAGTGAAAAGCACAGAATCGAGACTTTTTCTTGGCCCTTTCTGCACCACCCAAACTTCCTGTGGAGTTCAATACTGAGAGGTAAGGTAAACAGCTGGAAAAGGAGCTTGGTGATCATATAAGTTTCTTTTCCTTCCTTCCTTCCTTCCTTCCTTCCTTCCTTCCTTCCTTCCTTCCTTCCTTCCTTCCCTCCCTCCCTCCCTCCCTCCCTCCCTCCCTCTCTTCCTTCCTTCCTTTAATAATGTGTTTGGGTGTTTTGCCTGCATGAGTGCTGTTTGGTGCCCAGGGAGGCTAGAAGAAGGCCCCGAATTAGAGTTACGGGCAGTTGTGAGCTATCATCACAGGAATCAAAGCTGAATCCTCTAGAAGAGCAGCCAGTGCTCTTAACCGCTGAGCCATCTCTGCAGTCCCTGTGTAAGGGTTTAGATTAGAAAGTTTTTTTTTTAAACAGATAGAGGTCTAGTTTATGTCTCCCTTTTTCTCAGTGAGGACACAGTTAAACCAACACTGAAAGTGTTCTATATCAGGGACCTGGTAAGTATGGCCTGCATGTCAAATCTAGCCCGCCAACCATTTTGATAAATAAAGTTTTATTGGGACCGAGTCAACCCATCTCTTTATTGTCACGGTTGCTTTATTGTCCATACACTTCATGAACAGAGTTGAACCCGTGAAGCCTGAAATATCCACCATTGTAGTCCTGCCCCCAGATAGTATGTCGGCCTGCACCTGTTGTTCTGAAAGAACACCATGGTAGTAATGAAGCTTCTGAGAATGTCTGGGTTCTAATTCCAGTCCTCCTGCTTAAAAACCTCCTAGCACTGGGAAGTTATTCAACCTCTCAGTATCTCAGTTTCCCTACCTGTAAACTGGAAGTGATAATAATGCCTGCCTTGGGATTGATATGGGAATCAAATGAGTTCATACTTACAAAGCATTTATTATAACACCATTTGCACAGAGAGCCCTGCCATAGCATCTTATTTTACATCCCTGGGGAAGGTGAAATGAGCAAGCTATGTCTGTAATCCTTCATAGGATTAAACATTTAGAGTCAGAATGTGTTGCATAAACAAGGAAAGACTGTAACTGCAAGGCGCAGCTAGTCTGCTCAGCCTTTCATTGGCTCATAGATTTGAGACTAGCAAATTATCACTCTTTAAGGTAATTTTTAGTCAAATACCAAAGTCTTGTAGAACAATGCTTCTCAATGGGAGGAAACTGTGTCCTGGAACAACATTTGGACATTTTTGGGAGACATCCTTAGGTTGTCACAGCAGGGTTGGAATTGTCATGGGACTGGGTAGGTAGAGAGTGGGATGCTGTTTTAGCAATGCCCAGAACAGTCACAGCAAAGAATCATCTATTCCAAAACCGCAATAATTGGTTGCTAAGGAAAAAAAAAACCCTTCCCATCTATAAAGTTGGTTTTTGATGGACTGATTTGCTATTTGAGTTTACTTTATGTTCCTTTGCCATTTCTTCAGGCCTTATTAAGACAAAATCCACAAAAGCCAACCCTACCTACATATACATACCCCCAAAGAAAAACTGTTCAACCCAAATTCCTTGATTGTGTTGAATGTGATCTAAAATATTTCATTATAAATATATATATATATATATACATATATACACACACACATATACATATTTGCACAAAATCCAGGAAAGAGAAACACAACCCAGGTTTTGGAAGGCTACATGAACTCTATGTGACATTTTTTGTAAACCAGTGGGGGGCATGGAAAATGACCCTGGTAGTTGTGCCCTATCATCTAACTCTGTAAGAAGAATTCTGGCAAATTGTATTCAGCAGTTGTCAATTTCCTTTCATCACTGAGCTGCTCTTTCCATTTTATGCCCACCAACCAGTGACTGTCATGCTAATAGGGCTGTTAGGTACAAGATAAGATAGCTTGAATTTGATGGGAACTCTTTCCACAGCGCCTAGTCTCCTCATTGTCACCTGTAATCCACCAGGAAATAAAACTCAGACTAGTGTGGGTTTCTGTGATAAGGAAGTTAAAAGGAATAACAGCAGAACTGTCCTTCGGTTTAGACTGGTTTCTGGTAAGAAATGTACTCAAGTCTTATCATATGTCAAGTGAGCTAGAAGGTATAAAAGCAAGGAGCTGAACAGTTGAGAACAAAGAATGAGCCCAAAAGGCCAGAGAGATTCATAGTCATGTATTTCTGTGCATGCGTTCTAGGGTCTGCAAACAACAGCCCATGGGTCCAACTGGGCATCCTCATTTGCTCACGCAAAGTGTATGCAGGAATGGATTAGCACTAACTAAAGCAAGGTGTGGCTCTGCTGTGTCACTCGTAGGAAAGGACCTTTTTGCTCTTCAGTGGTCTGCTGGGTAGGAGTCATTATTCTGTCTCTAAAGGATTGGACTACAGCATACAGTCTTTGCTAAACAGTAGTCCACAACCAGTCTTGGGTCATGCAATATCAACTTGACCTCTAGAGGGGCGAGTTCCTAAGTCCAGCCACGCAGTTGTGTCTATGTGACCAACCTCTAATAAAAAAATTCTGGACACCAAGACAAATGGGAGTTTTCTTAATAATACTCTATGTATGTTGTTACATTATTTCTGGGAGACTATAACATTGCCTGTAGCTGTCCATAGGAAGGAGACTCTGGAAGCTGTCCTACGGGCTGATGTCCCTTGTTGAATCCAGCTTCTCACCCACTTCTATAATGAACTAGAATGTGAGAGGACAAATGGTTGAGTTCTCGGTGTTCTTCAAGAAGATCCTAAAAGGCGATCATGAGGGCTTCCCAATACCTCCTCTCTGTGGCTGTTTTCCTGGTGCAACAAATAATCCAAAAATCCCCACAGACAACAGATGACCCCAAAGCCCACATTCTTTACAGAAAGAATTTTCTGATTCTCCTTTTAGGTGATTGATTATTAGATCAACTATGTTGGTATTGAGTAGGAAAAGAAGGAAAAATATTTTATCAGCCATCCACCATTTCAAAGTAGCAGTCTTATATGAAGGGAACTAGTATTTCATCTGGGGCAATTAAGGATGACTTCGTGTTCCTACACCCATCTACTAATATTGTGCCTTCTACTGCCTACTGAATCACCATGTATTTAAGGCAATTTAACCCCAGCTGCTTGCTGGTATTATGAAAATAAGAAGGCACAGCAAGTAGGCTTTGTAGAACCGTTTGCACAGGTGAGATCTACTCTGAGGCCTTTCAAATGCAGCGAATTAATGGTTGACTATTGATAGACATTTTAAACACAGACTTGATAGTCTCTTGCTAGATTATGGTACAGATCATCGTTAGGTACATTTTTACCTCCATAAAGTCTTTCTGACTGTGCCATTTGAAGAAAGTCTATTTTAGGCTGATGAGACATTAGGGAGCAATCAATTTCTGAACATACTTTTGTACAATAAGAAAAAGAGGAGAATATGCACTTTTCTTTTCTAGGAAAAAAGCATGGGGGGAGACCCATATGCTTTGCTACGAAACCTATTATGTAAAACTCACCCGTGGCTCAGAAATCATGGGATTGCATGGTGGCTCTTCCTTTAACCTCCTCCTGAGAAGTAAACTCAGGTCCAACTTGTTATGTAGCATTCTCCAGCAATTGGTTAAAGCAATCAAAAGTAAATGTTATCTTTAAATTATTATACCCCTTGATTTTGCTGGACATCAAAAGTGGTAGATATTCAAACGATAGTTAACATCCTAATCTTCTTGGTGGCTGAAATTGCTGGGAAATCCTGTTGGCTTTGGGCAGGGTGCCAAACCTTGTTGGTGACAGTCATGCTATTTTAATTAATCTGGAGTTGCATTAAAATCACTAGCCCCGGTGTTTCTTCATAGACAGCGTGTTATAGTGTTTGCAGCACCAATAGTGACAAAAAGCCCAGAGCCTTTTCTGTTTCTGCACTCTGTCTTGGTTTGATCTCACATTTTGAGTACAGTCCCAGAGGTTCGAATGTCATCTTACCTTGATGGAGGTGCTGCAGTCAAAGCGAAAGGATTTGGTCTGCCCATTTTCCAAATAGACTTTCAAAACATTTGGCATAAAGAGAAGTGAATTGTCTTTAACTGTTTCCTATTTAACAACAGAAAAGAGGAATGGTAGGTGTGAAGGTCAGTCAAATTAGAATTTTATTCTGGGCACTAGCGACATATGTCTATTGTTTATTCTTATCACAATATAATAAAGGATAAGTAACCAAATGCTCAAAGACCAATTAGGTATCCCTTTGGTGGTATCTGAACTGCGGTGTTCATAGCAATATTGTTTTTCAGCTACAAATAACTCAGAACAATCTAACAAAAGACATTTTGCCTTTCAGAAAAATCAGATGCAGTTTTTTGCAAAGCTAGACTCCCAATGGAAAACATTATTACAGGCATAATTCCTTTGTAGTCAAGCATCTGTGTTTGGGAGCACAAGTCCTGACTTTTGTGGATCAGGATTAAATGAACAAAATGAAGACCATCAATGGCGCTGTGTGACAGGAGACTGCTGGTCTCTGGTGGCTGTCATGCAAATCAGTCACAAGCCTGAAGGAGCTCAAGGGTAAAGTTATTTTTTGAAACTCTTTGTAACCCATTTAGGAATGTTTTTCAACTCAAAAGGGAAACGTAAGAGGTGAGCTAGTGTGCTAAAAGAGAAAAACACAGGGTCAAGGCTTTCAGCTCCGTGGTCTAGCACTTGCCTGATGTCCTAGTTAGCTTTTTTGTTGCTGTGATAGCACACTATGACTAAAAACCACTCAGAGAGGAGAGGATTTATTATAGCTCACAGGCTACAGCTCATCATTGGAGGAAGCTAGGGCAGGAATTCAAGGTAGGACCTGGAGGCAGGGATCGAAGCAGAGACCATGGAGGAATACTGCTTACTTGTTTTGTTCCAGGCTGCCATTCAGTTGCCTTTCTTATGCAACTCATGACTACCTGCCTAGAGATGGCACCGCTCACATGGCCCTGGGCCCTCCTTCACCAATTAGCAATCCAAGAAAACTCTGGAAACGGGCCCACAGGCCAACCTGATGCAGACAGTTCCTCAACTAACTTTCCCTCGTCCCAGGTGACTCTGGTTTATACCAAGTTGACGAAAACTAACGAGCAAACCTGGCATGTAGGAGGGCTCTGCATTCCATTCCCAGTGCTAAGTCTAAGCGATAATGAACAGCTCATAATATACTCTAGAAATAACTCAAACGGGATGCCAATTTGAAATATGACCAAGAGTGAACCTGAGAAACGCATTCCTTCGGATCCTTCTTTAATTGGAAATCATGCGAAACAATGAGAGAGATTAAGGAGAGAAGGAACGTCTTCCTGTAAGATTCACGCGTCCTTGGAGGGCACTGTGTTTATATACATGTATTTGGTGTCACAGAGTCATGGGGGAGGGGGGCTGGGGGAGGACTTAGAAATAGCAAAGCCATATGTCCTTTGGCTTCCAGATGGAGGAACTGAAGACCAGATGCACAGATGTTTCTAGGTGTTTTACAGTCTGAGCAGACTCGACCCGTGTAGAAGTCATTAACTGGTCCCTTGGTTTTCACTGTTCATTTCTTTCTCTGAATTTCTTCTCATTTCTATTGCCCTGGCTTTCCGCTGTGACCTTCTTCCTGCCTGATTCACTGAGTAAGCTTCGCTTTAAATCAGAAGACTAGGCACCTTGTGACTGAAAAGAGCAGATTAGAAAGGATGAGTTTTCATGAACCTAGGGTTAGATATGCAACTGAAGGGCCCACCTCTATAGAATCGTGGCAAGGCAGCAGAGGCTGCAGGAGACCACTGGCCCTGCAACAATGCCCTCACATTCCAGCTGCCTCGCAGGAGCCCTGTTATAAATGGGGTTGAAATGACACTGTCACAGAAGCTTCTAGAACATTATTCTCTCATTAGAGGCCCAGTCACATGCTTAGAAGCCCTGGTGTGGAAAGGTAAGTTTCTTATGAATTTTTGATGTGATGCACTTATTTTTTCTATGCTTGGAATCTTCTGCTCCTCCACTGCGACAGAGTTCTGTGTGGGTGACACGTGGTAATAGTGTGCCTAGATTAAGGGAGATCCATTGCAGCGAGCAGAGCGCAACAAGTTTACAGGGCAGTACAAACTGTGCCCAGGTCGACAGCGACAGCCTCAGACCTTTCCACCAAAGTGCCCAACAGTTTGCCAGATTGACCAGTCACGATCCTTAATCTTGATTATCAATTAGTTTTGATTGAGAGGCAACTAGGAGATTAATAAAGCATGTCTCGGGGAGGACTTTTCAAAGATGATTGACAGAGAAGACCTGCCTGAATAAAGGGGATGTCATTAAATAGGGTGAGTCCAGATGCAATAACAGGGAAGAAAGTCTCAGACCCTCTATGTGCATAGATTTTCCTTCTCTCGTTTTTATTTTACCTGTCTTTATTTCCTCCCCTTATCAATCTCTAGCTCAATTTGTCTCTACTTCCTGGATGTTTCAAGCTGCGTAGCCTCCGCTACAATCTCTTGCTGCTGTGATGTTCTGCCTCACCACAGGGGACGAATCTTTGCAACTGTGAGGATCCTTCCCCCATTAAGTGGTTTAGCCTTGGTAATTTATCATAGCTGAAAGAGAATTATCACGTATTTCAATTTGCTGCTCTCCAAGTTGGACAGCCTTAGGTAGAAGTGGTGATAAGAAGACTCACAAGTGTCTTGCTCAAAGCTTGTAGACACATGTCCACAGCTTCCAATCCAGATCCAGGGCTAACTTCAGGAAAGAGTGTGTGATCCGCAGCAAACTGATCCCAAATGATGGTCTATCCTTTGGGATTCATTTACACAACATCAACAGCAGCCAACAACTATCAACAATAAAAATTTGAAATTTCCAAGGCCCCCAAACTAGTAGTACCCTTGGGAAAAGCTTCCTAAAAACCTAAAACAAAAACGAAAATGAAATAGAACCCTTCTCCTGTCTTCGAAAAGTGTAGAAAATGAAGTATCCTCTTGATGTTGGCATTATCCACGTGGAAGATTATGAAGCCATGCTTTTCATGAAGACCTATTTGTATTGACTTGGGGGATCATTCTTCAGTTGTAGCTATATATACAAAATCTGTTTTTTTAATGACTTTCATACATACACACACCACGCAACTCAAGGAAGACATAAATCTTTTCACAAAATACATAAAAGGCTATTCTGTGGAAGCAGTTAATTGGCACAATGTAGTGGAAATTTCAAAGGAAGCTTATTTTACATAATATAAATAAGGCAACCTTAGTGCTCCCAGACCAAAGTAGTGAGACTCTAAGACATCAAGTATCACCAGAATCACTGGGCTATCTCCTATTCTGGTTGTGTTAGCTCTGATGACAGTGAGATGGTGGTTGTAGTGACATTTCATTTGTATTTTAATAAATAAATAAATATTGCTTGAAGATCAAAGAGTAAAACAGCCCCCCGGTCAGCCTTATAGACCAGGCAGTGGGAACACACAATTTTAATCCCAGTAACCACACTAGTTTGCCATAGAATCTGGGCAGTGCATGCCTTTAATCCCAAACCTAGAGAGGATTACAAAACGGGAGAAGACATTTCTCAGGCTCAGTCTCATTCTGAGATTCCTGGAGGCAGAATTGCCAGTTTGAACTGAGGCCGAGGTAAGAGCCAGTGGATAGGTGCTTTGCTTTTCTGACATTCAGGTTGAATCCCAATTTCTGTCTCTGAGTTTTTATTAATCATACTTCAGTGGTGAGTCAAGTCCTTTGCAGTTAAGATTTGACACCCTCATGAAAGACAAGAACCAGGCCCAGAATGAGCATTCTACTAACATTATTGGCTTCACTAGAGTACAGAGTCTCTGCCTCAGTGGTTCTTTGCATTGCATAGCCACACAGATAATTGTGAACTTACCGACACTTGGCCATTGATGATGACCTCTTCAGAAAAGCGCACTTTGACGGGGTTGGACTTCAATCTTGCCTTCTTTGCAGCACTAATAAATGCCGATTTGGGAGACTAGAGGAAGTGGAAAGATGTTTATCTGATTACTGGCATACTAACACAAACTTTGTGACATTGGTTTTTTTCATCTTTATCCTCAAAGGTATACGCAACATTGTTGCTAAATCAGTGCATGCACGATTCAAGGACAAACTGCAAATTTTGGGTGTGATTGAAACATTGTCATGACTGTAAATTAATAATCTTGATTTAGTGACTAGACCCATGTTCTTACTAAGTACAATCCCGAGGATTTTAAACTTTGTCTCAATGCAGAGCTCTGAACACAATTCAGAAGTGGGAAGTGCCTTAAAACTCTCTGCTTCAGGTCTCTAGAACCTGACTTTCAGCCTCCTACTGGTATCTGTGATCTTGGATCTTAATGGGCAGAGTGGGAGGAGACTCTGACTTACAATTAAGAGTTGAACTCCAGACTTCAAGGTCTGCCTTATCTTACAAGTGCTTTGTATTTTGTGATTCTTCCCTGTTTTTCTTGGAATTGAGGACTGAATGGCACAGAGCCTTCTCAGAATCCGTGAGAGCAATAGGAACGTTGTGTAAAAGGGTGCCGGGACAAAGGGGAGTCCTTGCTGCCTGGCCTTGCTCAAGTCAATCCATCTGAAAATAATCCTTATGTAATTTTAGCGAAGCTTAAAGACAGTTGAACTCCCATCTATTGATAGCATCACTAGTTAAAAAACAAAAACAATTCAGACAGTGGTGGCACACACCTTTAATCCCAGCACTCAGGAGGCAGAGGCAGGCAGATCTCTGTGAGTTCGAGGCCAGCCTGGTCTACAGAGTTAGATCCAGGACAGTCAGAGCTGTTACACAGAGAAACCGTGTCTCAGAAAACAAACAAACAAAACAAAACGAAAACAACCTTCATCCTCTATTGAATTTAGCAGAGAATCAGATGATTTCTGGTTCATAAACTAAAATGGTCAAATATTGACTATTGCCTACCATACAGATTGATGACCACACTCCTTATTCTCCAGGCATTGAGGCTTTTGCACAACACATTCTAGTAACTGATCCTTGAATCTACATAAAGGCTTAATATGATGGATATAATGTTATTTTCGTGGCCCCCAAACTAATGATCATAACCCATACTTCACTTTTTAAACAAAAACAACAGACAATTTAAAGGATTCCCAACCTTGCCAAATGCGCATATTCTGGAAATCGATTAAATAAAGAAACCCCAACATGATGAAATGGTATATAATATGTGGTATGTCCACACAAGAGAATATTGATTGATGCTATAGTCTTGAAAACATGGTATAAATAAAATCAGGCAGAAAAGATCAAATATAGTATAATTATATTTACGTGAAACAGCCAGAATGGAAAAAAAGTCAGAAATGTTGGAACAGGGGCAGAAGAAAAAAGAGGAATAAATGTTTGATAGATACGGGATTTTCCCTATGAGTGATGAGAAGGTTTTACAATGAGATAATAGTGATGCTTAATATCGCTGAACTGCACAGTTAAAATGGCACACTTTATGTTATGCACATGTATTTTATCATAATATGAAACCATTGTTGGGAATATCCAATGACTAATATAAATGTTCAGGGGCAGAGATTTTTGTCTTACTATTAGGAGAATACTATTTTTTGTTTTATTTTGAGACAGGGTTTGGTTATAAATTCCTGGGGATTGGAATTAGGAAAGTAGTTCAGGGTAACCTTGGCTTATAATCCTTCTGACTCACCCTTCCTGGCACTGGAATTATGGCTTTGCAGAACTATGCTAGGTGATGTTGTTCCCAACACTCCCCTGCACAGCTTTCTGAAGCTACCTGAATTGTGAGCAGTATCTTAGAAGACTCGTCAGATGGATGATGATGAAGCTTCAATTCAGACACTTATATAAGCCATTTAAAAGAGAATGGATGTTCTCTTTTTTAAAAAAAAAAAAAAAAACCTCCAAAAGGACTCTGAATGAATGCTCCTCAGAAGATGCCTGTGTTCGGTAAGCTCTGTGTGCGTTTTAGAAGTCACACTGGGATGCTGGAGTGATGTGACAATGTATGTTCTCATAGTGTCTGTGTAATTATAGGCCAAGTGGAGTGATGATGAACGAGCAAATCATACAGTGGTGAGTTCATTTGCTTTTGATGTGCCATTTTTTAGCTGAAGGAAAACATTATTCTCCCTTAACGATTCTGAGTGGCAGTGTTTACATTAACTCGATCAGTTTAGCACAAGTGAAGTGGCTGTAATGACCTGAGTCATACGCTGAGATGTCACAAAGAACGCATGATTGCTCTAGCATTATTTGGCAATAAAATGTTCAATTCAGGCAACCATATTCTCAAATTTGACTTCTCTATTGCATTCTGGGTATTCTATTTAACGATTTACTATATTTTTCTAGAATGTTCTACACAATTCTTTACTTCAGTAAAAAGGTATATCAGAGCTGACTTTTGAGATGTGTATATTTGATATGATTTTAGAAATAGAGCGATGTTAATCAGCTTCATTGAAAACCTGGAGTTATTTGTCTAAGTGATGGTTTGAATATGAAAATTTCCCCATAGGCTCATGCCTTGAACATGTGTCCCTAACTAGTGGTGCTGCTTTAGGAGGTGAGAGGAACTTAGGAGCTAGGTGGAGGAAATGGGCCACTGGGTATGATGCTTAATATTGCTTGTTAATTTGACAGGCTCTGGAGTCACCTAAGAGACAAACCTCAGAGCCTGCGCAAATGATTACCTAGATTAGGTTCACCAAGGTGTAAAGGCCCACCTGAATATGATTGCCATGAATTGTGGTCTTGGACTGAATACAAAGAAGCAGAGATGAAAGTGAGTTGGGCACCGGCTTTCCTCGCTCTGCTTCCTGTTTGGGGATACAATGAGATCAGTTGTCTCAAGCTCCTGACACCATGACAGTCTGTATTTTCAGACTGGGAGCCGAGACAAACCCTTCTTCAGTTGCTTTGATCTCAACAACAGTATCTAATACACTGGGCGTGTGCCTTCAAAAGTTTGACCTGGTTTCTGGGCCCTCTCCTCTCTGTCTGTTTCCTGTTTGCTATGAGGTGAAGAGCTTCCTCCTCTGACACACTACCACGCCATGATACTCTGTTTCACCATGGGCCGACAGCAACCTCTGCAACTGTGAGCCAAACTCAACCTTTCATCCTTTAAGTTGTCTCGCAGATACCTTGTCCGGATCAGGTTTCTGTCAACTTGATAGAAGCTAAGTTGTCAGGGAAGAGGAGCCTAGATTGAGACAATGTCTCCACCAGATTGCCCACGGTCTATTTCCCTTATTAATGACTGACACGGGAGGGCCCCACCCCCGCCCACTGTGGGTGGTGTCATCCTTAGTGGTTCCGGGTTGTATGAGAAAAGCAGGCTGAAAAGGCCATGAAAGAGGAAATCAGTAAGCAACATTCATCTATGGCTTCTGTTTCAGTTCCTGTCTCCAGGTTTCTGCCCTGTTTGAATTCGTGCCCTGACTTCTCTCAGTGATGGACTGTGATGTGGAAGTATAAGGTGAAATAAATACTTCCCTTCCCAAGTTTCCTTTGGTTGTGGTTTTCATGGCAGCAATAGAAACAGAACTAAGGTACAGTTCTATGGAAAGTAACTAATGTAGTTTATAAAGTAAATGGCTAGAGAGAGCAGGGTGTGTCATGCTGGGGATGCCTCTCTTTTCTTTGTAACTTTACTATGGATACCCTGGCTAGTCTCTCATTACTATATTAACCCATGTATTACTGACTAACATGGGAATCTGAGATGATCAAAATAGAATTCTGAAGTCATTAAAATGGCTTTTTTAGGAGCGGTAGAGATGGCCCAACCATTAAGATCAGTAACTGTTCTTCCAGAGAAAACAGGCTCAATTCTCAGCACTCACATGGCAGCTAAAAACCATCTCTAACTCCAGCTCCAGAAGATCTGATGCCCTCTTTTGGCCTCCGTGAGCACTGCATGCACGCACGTGCAATACAGACACACAGGCAAAACATCCATTAACAAAACAAAAGGAATCAAAATACTTCAAAACTTTAAAACGACTTTTTGATGATTAAGAACACAAAAAAGTCCCCAAGAAGGCTATCTAATGAGAAATGGCAACAGGGTGCCTTGCTTACTTTGCTAGCTAGAGTGTCAGGTGGATAGGATGGTGCAAACCAATTATGAACACAGTTTTAACTCATAATCCCCTCTGTTAGTCAAAACACATACCCTGCACAAGCTCAGAATCCTGGCAAATTAGCTATCAGCAGCTATAAACATTAATCCGATGGACTTTATATCATGTGGCAGAACTGACAAGCAATTAACACTTAGAAGAATGAAATTCTCCTGCTGTGAGTTGATTTTTAACTCTATCACGTCCCTAATCAGTTTCTACATTATTTTCCACATTTGCTAATTGCTATGGTGGCCATAGGATGGTGAATATTCCCCAAAGGCCTTTAGAGATGTCCAGAACAGTACTTGAAAAAAAATATACACAAATAAAGGGCTGGAGAAATGGCTTAGTGGTTAAGAGGACTTATTGCTTTTGCAGAAGATCCTAGTTCAGTTTTCAGTGCCCACATCTAGAAGCTTACAATCACTTGTTAGTCAAGGTCCAGGGGGGATCTGATGCCTTCTTTGGCATTCTAGAGCACCTGCATACACACACAAACAGGCTCACACCAAAACCAATAAGGAAAAATGAGCAAAGCAGTTTCAAGAGCACAAGTAAGACTGATTTCGGTAACTACATAATAGGGCTTTGAACCTGTAGCCTGGGAGTAACCTAGAGCTACGAAGTGACTTGTTTTGTAATCCTCACAAGCAGATACTTAGTTACTGCTTCATAAACTGGTAGCTAGTTCCAGGAGGTGCTTCTAAGAAATATGAGCAGGTGAGGTGGGAAAAGGAGACAGACAGGAAGGGGAAATACGCCAGTCAAGTTTTCATTGTTAACGAGGCACCACTACAGGCAACTGGAACTTATTCCTACTGAGAATCTCTGGGAAGCAAGGCTGACCATATTCTCCAGGGTTACCTTGTTCAAAGGACAGAGACAGGTAGTATATTTATCTGCCAGCTCTTGCCATCACAAACTACATTTTAAAGCTTTTGTTTTCCTGAAGTGTCAGCACCCCAGCAAACAGGCTCTGAGCACCCAATCTAGGCAAGCGGGTACACTAGTGTGAAGAGGTGATCCTTCCACAAATTCACCTTCATATCCACCCCTGACTTTGACCTATTGATGTTTAAAAATCCTAATGCAACCATCTTACAAGTTTTTTTTTTTTTTCTCTTCTTCCTCGTCTCTTCCCTACTCCTTATTCTTTGACTGGATCTTGCTAAGTATTGTCTAGACTGGCCTTGAACTTTTCATTTTCCTGTGTTGGCATCCCAGGTGCTACAATCAAAGGCACATTCGATCAGACCCATCTCTCCTCAACTTTTGTGTGTGTTCTCCTCTCACCCTCAATAAACGTACTTGTCCACAGGTCCTCTCTCTGTCTCTCTGTTCCTCTCCTACTAGGTTGAACCCAGTCCCTTGGTGTTCTCTTTCATGTGACCCTCCTCTTGATACATAGTGACTAGGTCTCTTTAGGACCTGCGACTGTAACAGTGGTGTTTTCCTGTTCGTTTTTCTGTGTCCTCTTTTGTGAATGTTCTGACTGACCATCATCATGATGAACGCAAAAATATGCCCTCCAGGAGTGGATTCCTTAGCACATCCAGCTTGCTTCATGAATATCAGCCATACTGGGAGTTGGACTGCCATGCTTAGCAGGGGATGCCGCTGATGCTGAGATACCATGTGCTAACCCAGGAAACTGCAGCAGCAGGGTGTCCAGCAAAAGGCTCAGCTTCTCAGGTGCATGGAACACACTGCATTGGAGCTCAACAGGAAGCAGCAGGGCAAACACCTTCAGAATTTCTTGCGAGCCAGTTCCAAAAGAAATGTAAGTGCTCTAATAGCCTCGAAAATTCACAGATTTTTCTCAGACAGAAGCAGAATCTACAGATCTTCTCTTGTTTGCCTGGGTTATTTGTTATTTTTAGCCTATCTTGTTTATAATGATTTAAACCCCGATTTTCGCTTGTTTGTTTATTTTGTTTTGATACAGGGTCTCACTATGTAGGCCAGATTAACCTAAAACTCACTGTTATAGCCCAGGCTGGCCTCAAATTTGCATCAGCCTTGTTATCCCAGCCTCACAAGTGTTGAGAATATAGCTTATACCAAGATTAAATTTTTTTAAAAGAAGCAAACTAGAAGGGAAAAAAAAACTCAATATAAAGATACAAGTAAAATCATTACAGTCTCTTCTGCCATCTGCTCTTCTCTGTCTATCCAGTGTACCTATTTCAGTAGCTTTAGAATATGCACATCCATGGTTCAGAGGAGGGAAAAGTCATACTGGAACAGTAAGGATGGGCGTTAAAGCAGTACAGTGGATCTCTGCTGAGAACAATCTTATTTTGAAGAGACACTTAGCAAAATCTGCAGATATTTTTGCTTGTCAGAACTTGGGTGAAAGGGTGTAATTCGAATCTGCTGAGCAGATGTTAGGGTTGTTCCCAAGCATCCCCTCTTATGCAGGCCCCACCCCCAAACAGGAAACTCTCCAGCCCAAATGTCAGCAGTGTCAGGCCATGAAACCCTCTGGCAGCATTTAGATCCGGGCAGAAGCATGAAAGACAGGAAGATTGGACTGATCAGAGGGAATAGGAGAATTGGAAAGCCTGGCCGGCATCTCAGGAAGGAAGGGTAGTTCAGGGTGAGGGTTCCTCTGCAATCACTGGCTACGGGAAGAACGGAGTAGAAAAGTGGCCACTGCCAAGAAGTGTGTGTGGCATTCTCTCCTGAATGGATCAACTCTCGGTGTCAATGCAGAAAAGAAGTCCCTGGACTCTGGAAAACAATTGAGATTATCAAATCTGGCTTCAATGGCAGTAAGGAATACTTCTGTACCAAGTCATGAATACTCAGCTGGACAGAAGAGCCAATCCCTAAACCCTTACCCTAACCTATTAGGTTCCATTTGAACTTGAATGCCAAATGCCTCCTTTTAGTTTGCCTTTCTCTTTTCCGCATGGGCTAAAACAACAGCCCACAAGGCAAGAAAAGAAATTAGCCTGGAGTTATAAAGGTTCTGATCATATATTTTTGAAGAGGTTGTAAAGTAAAGAGAAAATTCAGGTAAAAGAATGCCAATTTGGGAGATGGGAGTAAAAACAGCAACCAACATCACACTTCCCTTAGAATATACATATTACTCTGTGAGGAGAAAACATGGAAGCTATGCTGGTTAGATTCTCTTCCTGTCTATATAAAGGCCCAACAAGGTGGCTGGCTATAAAGCCAGTTTCCTTGGTATCATTTGAATGTATGACGTTTCCAAGTAAATGCCAACAAGCCTGTAGAAAGAGATAAATGAGCCCTTGCCTGGGGTGGATGGTGGCAGCAGCGAGTAACTGGCAATGGGAATCCGAGCCTGTAGAAGAGTGATGGGACATTCTGAAACTGGACTGCGGTGGTGAAAGTGCACTTCTCTGTGCTTTGCACAGACCTTTGCCTCACACGGGAAAAGTGAGTGACCTGCACTCCACGAAGGTTATACCATCATAGAACTGGTTTCAAAAATCCTAAAATTTGGGTTTGATGGTATAGCTCAGTTGGTTCAGTGTTTGCCTAGCACATGCAAGGCCATGGGTTCAATTTTCAATACTTTATTAACTGGGAGTAGCGAGGAATGGCTGTAAGCACAGCCTTAGAGAAGGAGACAGGAGGATCAGAAGTTCAAGGTCATCCTTTGGCCGCTTCAAAAGTTTAGGGCAGCCTTAGCCGTGCGCAACTGTGTCGCAAACAAACAAACAAACAAACAAAGCAGAAAGCACAGGAAACGAAAAGAGCGTGATCATAATCAGTTCCTCCCTCCTAACCAAGGTATCTGAACTCGAATTCTGACTCTGACAGCGGCGTCCCTCGCCTGCCTCCTTTGAATCAGGCTTAATTAGCCAGTTCTCTACCAAAATAATTAGATGGGGACAAGAATAAAACTTTCACACAACTTCCTGTAATTAGATATTCCCATGAGACTTGTGACTTGGAAGCTGGCAAACAAGAAAGTCTCGGGTTTTGTATTAGTTGCAGATGTGGAGCGCTCCCAGGCCTGCATAGCTGATTGTCTTTGAGGATATTTAGGGAAGCACGGTAGTTTCCACACCAATGAATGGTTTTGGCAACACAGAACACAATAGAAATGATCAAGAATTTTAAGCTCGCATTGTGAACACAGGCTGCTTGTCTCTACTGTTATTCATCCTGGTGGCTTTCCTGGAGTGGGTTGAGGAGACCAGAAGCTCAAGGACATGGAGTGGCACTTTTGCTCAGAGAACACTTACAGGGTAAGGCTGGATGACAGTGAGCAGGATCGATTCTTTGCAGCTTCTGAAAGAGAGAAGAAAAACAAACAGATTTACACAACGCGCAAAGCACAGACTCAAACAGAGACGGCTTGCTTTTGAGAAGAAATGTGTGTAGCGTGTTGACAAATATTCCTTGGGCTTCCAGGGCAGAGAGAATGAAACAACTCAGAAGAGGGCTTCAGAACACGGAGCAACGCCCTCCCCCCATCAAGTGTTTTCTGACCGCAGCAAACCATCCCACTGGCAGATTCATAAGTAGATTCTATCAGCCATTTGATTTGTATGACCGAGCAACCGGGCGTCTGAATCAGACCCGGTAAGGGAAGAATGATTTCAAAAGCACCAAACTCAGTCAGCCTCTAGACTGTTCTTGGCTCTCAAAATTGATTCTCCCTTTCTGATTTTCATATAGCCTACTTTCCTCTGCTGCTGGAAAATTTCTGGTGCTTTCTTTAAGGGGAGAGATTTTGAAACATTCTATCACTGCATGAAATGTGTTCTCAGGGAAAACATCATGGAAAAGAAGTGTCGTTTGGAAGTTGTTTATTTTCAAACAGGTAACACTGGTAACATTGTCCCCCACACTACGCAACCCAATGCATGCAATACCCAGGACCAGAGCTGCTAAGTATTTCTGACAGGCAACAATTGGGAAATAGTGTTCACAGTAGGGAGCACTTCACAGCTAGAGCAGAACAATGGACCAGAATGGTTTATTTAATTTCCTCCAAGTAACCAAAACCCTTGAGGAAAAAATCATATTATGGCTTAGAATATTCGCTTCCCTCTTTCTTTGTTCCTTTTAAATCGTAAGTAAAAACCACTCGCTGTTTTGCTGAAGAAGAAAGAGCTATTTTTACTTTAGGCTTCAACGGGTTACTTGTTTTGTGATTTTTGGTCAAATGAGTAAGGTGAATTCTGTTGCCTTGGAGAAACCACTGCAAATACCATTTCCTTCACTTTTGTGGGTCAGCATGCTCCCTCTGTATGGTCAGACTGTGATCTACTGACTCCTGGAGGAGTGTGCGTCCCTTGAGCCGAAGTATGATGGCAAAGTGAGGGCTTGTCGGGATTAGAAGGGACTCTATCTAGATCTGCAACTCAAGGAAGAAGCAGAACACTAAGGATGATGGTGATACTAACAGGTGGATTGCACAATGCTATTGGCGAGACCACCCCCACAATTCCTCAGTTTCCGGGCTGGCAGATTACCCCAAAAATGCAGTAGGCAGAGCCACGATATATAATGGAGGTTTCAGTGGGTATGAGAAAGGATTATGTGGTGGTTAGTTCAATATTTAAAAATACAAAAAATACTATTACCTAGCCAGTACATCCTGCTTTTATTTCTCAAAGAATCCTGCCTCTTTCTCTTAAGGAAGTGTAGATAACAATGCTCTTTGAAACAGAACATGTGGGGCTGACATGCTTGGAACAGAACATGTGGGGCTGACATATTGGAAGCATGTGGAGTGTCCATTTCAGGGGATAGCAGATAAAAAACAAATAGGCAGGAAGCAACACAAAGAGAAGAAAAGTGCTGCAACTTAGTTTTCACTTCTTGTCCAAAAATACATGTTCTACAGATGAAACGCAATATAGGGCCAAGCAGTCAGCTTAGTCAAATAAAGTGTTGATTCTATAATCAAGAGGACCTAAATTCAATGCTCGGTAAACACACACACACACACACACACACACACACACACACACACACAGAGCTTGGTGGCACATGCTTATAATCCTAGGTCTGGGGAAGTAGAGACATGTAGATTCCTGAGGGTCACTGGCCATCCAGGTTAGCCTTCCTGGAGAATTCCAGGCCTATGAGAGACCTTATCTAAATGAGAAAAGGCATTTGAAGACACCTGACCTACACATACACACGTGTACAACATATTCATATGTTTTACACACAAGAGCACCCCCACACATATAAACAACACGCATATATGCATGCACACAAATAATGAAATAATCCCCATAGATGTCTGCATCTCTCAACCCTTATTAGAGAAGCTTCTTTTCACAGTAGATGGTAATTAATTCAGAGACCCACAATTGGTCAGTGTGCAGAGAAGAAGAGTCTGGGGAATGCTCAGCTCTGAATATCCCATCCAACCCCCCCCCAAAGTCTCAGGATTCATTGCATAAGGGAGGGAAGAAAGATTGTAAGAGCCAGAGGTGGCTGGTGACCGCAGTGAAATGGTGTCTTCTGACAAAAGAAGGTTTTGTACACGTGAGCTCCTAGTAGTTGTGACTGCATGAGCAAGACCTGTACAAGATTAAGGTGAACTAAATCCTAGCCTGGATGATGGAGGTGCTCATGAAGTCCCACCCCTACCTGAGGAGCTATTGGCGGTCGATGGCTGGCAGGTGGATAGAGAGTCAGTTTTCCTCCAGGATGTCACCCCCGGGGGGCTACTCATACTGCAATAGATGGCGCTACACGATGCACTAAGGACTAAGTAGATTCTTATGGCTGAAAAAGTAAAGAACACCTGAAGTTGGGAAGGGAAAACATGTTCGACCAAAACATGTTATAGGCATACATGAAATCATCAAACTATAGCAAGTTAAAACTGTACATATGCACATAGCTTCTAAAATCGTTATTCTATTCTAATATAGAAACAAAACAAAACAGTGGAATGCTGTTGTAGAATATATTTTTAAAAGTGTTTCATTGACTCTTGCTGTGGCACATTTGTTTAATGATGCAAAGATGTGTTGCATTCCTTATCTTCCATTTGTTTAACTCTGTGAAGCTGTGCTACTTCGTCTGTGGGAAACACCTAGCTGGTCTAAGAAAGAGCTGAATGGACAATAGCCAGGCAGAAGAAAGGATAGGCGGGTCTGGCAGGCAGAGAGAAGAAATAGGAGGAGAAATCTGGGAGAAGAGATAGAGGAGCAAGAGGAGGAGGACACTTGGGGCCAGCCTCACAGCTGATAGCCAGTAAGAAGTAAATATATACAGAAACAGAAAAAGATAAAATCCCAGAGGCAAAATGTAGATGGGATAATTTAAGTTAAGAAAATCTGGCTAGAAACAAGCCAAGCTAAGGCAGGGAATTCACAAGTAATAATAATCTTTGTGTGTATGTATTTATTTGGCATCTGGGTAGCAGGTTCTTCAAAGAACCTAACAGGGGAAGAAAGCAACCAACTGCAGAATGCTATTCTACTTAGTTTTAAATTTATAGTCTATTAAGAGCCAAATACATTCATTTCAAATATAATATATTGGAACTCCAGAGTGTGGCAGCCAAGTCAAACTTATCTACTCAACATGCCCTATTTTGCCCAAATTTGTTCCCAGAGACTTCAGTAGTAGGCAGCGGATCCTGAGGACTCATCCTCTGGGACCAGGTGATCATATTAGAATGTTGAAATGAGCCAATCAGATTTCCTTTCTCCAACATTAGAATGAGGAGACGTGGAGACTAAGAAGAACTAGGGGGCAGGGTACCAGAGTACAGGATAGAGAGGGCCTGAATCCCTGAACAATCTTGACTCTGTCTTTTATGAGGGCTGCTTGTTCACTGCTCCATTAGAAATAAAATAATTGATGTAAAAATTCTCAGTGTGATATCTATCACCATTCTAGGGAAGAGCTTTTGCCTCTGTTTTCTCTCATCTGTAAGTACTTAATCATCACCTGCCAGACAAGAAGAATGAACTCCATTCTGTTTCAGATCCCTTAGGATTCTTAACCCATTCTTAGAAAGAAAAAGACAATCAAAGCCATATGTGTTCATGTGTTATAGGATGCTAAAATGGATTTAGACAGCTTTAGTGAGGTCCCATGCCAATATACACCAGTCATTGCCACAGGTGAAGGGAGGGTGCTGTGAGGATTGGAAACCAGAATTTGTAATATTAACTCTTAACTCACTTTGAGGTCTATCTCATATCTTCCTCCAACCCCCAAATAGGCAACAGGGAGAGAGAGTCAAAGCAGCAGACACCCAGAGGGCAGAAGCTACATTTGTGAAATGCCCACCCTTCCAACTGAGGTGGATCCTAAAGGTGTGGTTCCTGGGGAAATTAATAGAAGGTACAGTGGAAATGTGGGATCGGACCATTTTATGAGGGTTTCCTAATAAGTAACTGCTTATAAGGGTGAAAAGGACTTAGCAGCAATGTGTGGAAGCAGATACATTCCGGCATAGCAGCAGAGTTCATTCTGACCCAAGGAGGCTAGGACTGCAGCCTCTCAACAGAGAACTCATCCAGGCATCGGCAAAAGCACCCACACAAGAGAGTCAGGGATGGTTCTTGGCAATGGATGGAGAAAATCAGTGCTGACTTTTACCGGTAACAGTTAAGGAAGAACTTTCTTTGATTTCATGACGCTGGCCAGAATTATTACAATTCCAATGTGTCCACAGCTAGAAAAGAATGCTAGAAAGACAAAGAAAACATTGCTGATGTTCCCTGATGCTCTGCAGCTTTCCAAGTCCTTGAAAGGTGACAAAAGAGAACTTTCGTGGAGTAGGGAGTTTAACTATATCACAAATGAACACTTTAATTACACTGTGCAAATTGTTGTGATTACAAATGAACTAATGACTAGAGGATATTTCTGAACCTGTTGAAAGCATTTTGGAGACCATCTTAAGGTTTTGTTGAGGCTATAATTAAACATGTGGAGCTGTTATCAATGGACAATGATAGAAAAACACTTTTGCCTTGTGATTGCACCCTGTGAAATCTGTTTGCTACATCCCCACCAAAAATTATCTTTAATTATGTGGTCTTGAATAGATAGATGATTTTCTTTGAATTCAAGAAATTGACTTAAGGCAGGTAGAACTCCAAGCCAAGAAGGAGTAATAAAAAACATGAATATATGATTCAAGGCTGAAGATCAGAGTGCAGGGTGCTGGAGAGATGGATAAATAGATAAAGACATGTGTTGCACTCAGATGGAGGCAGGAGTTCAATGCTGGAACTCACGTACCAAAGTCAGATGCAGTGAAGCGAATCCGTGAAAATCCGTGATCCCAGACACCGATGGGAGTTAGAAACAGTGGTTCAACATTTGGCATGATTGCTAGCATGAAATTCACACAGTGTAGCAGTGGAAACCAAAAGAGGGATCCTGGTTCAGCACAGGAAGAGACAAGACTCGGGTCACCAAGGTTGTCCTCTGAGCATCACACATGCACTTCAGCATGCACACACGCATGCCCTCCCTCAAAAATGTTTTGAAAGCCAGGCAGTGGTGGTGTGTGCCTTTAACGCCAGCACTCAGGAAGCCGAGGCAGGTGGATCTCTGTGAGTTCGAGGCCAGCCTGGTCTACAGAGAGAGAGAGTTCCAGGACAGCTAGGGCTATTACACAGAGAAACCCTGTCTGGAAAAAAAAAATGTTTTTTTTTTGTTTTGTTTATTTATTTATTTATTTATTTATTTATTTATTTATTTAAGATTTCTGTCTCTTCCCCACCGCCGCCTCCCCTTTCCCTCCCCCTCCCCCAATCAAGTCCCCCTCCATCGTCAGCCCAAAGAGCAATCAGGGTTCCCTGCCCTGTGGGAAGTCCAAGGACCACCCACCTCCATCCAGGTCTAGAAAGGTGAGCATCCACGAAACTGCCTAATCTCCCACGAAACCAATAGGTACAGTAGGATCAAAAACCCATTGCCATTGTTCGTGTAGCTCATGAGACAATGGACATAGTGGAGGGGATGAAAGTGGGTGACACCATAACATTTGAGATGAGAGTTCCTTTACTTTTAAACAACACTCAGTGTCACTGGTTTTCTTGATTCCCTCAGGCCAGTGGAGCTGCCCCTTCACAGATCTGGTGCAGTAGTTGCTCAGAGCAAATGGACTCACTAAGCCAAAACTACTCTATTAGCTGTCTTCTGGTATTGTAACATAAAGGATAAAGTTAGTAACTTAAGATACAAATTTACTGTCTCTGTCTCTGAAGGGCAGACGTCAGATCAAGAGTTTCCTATGCTACATATAAAGACACAGAACCCAAGGCAGCATGCGCAGGGCCTTCAGGGGTCTGTATCAGATGGGGTCGTAGAGCTGAATGTAGACATGGACACATGCCCCCAGTCCTGGCCCGGAAGCTATCTCCAACTGATAACAACTTACAAATGAAAATTTAGTTTCTGTCTTCACAGGAGTCTCACTGGAGAAACAAACGACTCTTAAAGGTAGGCCGCATGCCCAGCTACTGGTAAACAACAGAAAATGACCTCAATGGCACTTTGGTGGTTCCGTGTCTCATAATGTTATTTCAGGGCTTTTCCATTTTTGCTTTTCAAAAATTATCTTATTATCATTTTTTTTCTCTTTTTCCCCTGTAGGTCCTTTGTGTACGTATTATGGCTTCCACTTTAGTGTTTTTATGGGATTCCTGAGTGGGTAAACAAGTGGATTTCTGTTTCTTGTGTCTTGTTTGTTGCTCTTTTCCTTCTTTTTTTGTTTATTTTGCCCCATCCTGATATATTAGATTCTGTTTTATTTTATATATTTATTGTTATCATAAAATGATTTTCCTTTGCTAAATCAAGGTGTCGGAGCTTCTGACCCTCACAAGTGGTTATGGGAAAGATGGAATTTACCATGCAGAAAAAAATGAAGCTAGAACCTTACCTCTCACCCTGGAGAAAACCTAAATGCAAGTGGACCACAGGCCTCAACATAAGAGCGGATAGTTTCAAAATGCTTGGGGAAAAAGCAGTGAGTACACATTGTCTTACAGGCACAGGTAAGAACTTTCTAAACAGGACTCCAACAGCACAGAAAATAAGACCAACAACCGACAAAGCAGATCTCATACTAAAAAAGCGTCTGCACACACAGCGAAGGGAATTGTTAATGGGGGGGGGTGGTGTAGCAAGCAGAATGGGAGAAAATATTTTCCAGCTGTACATCTGACAGAGGGTACGTATAATATTCTAGACGCTAAAATTATTAAACATCAAGAAAACAAGCATCCTAATTAAAACCAGGTGGTAGGTGTAAAAAGAAAGTTTTCAAAAGGCAAATGCAAATGGCCAGTAAACAGTTTTAAAAGTGGTCTGTTTTCTTAGCTATCAGGGAAGCATAGATCAAAACTGCTTCAAGAGTCCATTTCACCCCAATTAACACATAATCTAAATGACAACACATGCTGTCATAAATATGGTGAGAGTGGGTGTCTTAACACACTGCTGGTGGGAGTGTAAACCAGTGTAGCACCCCTGGAACGTGTATTGAAGTTTCTCCAAAACAATGAGAAATAGAACTACAATATAAGCCAGCTATGGTACTCCTGGGCATAGCTCAAACGCCTTTCTATCTTACTACTGAGGCACTTGCACATCCATGTTCGCTGCTGCTCTATTCACAATAGCTAGGAGATGGAACAACCTAGATGTCCATAGGCTGATGAGTGGTCAACGAAAATGTGATTCAGAAACAAAATGGAACATTACTCAACTGTAAGAAGAAGTAATTAAATTTTCAGGTAAATAGATGGAATTATAAAGACATTATACTGACTGAGGTCATCTAGCACCCTGAGGGCAAACACTACATATTTATCACAAGTTTTCTTTCTTCAAATCTTATGATCTTATGTTTTGTTTTGTTTTGGTTCGGTTTTTTCGAGACAAGGTTTCTCTGTAGCTTTTGAGCCTGTCCTGGAACTAGCTCTTGTAGACCAGGCTGGCCTCGAACTCACAGAGATCCGCCTGCCTCTGCCTCCCAAGTGCTGGGATTAATGGTGTGTGCCACCACTGCCCAGCAAAATCTTATGTTTTGTGTGTTGAAATTGGCAGATAAATGGAAGCTAGGAACCTAGAATTGGGCCATTTGTATGGAGACTGTATTTAGGGAGGAGAGGCAGTAGAATATACGTGGAACAGGCCTAGAGAGGGGGAATACTGGAGGAAGATGGTTCAGTCAGGTAGTGGTGATGAGAGAATGACCAGACAGAAGTGTGGACCAAAATGAAGTAAGCATGAAGAAGCTGAGGGCAACCTGTGATCTTGTAAACCAAGTAAATATAATAAAAGATGATAGTAGAAACACACGGGACAGGAAAAAACAGACCCCCAAAATACTGAAAGCTAAAGAATTAAGTCAAGATGGGAGGAATGAGAAGAGGAATGAGTTGACCCATAGAAAGGTTTTATGAAGCTTTATGACAGCCCACTAGTTTGTACTTCTTAAGGGGAATTTAAACAGAGGTATCACATATGGACAAACAATGCTGCTCCCAGAAGACGTAGATTATTAAATGAAAATCTTAGTGCCAGGACCAGGTACAGGTTACCTCTCTGAGTATTGGTAAAGGAGGCCCCAGGGACACCGATAACAAGACAGGCTACTGTTATTTCTTTTGATTGCCCATGTAAACTACATGGTAAGATCCTATTGTGGAAGTGACTTCACATTTTAAGAGATTGAGAAATCAATTCAACAGGGCACTTGCTTCATCAAAGCCAGCAAAAGAGAGCAAGTTGGCATGACAGCTACAATTTTATATAACATAATTGTGGAAGTGACTTGACCTTTACCATATCCTGTTGGTTAGAAACAGGGACCCCGGTCATGCAAAAAAAAAAAAAAAAAGTGGGGAATACACGAAGTTACAAATACAAAGAGGCAAGGATCTTAGCTAGTCTTGCATTCTGCCTGTCACACTGATAAAGGGGAACTGTGACCAAGTGACTTTTCTGGTATCTGTGACAAAATGTCACGACAAGGGCAACTTATAGAAGAAAAAGTTTATTTGTGTTTATGGTTAGAGAGGGATAGAGTTCATAATGGCAGCTGGGCAGTGGGGGACACATGTCTTTAATCTCAGCACTCTGGAGGCAGAGGCAGGCAGATCTTTGTGAGTTTGAGGTCAGACTGGTCTACAGAGTGAGTTCCAGGACAGCCAAGGATGCAGCGAGAAACCCTGTCTCAAAAAACAAAGCAAAACCAAAGTTGGTCAAAGTGCTCATAATGACAGGGGGACATGGTGGCAAGGGGCAGGCATGGCTACCTCACATCTAGAACCACAAGTAGGAAACAAAGAGAGTAAAGTTCAAACGGCATGAGTCTTCAATGACATACTTTCTCCAGGAAGTCCATACCTCCCAAACTGCTGAAACAGTGCAATCAGGGACTAAGTCTTCAAGTACGGATAACTCAGGGGGACATCCCATTCAAATTATCATGCTGAGGGGAACAAGAATTTATTATGCATTACAGTTCAAGTGCACAGACCCAGTCCATTGTGGCAGGGAAGAGAAAATAGCACACAGAAGCTTGAAGTGGCTGGTCACATGGCATCACAGTCGGAAAGCAGAGAGCAATGAAGCTTGTTAATATTCTGTTTTTTTTTTCTCCAGTTATTTGATCCAGGATTCCGGCCATGGAATGGTGTTACCCACACTGGTTAAGTCTTTTCACTTGAATTAATACAATCAAGATGATGCCCATAGGTAGGCCCAAAGACCCTTCTCTCAGATGGTTCTAGATTTTGGCAAGTTGGCAACCCTAACCACCAAACTTAAGTGTCTCAAAAGTGGTTTCTATTCATGGCTTCCCCATATATGGGTTTATTTTCCTGCCGACTACTAGAAGTACTGATCTTTATACCTTGTAAATCTGACAATAGGAAACATTAAAAAATGTGTTCATTGTTGTTTAAAATTGTCTTGCTTGTTGTAATGTTCTATAATTTGCCTAAAACATAACTTAGATTGATTTTCAATTTTACAAATTAGGGCAAGAAGTTATCTAAATTGAAGCAAAGTATTCTAAAATGATATTTGTCATTAAGGCAGGAGATATGCTTCTCTTGTGTTTCCTCTCATCTAGTCATTATTTAATTAGACCCTGCCAGGAAGGAAAAATGAACTTCATACTATTTTGTGTTCCTTACTATTCCCAATCATACAATCCTAGGGCAAAATGTAAGGCACTTTAAAATTGCTTCAGCAGAAAGATAGAATCAGGAATAGAAGAGCAAACATTCAAGCAAGAAGATAACCTCTTTTTAGGAAGGCCTAAAATAACTTGAGGCTTTTAAACATCTAGGCAGAAGCAAATTTGGAGAAGTATTTCATAATAAATTCCAAGTAAAATTTCTACTTTTGAGAAGTAATTTTAAGTTCAGAGCCAATATTTTTTTTTACATCTGCATTTGTTAAAATGTTGGCCTGTCAATGTGGGCAGGGGAGATCCCACATAGTCCAAGCCCTAGATGAAGAGCTCCATGGGCCCATAGCTGCTGAGAAAGGGGCAAATGGTTGCAGTGGGGGAACAAACTCCTGCATAGGATGTACCAAGTGGTTAGCTCTGGACATGTGGACATACGGACAACACTAACTGAGCTGAGTAGATTGAATATAAGTGTGCGTGCATGTGTGTGTGTGTGTGTAAAATAACAATTAAACAAAAGACTATGAATTTAGGACACACGGGAGGGGGTTAATGGGCTAGGGAGGGTGGAAGTGATGTAGATATGGTGCTTATACACAACGTTCTAAAAATGATAAAACAATTCATTTGAATTCCTAAATCATAGTGTTGACTGACAGGGGAAAATTAAGTCTAACACTCCTAGATTACCTTTTCCAAATTTACTCTCAGTTCCTATGTTTTCATTTCTTTGACAGAAGCCTTGTGTCAGCCTTTCTTGATGGAGGGTCCCTTGAACCTGCTTGGGACACCGAGCACAATCATATGCTTGCTCAGTTTCATTGGACATGATTCTACAGATGTAAGCAAACAGGGGGAAGGAGAACCTTGCATTTTAATGAGGTACAATTTTTCTGTGTTAAATCTTTTTGATCTTTTTCTACTTCCCATGTACATCAGATCCATGCATGTCTCTCTTAGGGTCCTCATTGTTGTCTAGGTTCTCTGGGATTGTGAATATTGTAGGTTGTTTTTCTTTGTTTTATGTCTAAAAGCCACTTATGAGTGAGTACATATGATATTTGTCTTTTGGGGTCTGAGTAGAAAAAGACAAGATCTGAGTAAATTGGGAGCATGGGGACAATGTGAGAAGGTAGAAGGGGAGGGGAGAGGAAGGGAGTGATGCAGAGAAAAATGTATAGTTCAATAAAATCAATAAAAAATTAAAAAAAAAACAGTACTCATTCCACAACAACAACAACCAAGTCTTTCTGACCTAGCCCCACTAGCACTGGGGACTAAAATCCGAACCTAGGGCATGCTAGGCGGGTGCTCTACTACTGAACTATATCACTACCTCTAAATTCCCTCTGAACGATGAAGCTAAGCTGATATTCTCAATTCCTTAGCGCAACATAGTTGGGTACCTTTCTTTAGCTGCCATTCCCATTTTATAGTTAGACTATTTTAGGTCTTCACCATGTAATCATATGAGCATGTGCACCTTCTCCACCAACTAATTCGATCCCTTGATCCAACTTAGAAACTGTTATGAATTTAACTGCACCCAGATTTCCTCAGAGATTGTGAAAATGAATGGAAATAAAACTCAAACAACAGAAATCAGTGGCAGAAGGACATTGTTTATGAAAATTTAAATGTCTTTCTTTAAAACAATTAAATTCAGACAAGTAAACGATTGGACTTTCCACCTTAAAAGGAGAAGTACTCAATCTGAGGAGGCTGGAAGGTTAAGTTTTAAAAGGCAAATAAAGAGGTAATTTAGGAGTGCAGAAGAAAGGGATTCTGTAAATTATAAAATGACATTTAAAAATAACTCAAGAGACTGGTCTGTAGTGTTGTTATTTGGAAGGCAATGTGGTGAGACACAGCAAGAGAGATTTGATCTTGCCCTTCTAAGCTAAGCATGTATACACATAGCATTCTTCTTCTCATACTTCAGAGTTCTTAAAAGGGATTAAAAAATTATTCTTTCCTGCAAGCTAGTGCATGCCAGCTCTTGCCCTCCCAGCTTGTGGGCAGCCACTGTTGATGGCAACAATAACCAATCACCAGGATTTCTCCCGTGACCTGGCTGAGGAGGGGCTTTCTTTGGTCCTGGGGTGTTTTGCAATAGAACCTATTGCTTTGATTCTATTTTCTCTATTCCAATTCAGACATGGGAAATAAACAAGAAGATGCTTTTGACCAAATATCCAGTCATAGGGCAGTATCAGCCTAATCAGTCACTGACAAAGCTGGAGGAAGTACTGTTGTCACCGGCCACTTTCAAAAAAGTCAGCACAGAACTCAACTTGGAACGGGTTCTAGTGCTCCATCCCATTGATCTCTGCAACAGTCTGAGTAGAGATTTTAATTATCCATGGAATCAGTTCCTAACGGGCACTGAAGTCATTTCTCGGAGAGACTGGAGATGTCCAGAATATGAGTGAGCTTTCAGCAAAGGTCAGTCAGTTGAGGCTGTACTCTATCTTGGACTAGATGAACCATTGAATCTCTATTTATTGCTGCAGAAGTCAGAAGTCTGCCATTACAGTGATACCATCCAAGGAGAAGAATGGGGTTGTCATTCTCAGTTACCTTGTAGGGTTGCTATGGAAGAAATTATGCAAGAATGAAGCCACCATATCGGCATGAGTAATAAAGGCAGACAGAAGCTGGATTTAAGGGTTCACTTGTGCTCATTTGTCGTTCTTTCAGATGGCCCAGGTTTGATTCTCAGGACCCACATGATGGCTCATTACCATCTGTAACCCCTGTCCCTTCATCAAGCCTCCGCATTCACTTAGCACTCATGTGGTACATAGTGGATGCTATAGGCCAAACACTCATCTGCATAAATTAATAAAACTTAAAAAGACTCCTCTTGTACAGTAGAATTGTCTGGCTTCTTCTGAATTTTTCTGACAATGTCTCTCCCATTATCACCTTCACTCTTGAGTGAGAAGTTACATTGCCAATACAAAAGAGCACCAGTTTAGTTATCAATGGAAGAAGCCAGGGGGATTTAACAAAGCATCTGTATGAAGCAGTATGTCCTCCCAATACTCGATGATTGTCCTATTTATCTTTTTCCATTAGCAACACAGAGGCTGTAAAGATGAGCCTTAGTCATAGCCTCTGGTATTCATACCTTCCTGTGGTCTCTATCTCTTGACTCTTAGCTAGCCCTGCAGTCATAGCAAACAACTTCCAGGTCTTATTTGGAAGACTTTGAGAAGCCTTGTATCATTCACATGGGTACCTTCGAATGCTCAGTTTGGAAGAAGCCAGCTGCCATGTGCATAGTCCAACAACCCTGTGATCTCCATGCTTTAAAGAAGTTAGCCATGTAAAACAGTGTGTGGGAGAGAGAGAGAGAGGGAGAGAGAGAGAGAGAGAGAGAGAGAGAGAGAGAGAGAGAGAGAGAGAGAGAGAGAGATGCCTAGCCAGTCCTAGCTATGTCAGATCTCCAAGATCAGAAATAGTTGTGGACACCTGGCCAATCAGGTTTTTCCATAGGCCTACCACAGCTGTCATTTAACTGCAGCCGCACTTGAGGCAGCCCACTGAGAACCAGCTGGACGAGAAGAGCCACTTTATGCAGCCAGGAGAGTAATAGATGGTTTTATTAAGCCATTATGTGTGTTTGCTAGACAGTCACAGATAACCAGAACATCATTTCCCCCCCAAAGAATGTGAAGGGTATATATTTAAAACAATAGACAATCAAAGGGGCGAAATGGATTTGAAATGGCACGTTTCTATGATCAAACAAGGAAACATATCCAAGTCAATGACTCCCCAGTATGTTGCCATTATGACCTACACTACAACAAACAAAACACAAACCAAACAAACGAACAGAAAAACCAAACTGTCTTAGGCAAACATGTCGCTGTGAGGAACGTGATGTCCTTATTGCCAGGGACAGGGTTAACACAACTGTAACATTAATTACGGACTTTTGGAGATTGGTGTTGAAGAAGAAGAAAACTACTAAAATTAGGAGAGAGGACAGGACTCCATTAACATCTTGGCCAAAAGCTGTCCTCAAAGAAGAATTTGGAGAGCACTAGTGGAATTGCACTGTGGAATACAGATCTGAATTATGAACAGAAAGGATCAAAGTTCATTGTAATTTTCAAGTTCAATCTAAACAACTCACATACAATCAGTGACTTGATAGAAGCACAAAGGAAACAAGATTTGTTTGCACTGAGGTCACATTTTTAAAGATTTCTTTTTAAATGAATGTTTTGCCTTCATGTATGTGTGCATACCTCATGCATGCTTGGTGTCTGTGGAGATCAGAAGAGGCTGTCCGATCTGCTGGAACTGGAGTTACAGATGGTTGTAAGCCATTGTGTGATTTTTGGGACTTGAACCTGGGTCCTCTGCAAGAGCACTAGGAATTCTTAACCTCTACGGCAACACTTTATCTTCTAATTCACATTTTAATTGAAGATATTTTCTGCTTAGGCTGTGATTTTCTTTGTGAAGCGTATTAGGGTATTAAGGTTAAAATTCAGATAACTGGTATAGTGATTATCAAAATTAACATTTTAATGAAATCATTTCAAACACTTTATTTTATTGATTTTTTATACGCTTGTAATAAATTTTAGGAGCTGGCACTTGGAATTTAGAGGCTGCTGCTAAGAGGGCTTTGTTTACATGTGGTCTGTTTTTGGCTTGATGTGATTGCTTTGTTCATTAAATTTATGAATGAGTGCTGTCTTTTACATTTGAATTAATTTAATTAATGGAGAAAATGGCACTTACATTGAAGATCTAATAGAGAGAGGGATCTGCTGAGGTGCAACACATGTATGATACTAAATGGCTCTCACTTGAATCATTCCTTTAATAAATATTTCCTGAATATGTACCTCAGATCAAGCTTTTGAGAAACATCACTGATTCTCAGGAAGGGGCATTTAGAAAAGTCTGGAGACACCCTCTGGCTGTTTCAACTAAACAAGGAGCTAATACATAAGCCAGGAATGCTGAAAAATATCTTCAAATGCTGAGGATGGAAGTGGGAAGATCATGCTTCGCAAGCATGAGGGCTTGTGTTCAATCCCCAGAGCCCATGCGCAAGAACATTTCAGCATGATATTGGGCACTTAGAATCATGGTGTTGAGAAAGAGAAACAGGAAGCTCCCTAGGGTTTGTTGGCCAATCAGCTTAGCTTACTTGGAGAGTTTCAGGCCAGTGAGAAACCCTGTTCTACAAAATATGGGGTGGACAGTGACTGGGGTACCTGAGGAAAGACACCAGAGTTTGTCCTCTGACCTCCACACCCATGGAGAAAAAGTATACAAACATGTATGCATGTATACCCATACAAACAGACACATACACATACCATTAAATATTTACAGGAAAACACCCACAACAAAGTATTCTATGTAGCACAATATACCAATAACAATAATGGAAAGTCTTTGAGCAATATCATGAACGAAAATAGACAATGAAATGTCTAACTTGACACATTTAACCTTCTAGAAAAGGAAGACATTCAATTATAAATAAGCAACAGAATATCTGAAACGTTTTCTCTTATTGTATTATTTTCTTTTTTATAGTTTTTGGTTTTTTGAGAAAGTGTTTCTCTCTGTAACAGTCTTAGCCATACTGTAACTTGCTTTATAGGCCAGGCTGGCCTCAAACTCATTGAGATCTGCCTGCCTTTGCCTCCCAAGTGCTGGGATTAAAGGCATGTGCCACCACATCCCACTTTCTTCCCTTATTCTTGACAGATGTTTCAATTTCCCAGTGGATGCTCAAAACTGTGAGTAAAACAGAACTTTGTACTTCCTGAATGTGAACTTCATATAACCTTGACAATGGTTCTGATAATCAAGACAGATATTGTTGTGATTTGAATGAGAATTCTCTCTTCATTTGGTGGTATTATTTGAGAAACTTTAAGTGGTGCAGTTCTACCTATTGGAGGAAGAACATCACTTTGTCAGTCTCTGAAATGAAAAATCTCTCAGCACTTCAAGTTTGCTCTTTCTACTTGGTGCTTACTGCTGTTTAAGATATAAGCTTGCAATTTCATGTCTCCATGTTTTCTACTCGCTGACATGCTTCCTCAATGATAGACTCTTGCTCCTCTGTAACAGTAAGCACAAATAAACTCTTTCTTGTATGAGTTGCTTTCTCATGGTGTTTTATAACAGTTGGAAAGTAACTAACACAACTACCTATGCCTACTAGATAGGTATCTCATATAGTGTAGCTACGTGGGTCAAAGAGATGAATATCTCTCAAGGGATGTGAGCAGGGCAGTGGAAGATTTCATCAAATTATGCAGAAGAGTGTACAACAGAAATTTTGAATTTTAAGTTTTGTAATGTTCAATTTAATATTTTGAGACTGAGCTGAGCACAGGTGAGTGAAACTATGGCAAGCGAAACTGGGGGTAAGTGATGATGCCGTGAACTACATGTAATGAATATCACTTAAGATAATGTGGAAAAGAGAAAGATAGGATGCAACTTAGTTCAGAAGTCGAGGATACATTAAATACGAACATGCTCATGTTAATAGAGTAATATGCTAATAAATGCAGACTTCTAGGAGGATACCCACTGTCAAAAAAGCTTAGCAAATTGTATGCCTTATTTGAAAAAGAGGGATGTAACCAGCATGAGTCACTTGTAGATCAAACGCCATTTTTAAAGCAGACCACATTCTATATATTATGCATTTGTTTCTCTTGTTCAGTTTTTAATATTTCCATTAGAGACTAACTGTAAGGAATGTCAGGAAATCATGGGTCCTGAACCTTAGAAATCCCTCACTTCCACCTTTACTACTGTAAAAACCCAACCCTAACTGAGCTCGGGGCTCTCCTATCACTCTGAAATGTTGCATACAACGAAAAGTCTGAATCTGCAAACTTGCATAAGAATAAAGGATCTTTGCTTTTACATACAGGACTCAGTCTCCTAGTTGGTTTTTGGGGGTATTCCGTGATCTGTGCATAACACCCAGTTAAACTCAGGTTTTGATTCTATCACACAGGGTTGCTTTTCTGTTCTTCAGTGTGAGGAACACTTATTCCCTTGCCTATCTAACTGTAAAGAAACCTTCAGCGCTCCAATAATCATGGACTTTCTGAGTGATGGTAACTACAGCTTACACTATAATAAAGTAGAAAGCAGAGGGAACGAAGAAGTGTCAACCCTTCAGCTTCCCTATCTAGCAGAGGCTGGGTTGGAAGAAGGGACTTTGTTTCCTGAGACCAAAGTTCATTTAATATCTTCTAGGGAGATACAATCTCTATGAAGACAGGCTCTAAGATCCAGAGGGCATGTTAACTACTTATTTAATCAATTAAACTTTTAAGGCTAAATATGGACAGAGAAACCTATACAAGTCTGGAGTACAATGTATTAAACGTCTATAATGAGGAATGTCCACTTGATAGGCAGACATCAAGATGGTTCCCAGCTATCTGTTCTTGTGATGTTCAGACTTTTTCTGTGGAATAAAGGAGGACCTGACTGATAGTCATTAAGGAACCTGGGTTTGTCAATCTACGAGAAATAAATGTCTGTCTAAAGTGAACCCTCTGAATACCTGAGTCAAAGTGGAACCCTACCCTTTATCAGTTGGTCCTCAGGTGAAACTACAGCCTCAGACACTTCCTAGATTACGGTTATGTAAGGGAACTTGAGCCATATGTGCCCAGGTAAACAGTACCCAATTTCCTGATCTACAGAGAACACAAGTTAATAAAGAATTATTTTTTTAAAAATGCTAGTTTTTAAAGGTGATTTGTTGTGTGACAATAGTTAATTACAAGAGAGTTCAGTTAGAAAAAAACAACAAAATATTATCAGTACTCCAGAATTCCCTATGCCTTTTGCAAAGGTAACTGAGTATAGTAATCTGATTTCTAAAACCAGGCAATAATGTAATTTCATTTGAAACATCGCATAAATGTTACCATGAAGTATAAACTATTTTTCTTCTTGCTTTCCCACAGGACTGATTCTGAGATTCACTTACACGTCGTGTACACTGATGTAGTGGCTATTACAGAAAGGTATCACAATTGATGTACTCTGGCAGCCACTGGCATATAAGTATCTCTCAATCTGGGGTGTAGTAGTGCTGCGTGCTCATAACTATCTCATATGCGTGTTTGGGTAAATGTGCATATAGATTTCCACATCACACATACCTAATATTGAAATAAATATGCTGAAGGATTTGAGTATGACCCTGTTTCATTTGGCTATATTATTTCTTCCCAATCCTGTGGCTTGTGTATATCTAATTGTGTGGACTCTAATAACCTTCTTTACATTACTCTTCTAGGCTGCTTAGCATCTTATGGAGCCCCATTGATACCACTGGCTATTAGAATGCATTGTAGTCCATCAATACAGCCTGTCATCTAAACACTTATCTCTGAGTACATGTGTAGATAAATGCTACTATTACTGAACAGCATCATGTTGAATAAATGGTCAATTTATGTTCCATAAAGAAGAGGCTGGAGAAGAATGTCTGTAAATTATGTAAAGTATTTAAAGCTTTGTCAGCTGACCCAGGGGTGCTGAAAATGAGTGTGTGTATCCTATGCAATACACTCAAGGTAAATAGAAAAAGCTATATAAAAATTACTGTGATCTCCAAGCCCCAGTGTGCAGGTGGATTAACAGCCCATGCTCTCCATGCAGACTTGGGAAGAGTGATTTCCACACTTTCATTCATTTGGGGGATGCTGTGATACTTTACATTGATTTTCAACTTGACGGGATCCAGAGTAACCTAACAAAGGAGCCTCTGGGTATGTATGGAAGGTTGTAGATTAGGTTAATTGACAGAGAAAAACCCATCCTCGACGTAGGTAGCCGTATTCATGGGCTAGGATCCTGAACCGAATCAAAGGAGAAATGGAGCTGATCAACAGCATTCATCTCTGTCTCTCCCTGGTTCTTAACTGTGGACACAGCATGACTAGTCAGTCCTACAAGCTCCTGCTGCTGTGCCTTATCCACTATGATGGATATAACCTGGAACTCTGAACAAAAGCAATTCCCCTTTCCCTTAGGTAGCCTTGGTTGGAGTATTTGATCACAGCAATAAGAAAATAATCTAAGAGATTCTGAGACACATTTCTAATATGAAGGCTTCCTATCTTGGCACCAATGATCTTGAGGAGTTATTTCAATAGTTGAATATCAAAATTTCTTTTTTTTACTATCAATTACATGAGTACTTTACTGTATTATCTTTGTTTTAAAATATTTATTTTTGTTATTTTTTTAAATTTTTTAAAAAATTTATTTATTTCTTTATTAATCAAAATTTCAAATAACATTTTCTAGAAGAGTCAAAGATCTTCAGGATCTAGATTAACTAAAATCTATAAAATAAAACAATAATGGAACTGGAGGTTTCTCTTCTGCCCACCAGTTCCCAAATAACCACTCTGAGGTTTAATATTAATACAAACTGTTTGGCCTAGTAGCTCAAACTTATTATTAACTAGCTCTTACAATTTAAATTAGCCCATTTTTTATTTTTATATATTTTACCAAGAGGCTCATGGCTCCTCACTTTACATCTTGCTTACCTGTTGGCTGCTGGTGTCTCCTGACTACTTCTTCTTTTTCTCTATACCTGTTTGGATTTCCTGCCTAGCTATATTTTGCCCTGCCATAGGCCAAAGCAGTTTCTTTATTAACTAATGGTAATGAAATATATTCACAGCATACAGAAGGGTGTCCCACATTACAATAAATTCCAGGTCCTCTGTTACATGAATTACATTTGGGGTGTCCAATTTCCCTATGTAGCTGGAGGCTACCATATTCCACCATTGCAGAAGGCTACTGTAGATGATCTTCTTGAAAAAGTGTCCCTGAAAATAACAAGATGTTCCTATCCCCATAGGTTAGCATGCTTTTTCCCTTATTTGAGAAGAGGCATGTGTGTGTGTGTGTGTCTGTGTGTGTGTTGTGTGTGTGCACATGCATGTGTGTGATCAGTTAGCAACACATTACTATAATGCACAGGGACACAGAAGTGGTACCCAAAACTTGGTCTATAAGACTCAAGTCTGTGATCCTACCACTCAGAAGTCTGAGGGAGGAGGATTGCCACAAATATAGGGAAACCATGCCTGTAATCGCAATTCTCAAGGGGATGAGGAAAGAAGAGTGTCGTGTCTGCAAGTCTAGTTTGAACTACAGAATAACACCTTGTCTTAAAGATGAAATGAAATGAGGGAGGAAAGAAAGAAAGGAAGAAAAGAGTGATGTGATGGAGGGAGGAATGGAGGAAGGGAGGGAAGATAGATGTGTTCACTTGTTCAAAGATAAGAAATTGCCCTGAATAATCCTCCTGGCATAATCCTCACAAAAGCCCATTCTCTTGGTGGAAAACCTTAAATAATTTCCCCCTAAAGTTAAGACAGGCTGTGTTTTGAAAAACTACAGGATGATTTCTAAAGATTTTAAGTACCGATGTCTCACTTTCCACCAAATATATTCCCCTGTGTCTGAGTAGGTACAAAACTGAGAGAAACTTGAAATATTTGTAAGAAGCACTCCATAGGAGACTATGCATTTTTCACATTGCTTAGGACTCCTAGTGAGTCAGTTTCCAGGCGCTGTAAGCCTCAGTTGGAGACTAGAAAGCTTAGGTGCAGATAAATTGATTTGAGAACTCCAGTTTATAGTCGGGTAATGCAGAAGAAGTACATGGACCCATGATTTTCAGACTCCACAAGACACACATTAATGATTAAGTTATTATACAGAATTCAGGGATGGGTCTTCTAGAAGAACAATACTTAGAAAATAGCATGGTGGCACTTTGAAAGCGGTACTAATAACCCCAACATGATGAGTGTTAATGATGTTTAACAGAAGATTCTGTGATTCCTCTACATTCACACTTAGAACATCCTACAAAACTAGTATTAGCCTCATTCCACCTAGAGGACACTGAACTCAGAGATGCTAAGGATTTTCTCCACATCTCTACACCTACTATGTGAGTGAGAGTATTGACTTGTATTTCATGACTCTCTAATATAATTGTCTTAGCTGGCTTCAGCTGTCAACTAGACAAACCTAGACACACCTGGGAAGAGCGAGTTACAACCGAGGAAGTGCCTCTATAAGATTAGCCTGTGGGCATGTCTATGTGGTATTTTCTTAATTGCTTACTAATCAAAGAGGGCCTAACTTGTTGTGAAAGTTGCCATCTCTGGGCATGTGGCCCCAGGTGGGATAAGAAACCAAGCTGAGTAAACCATAGAAAGCAAATCAATGAGAAGTGTTTCTCCATGGTCTCTGCTTCAGTTCCTGTCTCCAGGTCCCTGCCTTGAGATTCTGCCCTGGCTTACCTTGAAGAAGGATTATAATCAGTAATTGAAACAAACCCTTTCCTCCCCAAGATGCTTTTGGTAATGGTATTTATCACAGCAACAGAAACCAATCTAGAACAAGAATATACTTCCGAGTTGTGGAAGTTGTATATATTTGTATGCACATGCATATAAATGGATAGTTGTATATGAGAATATATATATGTACACACACACACACACACACACATANTATATATTACATCCTGTTCATCAATCTCTTCTACTTTTGTGTTATGGAGATAAGCCTCCTTTCAGTAATATCAGTAATATATCTGAGTTCCTCACTTAAGGTTAATCATACTTGAGAACAGTGAGTGCATCCAACTATGGTATATAGCTGAAGCGAGGGCAAATTGAAGATGCAGACAGGAGGATACAGTAAACAGAAGAGATTATCATAGGTCAGTAAGGCCACTGAAAGTTTATAGAGCTCAACACAGTATGAATAAGGAGTTAAGAACGTCCACACTCCTTTTGGCTCCAACATTAATTTGCTATGTGGTTTGAAAACAAACCGCATAAACCAAACAAATTTGATTTGATTTTGAATCTAGAAGAAGAGAAATCTTAGGCTACACTGAAGATTTTCAAGTAGTGCCCCATGTAACTGTTCTGAGATAGATTCACAAGTAAGTGGTCAATCCATGGATATCCCTGTGGCCTTTTAGACAGACTCCCCCTCCACTTACTGGGATTGTGATATCTCTTGAAACCTTTGGAACGAGCAGATTCATAGAGACAAAAAGTAAGACGGTAGGTTACTAGGTGCCTGCAAAGGAGGGAATGGAGTATTATCACTTAATGAGTATACAGTTGCTGTTAGAGGTGACAGAAATTTTAGAAGTGATAATAATTATATAATATTGTTAATTTAATTAATGTTGCCAGTTATATGCTTTAAAAATAACTAGAGTAGAAAAGTTAACCACACACACAGACAGACACAGAAAAATAAATATACAGGAAGTCATTACAATCTTGTCATTATCTGTTAGAAGAAGATAGCTGGCTAATACGGCCATCATCGAATGGGGCAGCTGGTACATAAAGAGAATGTCACCGAATACGAAGAAGGAAGGCAGGCACAGGAGTTGTAAGATTCAACATCTGTCCTGTTGAATGAAATCTGTCTATGTCAAAAAATAAAATTCGGTAGTGGTCCAAAGGAAGAAGTGACTGTTAAGGCAATTAGAAGGGATCACTGGCAAGTGGCTCTTGTCAAGTCAGGACATTCCCATGAGGAGACCTTGTATATAAAATGATGACAGGAATTCAGAATGTAGGAAATATTTTTGAGCTATGAAAATGTGTGAGCCAACATAAATTTGGAGGCTGAACTAGTAGAGATTCAAAAGAGACTGATAATGTCACCTGCAAAGTTGATATACAAAGTCATTAAAAAATATATGCTTATGCAATTCAAACCAATTAGCCTTGACAGTTCCTGTCCTTTTCCTTTTGAGCTTGGAAGATGTTTCTGTTTGATTCTGTTCTCTCTCAGTGTTCCTTTTGGCTCCCATGCCGCAATCCTGCAGGCTCTCACAACACAGGGATTTAATGCATTTTTAAATAATAACACTAAGCAGAGGTCCAGAAATTATAATAGAATATGTGGCACAATCACAAATGGGAGGTGGAGGTAGAAGTCTGTTTTTTGGACTTAGAATAAGGGGCTAATATCATCCAAGAAATGAAGTGTTAGCTAAAAGACTCAGCAGCAAGACACGTGACCATAAATGGAAATAATAATAATGAGGAGGTTAATAATAATAACAGGCCTGCTCAGGGGACTGTTATGAGAACAAATTATAGATGGGTGAACTGCTTTTAGTGTCTGAGAAGGAAGGTATTACATAAATTCCAGTTCTTTTTTTCTTCTCATTATTTTTCCTTGAAGAGTGCCAGAAAGAAAAAGTCTTTGTGGGTGGATGTGGATAAGAGCGAGAATTGAGGGAGGAGAGAAAATGTTTCAAGGAAGTAGGAATAGTGTGTTTGAAGTACTTCTCAGCGAGTGCCTTTGCTGCAGTAAACTTCAACTATTTCACCAAACCCCTGCTACTCAGACACACTGCTTAGAAGGAGGTAGAATGATGGGGAAAATGTTTTCTTCACTCACTCTGGTCCAGCAAGTATCTAGAGTCTGTACCACAAAGAGGATCCCTTTCTTGGTAGTATGACTATAGCCATCATGATCCTCATCATGTCCTGTAATTTCAACATGCACAGAAAATGTTTTACTGAACCAAGTGTAAATTAGTTTCCAGGGTAGGTGCTGATGCTTCAGGCTTAGCAAAAGAAAGTGTGCACAGATTGATATTGAGGTCTTTGATCCATTTGGACTTGAGTTTTGTGCATGGTGATAGATATGGGTCTTTCTTCTGCAGGTTGACATCCAGTTGTGCCAGCACCATTTGTTGAAGATGCTTTCTTTCTTCCATTGTATACTTTTAGCTCCTTTATCGAAAATGAGGTGTTCATAGGTTTGTGGGTTAAAATCCGGGTCTTCTATACGATTCCATTGGTCGACTTCTCTGTTTATATGCCAATACCACACTGTTTTCATTACTGTAGCTCTGTAATAGAGTTTGAAGTCAGGGATGGTAATGCCTCCAGACGATCCTTTATTGTATAAGATTGTTTTGGCTATCCTGTTTTTTTTTGTTTTTTGTTTTTTTTTTCATATAAAGTTGATTATTGTCCTCTCAAGATCTGTGAAGAATTTTGATGGGACCTTGATGGGGATTGCATTGAATCTATAATTTGCCTTTGGTAGAATTGCCATTTTTACTATGTTGATCCTCCCAATCCAAGAGCAAGGGAGATCCTTCCATTTTCTGGTATCCTCTTCAATTT
>NW_026068071.1:327588-521004 GCF_014885135.2 Alexandromys fortis
GGAGGGGGAGGGAAAAGGGAGACGGGGAGGGAAATGGGAGGCGGGGAGGAGGCGGAAATTTTTTTTTTCAATAAAAAAATTATATTAAAAAAAACAAAGTTACAAAAAAAGAAAGTGTGCAAAGGACTGTGTGTTTTGAATTGAATATTGAGAAACTTAGGTTGAACATCATTCTTTTGCAATTTTTAATGACAGACATTCAATTCCTACTTTGATTCTATAAATAAGAATCTAAGTGAGATGAGACAAGAAGCTTATGGTTTCTGTGACAACTGCATTATTTTTGAAATTAATTCATCCAGCAACTAGTCTTGGAAAAACAACTTTTAGGAAGAAATGAAGTGCCTGTCTTGTTTTCCTCCAGTCTGTTTAGAAACAACTGAAACGATGTTCTTAAGGCATTATAACAAGAGTCCATATTCTCCAGGGTTGCAGCTTCTGAAAGGTTACCCATGTTCCAGAACATGGTTCAACATATATGCACATACAGGCAGCACTTGGTGGATTCGGTGAGTTTAAAAAAAGGAGTATATAAAACTGGGAGGGAATCATGGGGAAGGATGGAGGAGAAATGGCAGGGAAGAGAGGGATGGTAGGTTTGATTAAAGCACTTTCATATGCATGTATGAAATTCTCAAACAATAAACATGTTTTACAAAATTCTGTGATGATTTCCAAGTTTATTATGGTTTTAAATACTCCTTTATCTTCCGTTCCATTAGCAGGCCTTCCCTGTAGTTCTGCAATTACTTCCTTTTATCTACCTACACTTTAAAAATTATTAAAGTTCATTCCTCAAGGATTTAACAAGTTCCCACTATCCATCAGCCTGTTTGAGACTATATGGACACACTATGTAGCTTAAGCCATTTCTTGCCCATCCTGGGTTGCCATTCTAGGAAAGTAATTAGGACTCAGTTGAAGGAAAAGAGGCTCCCCCAGATGGCTGGAAAAAATCTCTGAATATTCTCTTGTACCATTTAGCTGTCTTGGTTCTCATCCTGAAGACAGATAAATTGGAAAATATTTTAAACTACATACATTTGCATCTTCTAGAAACCTTCCAGTTGCTGAGGGTCCTATAGTAGTCAAGAAATATGGGCAAGGATCTGGAGAGATGGCTCAGTGATTCAAAGCACTAATTACTCTAGCAGAGGATGTGGGTTTGGGTCCCAGCACCAAGAAAGTGGCTCCCAATCACATGTAACTCCAGTTCTGGGGGAATCTGAAGCTGCCTTCTAATTTTCACTGCCTCTTGCACACACACACACACACACACACACACACACACACACACACTAAGTAAACAAGTATTTTAAAAAGAAATGTGTATAAACTTGTTCCTATGATTTGATGTAGTTTTTCTTTCAAGTGTCATGGTGCTGGAAGTGGGATGTCTAACACTGTGATGATGAGGTGGGCGTATCTCACAGAAGGTAATTGGTAATTACGTCATAGGTGTTTCATAAACAGATTCATACCATCTCATCAGAGAAAGGTGGTAGAAACTTAGGCTACTCCATGCCTTGGTCACCCCTTGCCAAGATATTAAGGCAGTGGTGTTTGGTACTTCCACCCATTAGAACTAGAGATCAACTTCTTTCTTTTCAAGGGCACACTCTCAGATACTTTGTTACAATAACAGAAAATGGAGTAAGATGGCCATTCATCTAGAGTATTTGGCTAAGTGTTTTTTTTTTTTCTCAAAAACTCTTTGGAACACTATCCAGAAATCACTTATTTTGACACTTCCAAAATTACCCCATCTTCTTTTTCTTCTTAGAGCAGAGAGAAAAAAAAATGGGAAAAGAGAGAACAAGTTTCTTGGACCATTTTTTGCCACAATACAATACTGTATTAATACCTGAGAACAGCAGCCTAAGGAAGGGTTAATTTGGGCTCATAGTTTGAGGATCCAGTTTATCATAGCAGGGAAGTCACGGCAGGAAGAGCTTGAGGCAGCTGGATGTAGTAATCCGTAGTTAAGAATGGGAGAGAGAAAAGCGCTAGTGTTAGCTCATTTTCTCTCAGTCCAGGACCCCAGCTCATGGAATGGTGTTGCCAATAGTTAAGGCAGGCAGGCATTCCCATCTCAGTTAACCTAATCTAAACAACACCACAGAGGCAGGCCAAGAGGCTACCCTAATCTAGACAATCCTTCACGGGTGTGTTTGAAGGCGTGGCACCTACGTGATCTTAGATATTATCAACTGCACCGTAACCTTTACAACTACTATGTACAAAGCTTCATTATAAAAACATTGAGAGGTGTTCAGAATCCATGTGAGGCTAGCCAAAGTTATTCTCAGAGCATATTCTTGTATAAGCAGCCATTTATCTCATGTCTACTGTAAGCCATGTAGGGTGGAAAATACCTCACGCTCATGAAGTATTTTCATGTCCTCATCTATATATTGGGAAATTATTATTAATACTTCAAATAAGAGTTGACTATCAGAGGCTCTAGAGTTTAAAATCTTTTTAACCTTAGATGCCATGAATAAAAAGAAACCCCATTTGTCAAATTTCTTCATTCCTTCTTCAATAGCAGGGGCTTCGCTACCATGATATAATCACAGATCAATGCTTCGGAAGGATCTGGGTCCAGTATGAAAGCTTTAAGGAGGGTGGAATATGGGCAAGGCATCATACACAGTCCTCAGGGAGGGCATTATAAATGCTTGTGCCCACTGTCATTGTTCATTATTAGTAATTATCACTAACTCTTGCCCCTGGAGCTCCACACTACAGCATGTCAGCAGACCCAGAGGAAAGTCTAGCCAAGTGATAGAGTTGGCTCATCCTATTGCCACATAAGGAATGGCTCTTCTCCCTCCTCCCATGTGTGATACACATTCTTGGAGCTTCTTTCTGAACCCGCCATCCTTGAGGTTCCCAGAATAACTTCTGAAGAAGCTGAGATGACGCTCTAGACTGTTCTCAGCCATGACTCAGAGAACCCTGGGGTGCACTGAGTTGCAAAACAGGATTCTAAAGTAAGATCTTGACACTTGTCCGGGTCAGCAGTATCACCTCTAAGGATAGAATTCTGTCTCACGGGTCTGACAGTCACTTTTTCTCAGGCATTGTCAAGTCACATAATATTGTCTCCCTTCTAGGGTGTGAGTCTTTGTCTTGCAGGCTCCTATAGGAGGGTTGGGAACTATTTGGGGTCCTTCTATCAGAGCTATGCTAGCTTCCACTTATTATTCTTCATAACTAAGCCAACCTGAGTCAAGCTGCTTGACCCTCATCGTTTCTAGTCTTTACAATAATTCTGTTAAATGGACTTTGTTATTTCTACTTCACCTGTGAGGAAATAGATATTCTTCAAAGAGATTATACATGATGTTTAAGGTGCAACAAATCATTTGAGGTAATGGAAGGAGTCTAAACCAGGCCAGGAATACCAATGTTCTTTCCATCTATCCACAATGAAGTCATCTTCAATATTGAAAGTAGTCACATCCCGGGATTTTGCTTTTATTGATTGCTTTGTAAGCACTTTGTATTAGAGCTACATGCAGAACTTATTGTTTTACAAGTTCAAAAACAGGATTCTTTCAATCTCTGCAGTGCTGCTGAAGGGCACCAATCACCTCTTCAATTTGGAGTTCATTCAACAGAGGCGTAGACCAGTTAATCAACTTGTTCACTTCGCCTAGCAGGTTGGATTTGAGAGCTACAGGACAGAGTTTCTACAGATATCCTGAAAGCAAAAGGCAAAAGAACCAAGTACAACTTATGGGATATAGAAAAGGAATTAACAGAACACTTTAAAGGGGCAGCCTTTGAGCTGGTTGCTTGTTGAATTAAGAGCGGCGGGGCTGCGTCCCCGGCACCCAGCCGCCCGCATGGCTAGTTTATACCCAGAAATAATTACACAGAAACTGTATTCTTTCAAACACTGCCTGGCCCGGCTAGGTCCAGTTTCTTATTGGCTAGCTCTTACATATTGTTCTAACCCATTTCTAATATTCTGTGTAGCCCACGAGCTGGCTTACCAGAGAGGATCTTAACCTGCATCTGTCTGGAGTGGGAGCATCATGGCGACTCTTCACTAAGCTTCTTTTTCCCAGCATTCTCTTCTGTCTACTCCGCCTACCTAATTTTCTGTCCTATGAGGGCCGAGGCAGTTTCTTTATTATTACAAGACCCACCTCCATCAGTTGCTGATCGATGTGTTAGAACTTGCCAAGGAAAGTAGTTTCTTGGAGTAATAAAGACGGGGCATCACACAGACATATACAGGGTCCAGTAAAGGAAAAATCTGCTTTCAAATATAATTTGGATTCAAGATGGGTGGGACTGGCACCTGGGAGACATATTTGCAATTAAATCAGGGAAGAATTGAGGAAGATCTTGTATTTAATTCTGGTAAGCATTGCTCTTTGGGAAAGAGTTCCTACAAAGTATGAGAATCTTACCCATGCACCAAAACAGTTCTGAATCCAAGCCTGCATATGGTATAGCAGGTTAAATGTCAACTGGGTGAGTATTACATGGGCTTTGGTGGGCATCACACAGCAAGAAATGCCCTACAATGCCTGTCACCAGTAGTAGAATTCAGAAGCTCATTCGTCTGTTCAGAAGGAAGCTAGACACAAGAATAATGGTTTTCAATGGTCTTAAGCTAGGATGTGAAGAACATGACAGGTTCTCTGTCTTCAAGCAGCTCGTAGTTTAGCTTGATAGGTAAACAGATGAAGACAATGAAGGTGAAATGTGGAGGCATGCATAGGTACATGGAACACGAGGGAAGAAGGCACTAACCATTCCCAGGATATATATGAGAAAAGTTATACTCCAGGAAGAGTTTTCAAAGTAGTTGAACTTACAGGAGGAGCTTAAAATTTAGGCAAAGAAATGAAAGGAATTACATGGAGTGAGAATGTTGCAGAATATTTAAAATGTGTTACATTCACTTATGCTGTGTAATATTTGTTTATTGATACAAAGATATATTGAATTCTATGTTTAGTTTGTTTAACTCTGTGAAGTTGTGTTATTTTGCCTGTCTAAAACACCTGGTTGGTCTAATAAAGAGCTGAATAGCCAATAGTTACACAGGAGAGGGATAAGCAGGACTGCCAGATAGAAAGAATAAATAGGAGGAGAAATCTAAGCTTGAGAGAAGAGAAGAGGAGAGGAGAAGAGAGGAGAGGAGGGGAGGGGAGAGAAGGGAAGGGAAGGAGGGGGGAGTGGAGTGTAGGGGAGGGGAGAGAAGGGAAGGAGGGGGAGGGGAGAGGAGTGGAGGGTAGGACAGAGAGAAAGGAGAGGAGGAAGCCACTCAGTCACACAACTAGCCACAGAGTTAGAAGTAAAGATAGGTATATGGAATAGAGAAAGGTAAAGGCCAGAGGCAAAAGGTAGATGGGCTAATTTAATAAAAACTGGCTAGAAACAAGTCAAGCTAAGGCTGGGAATTCATAAGTAAGAATAAATCTCCATGTATTTATTTGGGAGCTGGATGTTGGGACACCTAAGAATTAAAAAAACAAAAACAAAAACCAACTAGTTATGTGGGAATAATAAGACTGGCGATAACACATTGTAGTCAGGGGTGGTGTCAATGTGGTTACCACCATCCTACAGGATGGCATGGAGTGAGGATTGCAGTCAAGTCAGCATGACGCTGATCACAGTGAGTTTTTAATCTATGGGATTAATATGAATGTTGTTTCTGAAGATAGGGCATTAACCCGATATGTTAAGTCTCCGAGTTGAGTGGTAAATAGGGAAGACAAAGAGAAAGGCCAAAGGAAGGGTCAGTGAGCGTGGAGAAAAGGGCTCAGGGAGAGGCAGTTCAGGAACCAGGAGTTTGTGACATTAGAAGCGATCCTTTGGAAGTGTCAAAAAAGTTCAAGGTGTGGAGATAGGAGTTCTTGCTAAAAATAGAACGCTGAAAGAGGGGAGAGTGAAGGAGATGGAGAAACTGAGATGACATTTACCCATTGAACATTTAAATGTTGAGATTAACCCAGCATATGGAAGAACACTCAGAAGGTGCCAGCTCTTAAATGCATCTAGGGAATATCTTTACATATGAAGAATTTGTGGTGGTTCTGTTATAGAACATAAGTAACGAGCAGACACAAAGTTTGAAGAGGACGGAAAGAATAATGGCCTATGAATTAATAATGAGAAGCCAAGAGAATGGCAGGATAAGGTAAGAAAAGGGCAGATCTCAGAAAACAGCAGAGATAAAATGGTAAGGTTTGTTCATTTTCAACAGAATAGAAATTCTATTGAAATGAACAGTGGGAAATATTCAGAGCTATGGCAGACAACTAGGGTTCCTTTCCCACTTCTACTGGCCTGTGAGATCATTCTGCTAAAGTCTACCCTAGCCATGTATGCTTCAGCAGAAGGGCCAGGGAATTACCTCCCAGAGAAAAACTAGACAGGATTCAAAGTATAATTACTCCAATCAAGCTGATTCTCAGTTGAATAACTAAGGTATTCAACTGAAATTAAAAAAAAAAAAGTTCTATTCCAGATGATGAAGTTGCATTTTCCCACAATGGTAAATGGTTTTATAACTTACCATCTAGGCTAAGCATGGTAGTGCATGCTTTTAATCACAGCACTCAAGAGACAGAAGTATGCTGATCTCTGAGTTTGAGTCTAGCCTGTTCTACATAGTAAGTTCTATTTTGCTATCTTTTTCTTTTTCCTCCTTTTCTCCATTTCTTAGAGAAGTTAGTACATGAGTATAGCATTTCCACCATTTCTACCCATTTATCAGCACTCTCCAACTCCCTCTCATATTTATAACCTCTTTTTCCAAAATTATTATTGTTTTCTACACACACACACACACACACACACACACACACACACACACACACCCTAATGAGTCCATTTAGTTTTGCCCATATGTGCTTATTTTTAAGGTTAGCCATTTGGATGTATGCCAAGGAATGGCATAACTGGATCATATGCAGATCTATTTTCAGCATTTTGAGAACTCTGCACAGTGATTTTCATAGTGACTGCACCTGTCTCAACACCCAACAGTAAACGAGGGTTCCCTTTCCTCTGAATTCTCACTACTATTTTTTGTCAGTTGTCTTCTTGATCTTCTTGCCACTCTGACTGAGATGAAAACTCAAAATAGCTTTAATACATATTTGTAACTGTTATGGATGTGAACACATTTTGAGATATTCCTTAGCTATTTTTCTTTCTGCCTTTGAAAACTCTGTGTTCACATTCATAGCCCACTTTTTAATTGGATTATTTTTTTCTTGATTTTTGTTTATTTAGTTCTTTATATATCCCAGATATCAATCTTCTACTGGATGTATAACTGATAGAGATTCTTTCGCCCTCTTTGGACTCATTCACTCAATTGATGGTTTCCTCCGTTGTATAGAAATTTGTTAGTTTTATGAGGTCTCACTTGTCAACTGCTGGTCTTAATTTTTGAGCAAATAGAGTCTTGTTTAGAAAGTCCATATCCACACCTGAATCTTCTAGAGCACTAAGTATATTTTCTTCTAGTACTTTGTGTTTCAGGTTTTTTACATTGAAGTCTTTGATCCATTGGAGTTACTTTATGCAGCACTATAGACACAATATCAATTTCATACTTCTACATGTGGATACTGAGTATTTCCAGCAGCATTTGTTGAAAATGCTTTCCTTCATCCAGTGGATGATTTTGGCATCATTGTCGAATAGCAGATGGTTGTTGTACCATGTACTCATGTTTAGATTTTCTCTGCTGTTCCATTAGTGTACATGGCTGTTTTGTGTCAGTATCACGCTGTTTCTGTTACTATGAACTTTGCTAGCCTTTTCATCTCTTTATCTCTAGTCCTCATCCTCTGAATTGCATTTCTTGTAGGTACAATTGGAATTAACTGTATACACAGAAATGCTTTCCTCAGAGTTGGCTTGGTGGGGGAATCAAAATTAACACAGAGGTAGCTACGGGGAGACTACCAAGTCACAGTAAGGAAGGACCTGGCGTCACAGAGATGCTAGTATCCAGGGAAATCTGTTGTAAGAAGGCTGCTTGTTCTTTTCCGGCCTTCTGGTAGCTCAGACCCAAAATAACCACACAGAAATTGTATTGATTAAATCACTCCCTGGCACATTAGATATAGCTTCTTATTGTCTAACACTTACCTTAATTTAACCAATTTCCATTAATCTGTGCATCACCACGATGTCGTGGCCTACCAGCAAAGTTTCAGCATGTCTGTCTCTGGTGGAGACTCCATGGCTTCTCTTTACTCTGCCCTTCTTTCCTTATTACAACAGAAATCTGTGTCCAAAAAGCTCCCATTAGGAGTGTTGTTTAAGACTGGGCAGGTAAGGGTTACAAACGGAATTAAGTGCAATGGTTCTATTTTCTGGACTTAGTGGCCCTGCATTTTGCATGTAGAAGTAGTGCGGGTTTCTGGTGTTTCTTAGGGTTAATGGTCTACATGAAGAAATTGGAATGATGTAGAGCTCTGCTAGGATTGGTCTTGTGCTTGAATATTAGCCATACAGGTAGAGTTGGGAAACTCTCATCCTAGTTGGAAACGTTCATATACATGAGGAAGTGGAGCATCAAAATGGAAGTACTATTTTAAATATTGGCATGGGTAAAAATAATGGCCTCAAAGAAGCTTCAATTAAAAGATGATAACATGCAGATATTTATAAACTTTCATAGGACAGACTGGATTATCTTATCAGAAGGTGAAATTCAGGTTAAGGAAGAATGGATGCATAGTTCAAACATGACTATTCTGAAATAAACCTCAAAATTGCAGAAACCCTAGCAATGCCCTGATCCTTTTTAAAAGATTTGCAGTAAATCACTATAGAATTTTCACCGAGGGAAGGATGGTGGTAGAATTACTACTATATTTCTAAAGTGTGCTTCTCTGTTTGAGTTTAGTCTCACCCTAGGAAAATTCCTTATAAATTGGTCAATGGCTGTACTTTATCCACAGAAAGGCAAAGAGAAATCCTGTTTTCTGCTCTGTTGGGAAATCTGCTTTGAACATGAGCTTGAGCTACATAAACTGAGAACTTCCCATTTTATATGTAGAGAGTTTGTAGTTTGCATTGGGGCTGGCTATATGAAAAATGAAAGGGTTTCACTCCCCAAAGCTATCCATGTACTACATGAAAGAATCACAGGAAGATTACTTCTCCACAATAGTTACCCACTGGGGCTAAAAAGTAAGAGAGAGAAAAAAACAAGTAAACAAACACAAGTGGAAAAAGAGCTTCCTTCCTACAGAACCCACGAGCACAGCTTGCTCTGTTCCTTTACACATCCCTCAAGATACTAACACATCGCTTTCGGCAGTCTTGCTATCTTTTGCTCTTTCCACTTTCAAGGCTCCATGACACAGACAGTTGAGGCTGTATCGTCCAGTTTTAGTGCTGTTATAGTTTTCATTCTTGCTTCTAAATGGAATTTTAGGTGGAAGCTTAGATCCAGAACTAGAATGGATTAGAAAGGATGCTGCTCCAAGCACAAACAATAACCCTTTGAAAACCAGCTGCTAATTTTCACACCTTAAAAAAAAAAACATTTTTTCTTGAGTTTGTCAGCACCCAAGCAAGAATCAATCCTTAAATCAGTAAAAGAGGAGAATGTACTCAATATGAGGCAAGAAGAAAAGCTTTTTTTTTAAAAAAAAAAGACAGATTGAAGCTACTAAATATTATCTGATATGTGATATAATTTATTTTACATAAAGAATAATGTAAGCATTGACCTGGAGGGACACACCTGTATCCTTAGCACTTGGGAGGCTGAGCCAGGAAGTGAATCCAATTCAAGATCTGACTAGGCTGAGTAGAATGTTCTACTATATGTATCAGGCAGTGATGGTGCCCTGTCTCAAAATCAAAAAACACTAAAACCTAAGAAAATAGAAAGTAAATCTAAAAATAAATGAAAAGACAGCAAAAATTAAAAAAAACAATGAAGTCTGAATTAATCATAATATGAAGGACTATTTCACAGTGATATACAGTAAGTAGAAGAATATTACTATGTGAATTCTATTTGGATAAAACTGTAAAGCTCTGCTTTTTTGTATCTGCTGCCTGCACTATCAACATTTAAAAGTGCTATGAGGTGTGATAATAAGATGCACATTAGAGATTCTTTTAAAATTTTCATTTGCCCAGATGAGATCATAACAGTCCCTTTAGGACTTATATGATACATTATAAATTTATCCTTAGAGTTTGGGAGTCTCAGATTCAATCCTCAGGATAGATGGTGAGGGAAACAAACCTCAAACAACTCCACCCAAACAAAACTCCATGTCTATCACACTGCTAGTGGAAATCTGAGTAGAACAGGTAGTTACTGTGCATAATTAATAACTAGCCATTTACATGTTATATCTCCATGACAATCTGTTGTGTTTTTTTTTTTAAAAAAACCAGGACTTTCCATATACATCCCCAGAAATGATTCCACACAAGTAGCTATTCAGACTTTTACACTGTATCAAATTTAAACCAGGGCTGTACTGTGGGACAATGGATTGTACCCTGTCAATTGTATTTTAATAAAATGCTGATTGGCTGGTAGCCAGGCAGGAAGTATAGGTGGGAAAACCAGGCAGGAAGTAGACGTGGGGCAATGAGAACAGGAGAATTCTGGGAAGAGGAAAGCTTATCATGCAGTTGTGACCCAGCCTCAGAGGAAACAAGATATGACTGCATCACCACAAAAAGTACCAAGCCACGTGGATAAATCAGACAAGAATTATGGACTAATGTAAGTTAAAAGAATTAGTTAATTAGAAGCCTGAGCTAATGGGTCAATCAGTTTATAACTAATGTCGACCCCTGTACGATTTCTTTGGGGCTAAATGGTTGTGGGATCTGGTGGGACAGAAAACCTCAGTCAAAAAAGCTGGGCACATTACTTAAGAGATGTGTGAATTTTCATATGCAACTCTCAACTTCTAAATTTTTTATGTATGTATTTTTGTCGATTAATGTCAGCAAACTAGAATGGGGTGTACGAGAAGGTAGGGTAAAGACTTAAAGGAGGAAGTGGGAAAGATAACAGAACATGTGTGGTGATAAGTGAAAAGGCAAATATTGACAGCCAAATTACAGATGAGGAAGGGAGTAAGGAAATGGGAGAGAGGAACAATTCAATTGAAACTATATATGAAAACGCCACAAGGAAGCTCAAAATGGGAAAATTGATAATAAAAATTGGGGATGGAGATTCTGTTCACCTTGGGTGGAGTAGAGCAGACACCCAGTAAAGCTTCTGTCTGTCCTCTTAGCTTAGATGAGTTGACTTGATGTAGGAGACCTTGTTAGGGCTTAGCATCCTCAGAGAAACTGTTGCCCACACTATTCACAGTACTGGAATCTTATGATATAACATGGAACCTGAGAAATATTAGTGTTTGGTTCTCCAGGCTACCATTAACAAACTAAATGCTATGATGACAACAAGAGCCCCATACCTATGTGCAGTATCATACTTTTAAAAATATTTTAAGATCTTAGGACTTTTCATGACAATGAGACACATCTACTCCTGGCAGTGCCAATCTACTTCAGGAGGAAGATGGACATCAGAGGGGCTCCGTATGGAGTTTGTTATCCATTTGGGTAAGAAACTGCTCTTGCCCAGACGGCTTGATGTTATGCTGTATAAACTAGACATGCAGGACCCACAGAAAAATGACTGCTAAAGTTGCCTAAGAAGGCAAGACAGTCCTTTAGGTTTTCTGCTTCATAAAAGAGTCTGCAAGACATTCTGCAGGACACAGAAGAAAGTGACTAACAAACTGCCAACATAGGTGGAACTGTCTTTGAAATTTCCTGCTTCATGAGAAAGTCTGCCAGATACTATGGGCCTGTAGGCTGAAGATGGATGCCCACAGTGTTACAGAAGAACTTTAGGTGACTGTCCAGGCAGCGAGATGTCTCTGTCAATTCCAGAGTTTTGGAAGTTGCTTATAATGCAATTCCTGTTTACTTAGGTAATATTCTATTACCTTCTGTAGTCTTTGATGGAGTTGAAGAATAAATATAGTTACAGTTTTCCTTAGTTATGATAAAAGATAAAGTAGATATAAATATTGTAACTGTAATTCTTGCTTGATACCTGTTTTGTTATATGTAATTTTACTATGTTAAAGTTAAGACCATCCTTTTATTTAAACAAAAGAGGGGAAATTGTGTGGGAAGTCATTCTGTCTATGGTGTTACTTTTATAGGTTAATGAATAAAGACGCTGCTTTCAGCAAATAGCTTAACAGAGTGTAATCAGGCTGGAATATATATATCTATATCTATATATATATATATATATATATATATAGAGAGAGAGAGAGAGAGAGAGAGAGAGAGAGAGAGGGAGGGAGGGAGAGAGAGAGAGAGAGAGAGAGAGAGAGAGAGAGAGAGAGAGAAAGAGAGGGTGGAGCCCAGAGGGGAAAGACACAACTGGAACCTTGCTGGTAGGCCACAAGCCTAAAATAATGGAAATGGGTTAATTCGAGATGTAAGAGCTAGCTAGCAATACGCTTAAGCTATTGGCCAAGCAGTGATTTAAATAATATAGTTTTCTGTATGATTATTTCAGGAGTCTGGGTGGCCAGAAAACAAGCAAGCAGTCTCTGTACAACACAGTACGTCCCAAAGTTGTCTGCTGAACAGTTCATGCCAAGGTACATATACTTTACATTTGGAAGTTTTTCATTAGTGATCTCAGACACTTGTAATGTTGAAAATAAAGCCAAAAATTAACTTTTGTGTATATATAATACATATGTGTATGCATAAAACTCTGAGGATTTTCATATACTCTCATGGGCTAATCTCAGAGTCCAGCATTATTATATATCCAGTGTCCAAGCTAGAAGGTCAGGGGCTTCATTCTATTTCTTTATATCTCTCAGTCTATACTTCCGTGTACAAAGCAAAGTCCTAACAGCTATGCCCAGATTTTCTTTGCACCAAAAACACTGTTCTAAGCCAGTCTCATCAAGACTCTTTTAAGAAGTTTTAATGGCTTCTTGCTTCACCCCGGGTTTCCATTTTCCACATACTATATCCAGAATGATATTATTTTTTATTTCATTATTTATTATTTATTCATTTATTTCCTTATTTCAAAATTGTACTTTATTTGTTGGGGAAGGGTATGTGAATATAGTAGCACTTGTTTGGAGGCTAGAGGCCAACTTATAAGAGCCAGTTCTCTCTTCCTACCATGTAGTCAGGCTGGCAGCAAGAGCCTGTACCTGCTGAGTCATCTTGCTGATTTGAGTTGCCTTTCTCAATTCTATTGCTTAAAACTCTTTTGACTCCTCTCTTTCCTGGATTAAATTCCAGACTTCTTTTCATGGTCTAGACAAGGGGTCAACACTCCTTTTCTGTAAGGAGACAGTAAATGTTTTAGGTGTTGTGGGCCAGATAGTGTGTTACATTTCTTGCACTATATAATCATAGAGTAGAGATAACCAATGACAATACTTGAATGTGGAACTGTGGTTGTGTTTCAAGAAAAGTTGATTTATAAACATGGATATCTGACTGTTGCTCATTTGCCAACTTATATTCTCAATTACCCCCTCTCACTTCATGGGTCATCATTTCTCACCTTTCCACACCATGTTTTCATTTGGAGATCAAGGACCTCCACGCAGCTCTTCCTTCACTTTCCTGAAAGTCAGTCAACCTCATTTCCTTCCTTCATTCTTGTCCTGCTTGACTATTCTCATTTAAACTCTAGGCCACAACTTAAATATCATATCCTCATTGAAGACCTCTTTGAATCTCTTACTCCTATACCAATATTATCTTCTCTGGTATTCTAGTCTTTATTTCTATGAGAAATATTATAATATGTAATTACTTAAGTGTTTTGTTTCACTTTTTAAAAAAAAAATATCTTCCACACTAGGTCACACCACCATGAAAAGAATAAACCAGATCCATTTTGTTTGTTATTTTACATAAACAGCACCCACCCTGTGCCTGCAATACAGTGATTGTGTATAGTTATCAAATGACTACATTTCATCTCTTTGAGCCTTAATCTCCTCACTTGTAAAATAAAAATTAACAGTGCAATTTTATGCCAAGTAATAATGTTTCAGTCAAAGATGGACTGCATAAAAATGAAAAAAAAAACAACAACAAAAAGGCTGGAGCTGGGTGCGGTGGGGCACACCTTTAATTCCAGTATTCAGGAGGCAGAGGCAGGGGAATGTCTGTGAGTTCCAGGATAGCCAAGGCTGTTATACAGAGAAACCTTGTTTAGAAAAGCAAACAAACAAAACAAAAAACAAATGACAACAATGACAAAAAATACAACACCCCAAGCAAGATGGACTGTATATACAATGGTTGTGATTACCTTGCCTATTGATATCATAATTTATTTTGCTTAGTTATACCCTATAATGTTCACCCAATGAAAAAAAATCACCTAGTGATATACTCTCCAGTACATGTCCCCATCATTAAGTGGTGTGATGGAGGAAGGTCATTGGTTAAATAAACTGTTTTGGCCCTGATAGGACAGAAAATTAGGTAGGTGGGGTAAACAGAACAGAATGCTGAGAGGAAGAGGAAGTGAGATCAGACTCGATAGCTCTCCTCTCTGGGGCAGACGTGATGAAGCTCCAACCCAGGATGGATGTAGGCTAGAATCTTCCCAGTAAGCACACCTTTGGGTGCTACACACATTAATAGAAATGGGTAATCAAGATGTAAGAATTAGCCAGTAAGAAGCTAGAGCTAATGGGCCAGGCAGTGTTTAAATGAATACAATTTGTGTGTTGTTATTTCGGGGCATAAGCTAGCCAGGTGGCCAGGAGCCGGGTTGTGGGAAGAGGCCTGCAGCTCTACTACAGTGGTGGATAAACATTTTTGCCTTAAAGGAGTGCTATGATGTTTAAATACACCAAATACCCAGAGAAATGCCTGAGACTCAGACACTTTCCTTGTTCTTGATTCTCTTCTGCATAGATATAGTATTAACGGATAGGGTAATTTCTTACCAGCACCATCCATTCTTTTAATTGGTATTTGAGTGGCTGGTGATCTATCACCCTGTCAGAACTTTCAGGTTTTTCTGTTTGCATATTTATAATTTGAGTTAAAGATCAGAAGAGCAGACATTTGATGGCAATTATCTTTTTTCTACTTAATTTCATCCAAAATAGTTTCTCTAGAAATTTTAGTCAGTGAAAGTGGAATCTTTGCCTAGACAGAAACTTTAGACCTAAGTATAGGTCGTCTCCATGTTTAGGTTTGGTACATTTCTAGAAAATGAACTAGAACTGGACTTTTTTTTATTTGAATCTTTGGAGCCTATAGAAGCTCACGATAAAAAGAGAGGGAATAGACTTCATGTAAGTAGAATGAAAGTACCACAGGGCAGTAGAAAGATGACAAATATACTGATCTAGGGTTCTCTTACTCCCAGCACCCAGCATCTAGCTTCGGCTCTTTTCAAGAAATTTTCTCATATCACTGAGTTTGTGGTAGGTGTATGGTGAACCTACAGGCAGGTCTTTAACCAGGGAACATCCCAGAAAACACTATCCCTGATGGGACTACTTTTAGATAGCACCCAATGTATCTAGAATTCCCCTGCACACTCATAGCACATCTTTGTCCCCCACCAAGTCCTTCTTCTTACCTTCCTAATTCAGCTTCTTATGAAGTCTTCCTACTGGACTACTTATACACTTCTGATCTTGGAGTGAGCTTCTGGAAGTTCACTCCAGAACTTAAGGCACTGAACATGTGTTTAATGATTGAAAGATGACACTCTTAGAAACTCTCATTTCCCTCCCACCTCTACATTTTAGGTAAATTTTTCTGGAAAATATACATTACCTTATATGTATTTTTTATAAATTTATTTAAACCTAAGCTTGGAAAGTCTTAATGCTCTTCAATAATTCTTAACCAGAAAGAAAAGAGGAAGAAGTAAATAACAATAAAAATCAATAAAAGAGAAAGAAATGACTGAGTTAAAAGTGTAACCTCCCATGTCAGGGCCATACTGGGAACATCTTCTCTGTATCAAAATATATTGAAATAAGCATCACTAATAAGGATCATTCTATTCAAGGCATGACTGAGACTGTTCTTCTAAACCAAAGAAACGCCAATCTGCATTAGGCTTACATAAAGATTTCTCTGAGCAAAGAGGTAATTACAGCTTGACAGATGCCTAGAATAGCCTTGATTCTATGTTTCTTTTTCAATCTAGAGGTGGGCAGATAACACCCTAGTGCCTCTCTGAATTAATAGCTTATAAAAGTTAGAAGAAAAAATTTAATGAGTTCTAATGTTTAGAATATATAAGTCTTGCAAATGCCTTCTTACCCCTTCTTCCAAGAGTATTGAACCTTTTGCCCACAGGCTAAATGTAGCCTAGGGAAGCTATGAATGCAGGCGAACAAAAAAAACATAAGCTGACTTAAGATAGGGTTTTTTTCTGTAACTCATTTGCACAATTATGGAGTGTGAACTTCGTAAATGACAACATTGTGTCAAGGCGTCACAAGACTGGGCAGCTTGCAAGTTTTAACAGATGGAAAGCCTTGTTTTCTTCTTGAATAGCAATGGGTAGAGTCACAATAGTTTCCAGTTCATTCTCCTCTGGGAGATCTTGGGATCTGGGCCGTGCTATTAACTAGAAGCTTAACTGTAAGAAAAAGCACCACTTCTTGGAGTTCCTCAATCCCAGGTGAAAGTTAACAAAGACCCAGTGGGTGAATTTACTATTTTGAGCAGGTGAACCACGTTCTCTACTCAAGTCTATTAATTATGGAAGCCCTTATTCACTGAAAAATAATAGTGGCAGAGGCTACAAATACAGGAAATCCTTCCCAGGCTATTTTACAGAAGCTTCACTTTGCATAAAGTCAATTAAAAAACAGGATAGGTGTTGAAATAATAGGAGTGGCGGGGCTGCATCCCCATCACCCCAGCCACCTTCTAGCTTATGCCCGAAATAACAACACACAAACTGTATTCATTTAAACACTGCTTGGCCCTTTTCTATCTAGCCTCTTCTAGGCTAATTCTAACATATTAATTTAGCCCATTTCTTATCATCTATGTAGCACCGCTAGGTGCGCTTACCGGGAAGATTCTAGCCTACGTCCATCCTGGGTCAGAGCTTCATCACGTATGTCCAGGAGAACGAAGCAGGGCCTCTGCTCCAGAGAGCAGAGCTGTCGAATCTGAGCTCACTTCCTCTTCCTCCCAGCATCCTATTCTGTTTACTCCTCCCACCTATGTTTTAACCTATCAGGGCCAAGGAGTTTCTTTATTGCTTCACCAATGAAATCAACAGATTGATATATGATACTCCCACATCAGACAGGTTTTGTCTGATGTTCACAAGTGTAAAATTCCTGACAATTAAAATGTACACAACCATTACATGTGCATCCTAACAAGTGGGTTGCTACTTACTTTTGGGGGGTGGAGGACTGTCTCTGTTAGATCAGCTACATTTTATGCTTCCATAGTCGATGAGTAACTTGTTCTCACTAAGATTTTGAGAATTACCATTTGCTTAGATTTCTCTGCTCATTGCTAATTATGCTAATTAAAGTTTTAAATGATCATAAGAAATATTTAGCACTTATTCTTCAAGGTACAATTTTTTGATAAAAATACAGCCATCCTAGGATTGTGGAAGTATGGAAAAATAGGTTGGCTTGCTGGACTCCTCCCTGAAAAGATAAGGGATTACTAAGATAGCAAGGACAAAAATCCAGGAATAATAACACTGGCCACAGGAGCTTCCAAGATATCCCTACAAGCTGATGGAGAGAAACTACAAACACTGTCTGTGTGGAAGGAAATGGGGGGAGGGAGAGGGTCTTGTGGTGTCTTATGAACCAGAAAGCTGCTGGGCCTGTTCACAGATCCTTGTAAGAAGTAGGCAATTCTCATGATGGCAATCAACCAGAGTGCAAGCTGCAGATACACACCATAACCAGCAGAGCAGCTGCTGAATCAGAGTGGGGAGACTCAGGCACACATTTGCCTACACAACCATGACTAACACTATATGGGAGACAGGAGACAACTGCATCAGTTTGATTCTGACAGATGTGAATACAATCCATACATGGGGAGGAAGCAAAAAGTTTGAAAAGCATAGAGTGGGAAGCTGCTTGGCATATATATATATATTTNTTAAGGGATTATTCACTCACCAGCTTAATCAGATTAATCATAGATTTTGAACAAGATATCTAATGCCATTTGCAGGATGGGACGTGTGACCCCTTCTTGCTAGTTGACTTTGGCTTGAGCACAAAGACTCGTACATGTGCACACAGAAGCGCCCGTGTACACACAGATGTACAAACATATGTACATAGGATCGTAGGTACAAAATCATGGTCTTACAAATTTTACCATCACTTAAAGAAACAATTTAAATTTTGTAATTATGATTAGTTTCTACTTCCTATTTTACCTAAGGCCAGAAAGACAGAGATTACATGCCTGTATATTGTTTGATGCTATTTGGACTCGTTAAAGGTTATTTAAATTTACTTTTGGAGATGGCCTTTTTTTGGCAAGTCATTTAAAAATCATTTTAAAAAGAAATCTGTAAGGAGGTATAATTATTTCCATATTCACATTCCTATCATGCAGACTTTAAAATTTGAATATTACTAATTGAAATTATGGTACCAAAAGAAATATCCAGAAAGTAGATGATTATTATTTCAATTATTGCTCTTTCATTCCTATTAGGAGCTTAAGCCCCAGTCTACATTTATTTAATAAGCTCCTTTTCCCCTTGCAGAAACAGGAGGCAGCAAAAACCCTTTGTACTGCAGAGGTATTAAATGAGGATTGGGACCAACTGGCCCATTGTATGAACTCTTATTTTAAAGTAGTCCAAGTTAAGCAGATTTTGTTGGATTTACTTTTATTTGGGTCTTATGTTATTTACGAGATAAACATCGTAATATTGGAAATATTCTTAAAGACAGAAAGGAGAAAATTAAAGAGTGAACCCTGTTTGTCCACACCATTATTCTGAGACATTGGAGCCAAGAACCCCTGAGGCCCCCAGGAGCAGAACTGAGATCTGTCTCCAGATTGGCTGCGTGGTTCGGCATTCCACAGATTTTTATGGCTTGCTTTCCAGCTGGAATCAAACTTGTTTCTGGCATTACACATTTATTATACAATCTTTACTAATCTGTTTATAATGCTCATTAATGTTTGTCTGGTGTTGAGTTTTTAAAAATTAAACCTCTCTCTGTATGAGAGGGGAGGAAGAGAAGGAGGGAGAGAAGAGAAGGATGAAAAGAGGAATATATAGAGAGAGAGAGAGAGAGAGAGAGAGGCATGTCTGAATACACGTGTATATGTCTTTGTATGTGTGTGTAGGCTCAAGCTTGGTGTTGGGACACTTCTCTGATGATTTATTCACCTTAATCACTGAGGTGGGGTCTCTTATGAGCAAGTAGGGCTTGCTGCTCTGGCTAGTCTCATTACCCAGCTTGTTGCAGCAATTCTGTCTCTGCCTTTGGGGTTTGCCATTGCAGATGAGCAGCCACATGCAACATCTGCCATTTCCGTGGGCTCTAGAGATCTGAACCTTATAGTCCACAGATTTGGGCAGCAAGTGCTTTAACCAAAGAGACACCTGCCAGTCTGATTACTGTTTTCATTTGTTTTGGTTGGTTTGTTTTGAGACAGAGTCTTTCTAAGTGGCTCTGGTTGGCCTAGAACTCTATATAGCCCAGGCTGGGTTCAGACTGAGTGACTATGATTCTCCTACCTCTGCTTCCTAAGTGCTGGGATTACAGGCCCAAGTTACCTGCCTTGGCTAATAAAAACATTTTTAATGTGTTCTGTAGTTGCACTATTTATGGTATTGTTGCTCAGAGGCTGCTGTGTATGTGTGACATATGCTACAATCCAACAATAATGGTGCTGTCAATGAGCACTGGGATTTACTGTTAGAAGACAAGGCAAGAAAAATTTAAGATAGGGCTGGGATGGATCTGAGTTATCAGAGTACTTGCTTAGCTTCATGAGGTCTGGATTCCACACTTAGCAGCACTTAAACTTGCACTTGGAAGTAAAGGCAGGAGAATTTGAAGTTCAAGGTCATTCTAGGGTATGGGCAGAAGCAAGATTTAAGATAGGCGAAGTTCTATAAAACCTTTTTTTCCTCAAGATTTTATTTTTTTCGAGGTCTGTGAAGAATTTTGCTGGGATTTTGATGGGCATTGCATTGAATCTGTAGATTGCTTTTGGTAAGATTGCCATTTTTACTATGTTAAATCTGCCTAGCCAAGAGATGGAAAAGCAAAAAAACCCAGGATAGTCAAAACAATCCTGTACAATAAAAGAACTTCTGGAGGCATCACAATCCCTGACTTCAAACTCTACTACAGAGCTACAGTACTGAAAACAGCCCGGTATTGGCATAAAAACAGACAGGAGGACCAATGGAACCAAACAGAAGACCCAGATATCAATCCACACATCTTTGAACACCTAATTTTTGACAAAGAAGCAAAAAAAATCAAATGAAAAAAAGAAAGCATATTTAACAAGTGGTGCTGGCATAACTGGATATCAACATGTAGAATAATGAAAATAGACCCATATCTATCACCATGCACAAAACTCAAGTCCAAATGGATCAAAGCCCTCAACATAAAGCCGGCCACACTGAACCTTATAGAAGAGAAAGTGGGAAGTACACTTGAATGCATTGGCACAGGGAACCACTTCCTAAATATAATCCCAGCAGCACAGACATTGAGAGAAACAATTAATAAATGGGACCTCCTGAAACTGAAAAGCTTCTGTAAAGCAAAGGACATAGTCAACAAGACAAAACAACAGCCTACAGAATGGGAAAAGATCTTCACTAACCCCACATCAGACAGAGGTCTGATCTCCAAAATATACAAAGAACTCAAGAAATTGGTCACCAAAAACCCCCCACATAATCCAATAAAAAAATGGAGTACAGACCCAAACAGAGAATTCTCAACAGAGGAATCTAAAATGGCTGAAAGACACTTAAGGAAATGTTCAACATCCTTAGTCATCAGAGAAATGCAAATCAAAACAAGTCCGAGATTCCATCTTATACCTGTAAGAATGAACAAGATCAAAAAAACTGATAACAACTTATGCTGGAAAGGTTGTGGGGTAAAGGGAACACTTCTGCATTGCTGGTGAGAATGCAAGCTGGTACAACCCCTTTGGATGTCAGTGTGGCGATTTCTCAGAAAATTAGGAAACAAGCTTCCTCAAGACCCAGTAATATCACTTTTGTATATATATCCAAAGGATGCTCAATCGTTCCACAAGGACATGTGCTCAACTATGTTCACAGAAGCTTTGTTTGTCATGACCAGAACCTGGAAACAACCTAAATGCCCCGCGACTGAAGAATGGATAAGGAAAATGTGGTACATTTACACAATGGAGTACTACACAGCAGAAAAAAATAACGGCATCCTGAATTTTGCAGGAAAATGGATGGAGCTAGAAGACATTATTTTGAGTGAGGTAACCCAGACACAGAAAGACAATTATCACATGTACTCACTCATAAGTGGTTTTTAAACATAAAGCAAAGAATGCCAGCCTAGAAACCACAGTCCCAGAGAACTTAGACAACAATGTGGACACTAAGAGAGAATTACATAGATCTAATCTACATGGGAAGTAGAAAAAGACAAGATCTCCTGAGTAAATTGGGAGTATGGGGATCTTGCGGGAGGGTTGGAGGGGGAAAGGGAGAGGCAGGAGGGGAGCAGAGGAAAATGTAGAGCTCAATAAAAATCAATTAAAAAGATTTTATTTTTATTTTTAATTGAATGTGAACACATGTGTGCATCTCTCTCTCTCTCTCTCTCTCTCTCTCTCTCTCTCTCTCTCTGTGTGTGTGTGTGTGTGTGTGTGTGTGTGTGTGTGTGTGTTAAGTTGAGTGCAGGTGACTGGAATCCAGAAGAAGATTTTGGTACCCCGGATATGGAGTTAATGGGTGTTGTGAACCACCCTATGTGTACTGGGAAACAGATAAAAGTGCTCATTCATTCTCTCCCCCCTTTTTAAAAAATAAATTTCATTCAATTCATTCTGATCATGACCATGGTTTCCCATTTTCCAACTCCTCCCAGATTCTCACTCTCAGTGGCTGAACCATCTTCAGCCATCCGGAAATCTTTAGTTCTGACTTGGAATTGAGTACATCTGTGTTAGTGAGCTCACGATATATTCAGCAGCATTCACATTGTTTTTTAGTTCTGCCCTTATCAATGAGCATAATGGCATTCAGATCACTGAACAGTACTTCCCACTAATGGGAATAATAGGTCCTTGGGGAATTTACTGATTTCAGACACGAAGCAACAAACATACAAGTTGATCGTTGTTATACTAACAAAAACTACTGGGATTATTTTGAAAGGAAAACAGCCAGTTTGAATAGGCTCCTACTTATGGAAAGTGGGCAAATTGAGCCTCAACACAGAAAATATCAATGGTCTTAAATGCATCCCATATACTTAAACACACTGTATTTTATTATAATGCTGTTTTTCCTTTAAAACACCTTCTTAATGTTCTTTTTTTACTAGATTTTAAAAAAGAATACCAGTCCAAATTCCCAATTTTTCCCCTCCTCCTATTCCCTCCACACACTCTCCCACCAGACCCCCTATAATTCTAAGAGAGGGTAAGGCACTTTGCTTTAAAACACCTTTTTATGGTTCTTTGTTGGAACTTTGTTTTGAAAAGTGGCAAATAAAGTCACAGTCAAACACTTTTTTGTTGTTTTTCACTGGAATTGTTCCTCCACGTATGCATATAGTTCCTCATATGAGTCATTCAGCTAATATTAGCAGAAGAAATGATAGAATCAGAACACTCCCCTTTGGCATGCAATCATTAACAAATGGATGGATCCTATCAAGGAGTATCAAAAGATGTTTATCGCTCAGGTAGTGACACCTAGTACTACAACCCACTCCATACAGAAGTTTATCAGATTCTCGCAAGACTAATGTGAAATGACCCTCAGAGATGCAATCAACAGTATTCAGGCTCTGAGACTGTCTATGAGATAAATAACTATGGTGGTTTGAATAAAAATGGCCCCCATACACTCATATATTTGAATGCAGTCACTAGGGAGCACCACTATTTCAGAAGATTAGAAGGATTAAGAGGTATGGCTTTATTGGAGGAAGTATGTCACTGGAGTGGGCTTTGAGGTTTTAAAAGCCCATTAGAGGCCCAGCACCACTTCTACCTGCATGCTCCCATACTTTCTACCTTGACAATAATGGACTAAACCTCCGAAACTGTAAGCAAGTACCAATTAAGTGCTTTCTTTTATAAGAGTTTCAGTGGCCATGGTGTCGCTTCACAGCAATAGAACAGTAACTAGGATAATAATCTATAAAAAATACAAAAATGTTTTGAAAAATAAAAGAAATGAAAACTGAAACCACAGATTAAAATAATCTTTAAAAAGGTTTAGCAACAATCATGACTTTATGTCGATCTGGGCTCACATAAACTAAGAAATTATTTTCTGAGACCAAGGAAGGGATTTGACTGACTAGATATTGATTCTTGTTAAGGAGACCTTCATTTGTAAGGTATGATTGTAATGTTGTGGGAGTGTCTTATAGAGAGGGCTTAGGTCCTTTCTGAGATATAAAGCAAATTACTACAGAAGGAGTGATGTGACATCTAGAGATTTTTACAGTGTTATCTAAGGTTGATGAAGCTTCATTAGCAAGAACTTTTGAGCTTAGTGATGAGAATATAGGTTGACCATACTATTTCCTTTACTTACGATTCTTTTCACAGTTATCCATAATAAATGTTTCTAGAAAAACCTGCAGCCACTAAAGATCAAGAGCAGCGACAAATGTTTCCTCTCCATTCTTTTAAAATACTTTCAGAGTTCCTTTATAGAGCAACCTTCCCCACGCATACATAGGTGATGACAACCATGGCAGGGCTGTCCTGGACCCCTCTTCCCAGTGACAAGCACAAAATACCTGTGGTTAATTTTCGGTACCAACTTCACTGGATTTGGAAAATCCAAGTGTTACTTCTGAGATTATTTGTGGGTATTTCCAGAGAAAAGTGGCGTGTTATTATTGAACAGAGCAACATGGGCACCATGCAGGAGGATGGAAGTAGAGAAGGAAGAGGAAAGGCTCTCATGACGCATCTGGAGCGGGATCTTTTCCCCTGCTGCTGCTCCAGCAAATGAAGCTCCAGAATCTTTGACCTTTGCACTCCAGACTGGTACCAGCAGCCTTCTGTGTCTCTTAGGCTTTTACTCTTAGCTTGATGCTACAGCTTCTAGCTTATTGAACTGTGTTAGGCTACAGACTTTAATGACTTGGTACCCAGCAGACAGCCTGCCATGGAATTGTCTACCTCTGTGGTCAAACATGCCTGTTTTGTTGCTTCCATTTCTTTGGAGAACTCCATTAAACCCTTCTAAGATATTCCACACCAGAGTGACCCTAATTTATTTGAATGTAAAAATCACCATATTGGACCAATAAATGCTCTGAAGAATTGATCTAGTGGATTAAATGAGAAATGTGAAGTTGGTAGAACACGATCCCTGAATTTGTGTATAATCACAACACGACTTAGAGAGAGATTGCATGGGGATGAGGGGGTGAGACAAACATAGGAAGAGATGGAAAATGAAAAGTTTCTCACCAAGTCAAGTCTCAGCAGTCAACTTCCATAAGCCTGGCCATCTCTGCCTTTCATCTTTTTGCGTTGCCAGTCAATAAATGGCCTTCATGGCTTAAGGCGCCTTTAATCATGTTTCCTTCACTTTAGATTTACAGGCTCTTACTAATCGCAGCTGGGTTACTTTAGGAAACACTGTACATTTGAGAAACCAAAGAGAGGGGCCTTGTGAAGGAAATTATAGGGAAAGGCTACTTTTAAGGACCTCTCCTATATTGTGTTGTTTTGTCAAATAATGGAAACTTGTAGATCATTGTGCTGAAGAAACGTAATACAGGCAGGAAATTAAAGGGGATCAGAAACATGTTCTCTAAAAAAACTGCACTTTTAGAAGCTTTCCCTGAATTGTGTATTTTATTATAGATCCAAGAGAGGTTTCTTTTGTTACCATGTTAGGTGATTCAGTTTTGAAATTACCAAGAACCAAGCTACCCAGATACCCTGAAGTGCTTCACTAGAAAGAACATTCCAAATGTTATTTCTGGAATTCAAAGTGAGCTGATACTGTTGATTGTACTCAATGGAGAACAATCTGTTCCACTTCTAATATCCTTGATTTAACATTAAATATAAATGAAAACACCCCGGGGTAGAGTTTCAGAGCGTGTGATGAAAATTTAGCTTTGACATGCTTCTTGTAAAAATCCAAGAGTGCTCAGCCCACAAAGCAATCCCATCTATTAGACATAGAGATGGGGGCTGTTCTGTTCATAAAAATATGACTAGAACAGCAGCATGGCGCTACAAGGGAAAGATAGCTTTTAACATTGGTACGTTCTTCTATGGATGAAGAATAACAAGACGTTTATCTTATGGATCCTTCAGCATTTGACAAAGATGTGGCAACAAATCTGCCCCTTAAGCTGATTTAAGTTTGAAATAAGACTAGACTGTAGCAATATGAAGTAAAATGAAAGATATAAGATATAAAAGGCAAAGGTAATGTTATTAAAGTGAAATCTCAGTGGGAATAATTATATATCACAATTGCTTCTATCAAATGTCAAGACGCACAATTTTTGGTATGTTTCTGTCTCACGTATCACTGCATGAAGGAAATGAGCAGAGGAATTATCTTTTATGTTGCTATCAGATGGCTTATTAACTGCTTTCAAGTATGGGCAATATGGTGGTATATTACTTGGTGCACTTGAAAAGGACAGATTTAAAATATGCAGATGGCTGATAAGTAAAAATGTTGAAATACAGATGAAGTTATATCTTGAATACGAGCCATTTGATAGACATGATCACCTATTGTTGTACATGGAATCAGAATGGATTTAGAGTACAATAGAATCACTAATGGAAGACTTCATTTTCCGCATGTTCTGCATTTTATCTAAGACTAGAGCAAAACCATGTAATATTTCTAGAATATTTACTTCATATTCCATTTATTCCAAACATTATTTCTTAATTGTGTGTGTGTCTGTGTGTGTGTCTGTCTCTGTGTGTGTGTGTGTGTGAGAGAGAGAGAGACAGAGAGAGAGAGACAGAGGGAGAGACAGAGAAAGAGAGAGAGAATGCATGTTTTGTGTGCATATGGGCTCATGTATATGGACATATAGGCACATAGGTGAGCATGCATGTGCAAGCATGAGGTTGATGTCAGGAATCACTCTCCATTTCTTATTGATTGAAGCAAGCTCTCTGAATCAAACTCAGAGTTCACCAATACTGCTAGTCTTGCTTTGAGGATCCTGTTTTTGTCTTCCGAGGCTGGAATTGCAGGTGAGCTAGCACATGCACTTAGCACTTTAAGTGGACTTTGAGCATCCAAGTTCTGATCTCCATGCTTATACGGTAAGTATTTTAATCTGTGAGCAACCTCCCAGTTCTCATGCTCTAGTTTTCATTGGACTGAGTCCTATTTGGGGAGCTTTCCTCCCATGGCTAGGTCATTTGAAGTTCTCGGGAGATGTTAACCTGCTCTCACATTCAGAATCAGCTGTCTAGTGGCTCATCCCAACCAATCCCTTCACCCTGGTGCCCTCACTGAAATTTAATTCAGGCTGTTTCCAACAAAAGAGCCTCTCTTTTTGAACTACCTCTGGAGATGCAGCCCAGTTCTATCCCATACTCTACCATTTGTTAGCCCTCTATACAAAAATTCATACCCCACATATGTATGGATATAGGATTTACTTCATGAGCTTATCCACATTGCCCAAGTGTCCTTGAAAAAAAAATTCCAGAACATATCAGTAGAGTATAGAGGTCTTTACATCACTTGTCTAAGTCTGTTCCCTCAACTGTAAGGGAGACCAATTATTTCTACTCACAGAGATGTGCAAAGACCTGGTCTACATTGCCCAGAGGATCACTTAGTAAATGATGGTTACTTCTTTCCATGCTCTGCCTTCTCCCCTTTCTCCTTCTCATTCCCAAATTCAGTTCAAATGCTTCTTTCAGTATTTGTTTACATACAACAAAACAAGCTACCAAAGAACTGGCTTGAAACCACAAAAAATCCTCTGCACATCTTACTTATTCACAGAACAATGTTGTGCCCGATTTTGCAGCTATAGAAGCTAATACATGCTACAAGTCTCATTATAACTAAAATTCACTTCTTCCCATTTAGTTTATAAACATGCTATCATACCATCTCAGTTCCCAGTAGGAAAAGATCAGATCTTGGTCATTGCCAGCTTTTGCTCTCTGTTCCATTGCTTGGGCACAGGGATAGAACTTGCCTAATTATCAAATCTCTCTTGAATATGCTTTATCTTGGAACATTTCTACCCACTAAAGAACTACCTACCTTTAGGTGAGATACTTCTTTTTTTGTGCTTCTTTTTTTGATTTTTTATTTATTTATTAAAGATTTCTGTCTCCTCCCCGCCACTGCCTCCCATTTCCCTCCCTCTCCCCCCGATCAAGTCCCCCTCCCCCAGTCAAGTCCCCCTCCTCATCAGCTCAAAGAGCAATCAGGGTTCCCTGTCCTGTGGGAAGTCCGAGGACCACCCACCTCAATCCAGGTCTAGTAAGGTGAGCATCCAAACTGCCTTGGCGGTGAGATACTTCTAATATCAATCACAGTATATTTAAAGTACAAATGGGAATTTTGGGGGTAGGGAGGTTAGGAGGGTGGTAGGAGAGTAGGGAGGGGAGAAGGAGGTCTGGGAGGCGAACATGAGGGATCAGGAAGATCAAGTTGGATAAAAGACAGAAAAGGAGAGCAAGGAAAGAGATACCTTGAAAAAAGGAGCCAATGTGAGGTTAGTGAGAAACCAGGCACTAGGGAATCTCCCAGGAAACCACAAATATGACTCCAGCTAAGAATATAAGCAATAATGGTGAGGGTATTTTTTAACTGCCCTTCCCTTGTAATCAGATTGACTACCTTAATTGGCATCATAGACTCTTTATCCAATAGCTGATGGAAGCAGATGCAGCGATCCACAGCTAAGCAGTGGGCTGAGCTCCTGGAGTTCAGTCATAGAGAGGGAGGAGTGATAATATGAGCAAAGGAGCTGAGACCATGCTTGTCATACCCGCAGAAACAGCTGACTATAGCTAGTGGGAGCTCCCTGTCCTAGGACTGACAGCTGGGGAACCAGCATAAGACTGAACTAGGCCCTCTGAATGTGGGTAACAGTTCTGTGACTTGGGGAGTTTAAGGGACCACTAACAGTGAAACCAGTATTTATCCCTAGTGCATGAACTGGCTCTTTGTAGCCCGTTTCCTATGGAGGGATACCTTGTTCAGTCTAGATATAGTGGGGAGGGCATTGGTCCTGCCTTAAATTATGTGTCAGACTTGGTAGACTCCCCAAGGGAGACCTCACCTCTGAGGAATAGATGGGGGTGGGAAGAAGGTAGGGGTAGTGGGAGGGCTGGAGGGAGAGGGAACTGGGATTGGTACGTAAAATAAGATTATTTTAAAAGTAAAAAAGTTAAAAAATAAAAGTTTTAACAACACTCATCTGAAGTAGTCCTCAATGGGGTGAGGGCATATTCTATTAGTGGAGAGCACCACCAAGATTTAGTGAAAGGGGTCCCAGACTTTCAAATGTTTTCCATGGAAGGACAGATGTGTACAAAGAAGAATGATCCCAGAGAATTAATAACTAGGATATACAAAAAACATGAGCTAAACATCAGGAAATCAAACAACCCAATCAAGTATCAGGCTGAAGTGAACAGGTGCTTCCCAAAAGATAAAATATAAATGATCAACAATTAATAAAAAATGCCCTTCCCTACCTACCAATCAGAGAAGTTAAAATTAAATCCACACTAGTATTTTATCTCACCCCAGACAGAATGGTAGTCATAAAATAAACTCAGAACAAATGCTGGTGAGGATGTAGGGAAGAAGGCATCTTTATACATTGCTGATAGGAGTAGATTTTTCCAGCCAGTATGGAGGTCAGCGTGGAAGCCTCTCGAAAAAAAATTCAACTAAGTGTTCCATATGACTCAGCTTTAAACTCCTGGGTTTAAAAAGGGCTCTAAATTGACATATCACAAAGATATCTGCACATTAATGGTTATTGCAGCTCCACTCACAATAGCACAATAGCTACATTATGGAAGCAACCTCTGCAACAACAGAATGGACAAAGAAAATGTGATTGTATACACAACCACTTTTTAATTTTTCAGCCATAAAGAATAAAGTCATATCTTTTGAGGAAAATGAATGCAACTGGAGATCATCATCTTAGGCAAATTACGCCAGTTTCAGAGGGACAAATACATGTTGTCTCTCATTTGAGATTCCTAAATACTATGTATGTACCTAAAATCATATGTGAATATTTGACATGAATGTAGAAGGGAAAGTGTCTAAGGAAACAAAAAGGAATTATGGTGTGGGAAATGAGGGAGAGGGAGGCATTGAAGGAAACAGAATCCTGTGCCCAGTGCATATACGGAATGAAACATTTATAAGTAGATAATAAATATTCATGCTTTCAAAACAAAAAAGATAATGGTTTCACATAAAATGCCTGTAATGTCTCTTTCCAGCTGTTGGGAGCACGAGACTCTGAAGGTATTATATGTAGTTGAAAAAAGTTGCTCAGAGAATTCCTAGCATAGAACTGGAACCTTCTCTCGCCTAGAGGCGAATATCGCCTCAGCATAATGGTATCTCTGCATAATGACAAGAAGTGGATGAAGGGAAATTACACAGCTTAGATAGTGATTCAGTTAGTAGAGGGGAAAATGCTTAACTGCGTATTGATGTAAATGATACATATTACGGCATAAATATAAACCCCTAAAAGTCCTCCCAAGAAAGGGCAAGGAATGTTCCTGCCTCCTAGGAATTGAATTTAATGAAAAATTAGACTTCAGTAGAAATCCATGAGATTCTGCTTATCCTGTGTTTGTGATTTGACACAGAATGAGGACAGCCAGCACAGGAACAGCTGAATTTAAGAATGATGATTTCAAAAACTACCAAACACTTCATTTAATGAATGGAGCCTATGGTGACATGAAGAAATTGAGAACAATGAAGATAGTAAAAAGTGAGGCAGATGGAGATCGTCCAGTGAATGGCACTGATGAAGTGATGGAGAACTTTGGAACATATGTTATGTCAAGGATAAAATCAATGAAGCCCACATCATGAAACTTGCAATGGGCCTGCTTTTGGGTACAATGGCTGAAATGTCGATCAATTAAATTTGATTTGATTTCCAAGATAAATTGCAGTGATCTTTTTAAAGGTGAGTGGTTTTAAATTGATTTGGGGGTGTTCTTTCTGCAAACATCTCATTCTTTCCAATTCAGAGCTGAGCACCAGAGTAGACACCAAGACCAATATAAATGATTAAAATAGGATCCGAGTAGAGCATAGCTATGTGCTTGGAAAACCTGGTCCCTGAACTCAGGGGACATTTAGCTGGGCTCCATGGAGCTTCCTGAGCAGGTAGAGTATGGCTGGTTTCTTGGCAATGGAAAGGCAGAAAAAGTCTTTTCCACTCCTTCCATAAACTCCTTCCACATGTTTTTGTATTCTTTCTTCTCTGCCAATTGGCAAGGACTAACTGGGAGTTTTGTGTTGACAGTAGCTGAGCTACAAGGTGGACAAGGATCTGGATCATGGTCCTGTATACGTCTCTTTGAAGGAAAGATCTTTCTACCAGGAGAACCTGTCACAGCCATTCCATTCTCTATGCTTTTCAGCTATAACTGAGCATTCATCCAGTTTGAGGTTTGCAGCTCTAATACTGCCCCCATACTGGTTCTTGTCAGCAAGAATTACATAAAGCAGTGACAAAGACAGACACGCTTGCAAATAATAACAGGTGTAGCATGGTGTATAATGACAGTGTATTTACCTCTCAATGGGTAAAGATATTTCCCTGTAACAACCAGGGACACCAACACAAAAATCTGTGTTGTTTTTCTGCCTGTTTGATGACTGTCTTGCCCATTTGACTACTTTCTACAAAAAGATTTTAGGTAATAGCTGCTTTGTCTTTATCCTGATTTCAAACACAATGTCTCCACTTTATTTTTTGCGTCTGTACCTTCTATTCTTCAGCTTTGGTTTCTGGAAGATCTGAGTACTAAATTTGGCTCTTTCATCTCTTTTTAGTTTTTATATTGCTGTGTTCATTTAATTTTGAATTTTTGGGTAAATTTTGAACTCAAATAAAAAGTTATCATTTTCCTTTCCCTTGCCTCCCTCCAGCCCTTCTTAGGTACCCCTCTCCCCCATCAGTCATTTTTGTGTCCAGCCCTGATGCGGGATACTTCTCTGTATGCTGTGAAGATGTTTTATTACCATTGGTAAAAAAGAAGTTGCTTTAGCCTATGGCAGGGAAGAATACAGCTAGGTGGGAAAGCCAAACTGAATACATGGAGAAAGAAGACAGAGTTGAGGGAGATGCCAGCAGCTGTTGGAGAAGCAAGATGTGAGGTAACACCACAGCCACGTGGCACTACATAGATTATTAGAAATGGGTTAATTTAAGGTGTAAAATCTAGTTAGTAACAAGCCTGAGCCATTGGCCAGTTTGTAATTAATATGAAGCCTCAGTGTGGATATTCAGGAACTGGCAGACTGGCGAGAAATAAACAGTTCCACAGCCCCTACTTTCAAGTTGATTGACTCTTCTTCCTTGATTATTATTATACATACATACTTCTTTTTTATTGATTTTTATTGAGCTCTACATTTTTCTCTGCTCCCCTCCCTGCCTCTCCCCCACTTCAACTCTCCCCCAAGGTCCCCATGCTCCCAATTTACTCAGGAGATCTTGTCTTTTTCTACTTTCGACTTCCCATGTAGATTATATATATGTAAGTCTCTCTCAGTGTCCTCATTGTTGTCTAAATTCTCCGGGATTGTGATTTGTAGGCTGGTTTTCTTTGCTTTATGTTGAAAAACTATCTATGAGTGAGTACATGTGATAATTGTCTTTCTGTGTCTGGGTTACCCCACTCAAAATAATGTTTTCTAGAATACATACTTCTATGTCTGCACAACTCTATAAATATAACCTTCCGAATCCATTTTTGTTGTTGGCCTTCAATTTATAGAGATCACCTGCCTCTGCACCCTGGGTGATGGGATTCCTGGTATGCCCAACCAGGCCCAGCTAAAGGCCATTGAAAATGGCCTTGTTATGGTCTTGTTTATCAGCTCTTTCTAGGAGAGACTGTTTTTATAGCAAACTTCCTCATACTATGGCTCTTATATTCTTTTTACCCTTTCTTCCATGATGTTCCCTGAGCCATGGATACAGGAGCTATAATACAAATGCATCCAATTGACCCGAACTCTCCATGACCTATTGATCTTTGCACTGTGCCCAACACCTTTATGGATATCATGCCATAATGGTCACTATTGTGGTTCCTAGGTATTGCAGTTGGGTAGGACTACTAACTGCTTCATTCCCTCGAAACCTTGCGCAGTATTTTTTGGTACCATAGAAGCTAGAATGTAGGAAGTCTTTCAGGTCAGATGCAGCTTGAATCATCTGATCATGTGTCCTAAGTGTGTGGTGTCTTTAGCAATAGGGACTTACCTTAAATAGCTACTATATCACTAGTCAATATTGTTTGGGGAGTTACTTGGACTAACCTAGCCAACCATTCAAAATGATGTTTCCCTCCTTCTCCTTCTGTGCTGACTTTCCTCACCCCCCTGCAGTGGGAGCCCCTCGCCATTATTCCACTTCTCACTTCATATCACCTTTATCCAGCTATTTCCCTTCCAAGCCTCCCTCCTCACTGATGGTCCCTGTATACTTTCCTGGTTTCTGCGGTTACTCTGTGTTGTATAAACATATCTGAAGATTTGGAGTGAGAAATCACAAATGAGAGCGAACATTTTGTGTTTGTCTTTCTTGGCCTGAGTTGCCTCTCTCAATATAATCTTTTCTAGGACCACCCATTTACCTGTAAATTTCAGTATTTCATTTTTATTTACAAACAAACAGAATTCCACTGTCTACATGTACTGTACGTCCATTATCCATTCACCAACGGAATGACATTTAGGTTGTTTTCATTCCATGTTTATTGTAAATAGGGTGACAATAAACATGGCTGAGCAAGTATCTGTGGGGTAGGGTGTCAAGTCCTTTGGGCATGAGGCAAGGAGTCATATGGTATATTTATTTTTAGTGTTTTGAGGATTCTTCACACCAATTTTCAGAGTGTCTACACCAATTTGCATTCCCAGCAACAGTGAATGAGGGTTTCTATTTCCCCTCACCTCCTCTAACATTTGTTGTTAGTTGTTTTGGTGATCTTAGCCATTCTGACTGGGGAGAGGTGAATCTCAAAATTGTCCTAATTTATATGTTCTAAGGACGATAATTGCTACGGACGATGGGTACTTTTTGAGGTGTTTATTGGCTATTTGCTGTTTCTTCTATTGAGAACTTGTTGTTTAGATCCATAGCCCATTTTTTAATTGGGTCATTTGTTTTCTTGACTATTTGTTTTTGAGTTCCTTGTTGACAGCCTACAAAAATTCATATTCAACATATGAATGCTAAACAGAATACTGGAATCAATTCTTTGAAGTAAAGACAGGAATAAGCACAGCCAAGAGACTCTAGAAAGAAAACAAATGCAGCTGTAATTTAAGGAAATACAAAGTATAACTAAGAACACAAACCAGCAAAGAACATCAAAATAACTTCAATGTACACACCTTTCAATAATAACTAACTCTAAATGTCAACGGCCTCAATACTACAATCAAAAGACAAAGGCTAGCAAAATGTTTTGAGAAACAAAATAAATCTATCTGTTGTCTACAACAAACTCATTTTAGCTTTAAAGAAAGGTATCACCTCAAAGAGAAAACATGGTGAAAAAGTACCCACACATATGGGATCAAGAAGCAAGAAGACATTGCCATTGTAATATGTGAAAAAATATAATTGTACCTTAAAATTAATAAGTAGATACAAAGAAGGAAATCACTTCATTCTAATCAAGGGATCAACTAATCAAGAAAATATCACAATATAAAACACAGCTACACCAACCTCTGGTGAATCACATTTTATAGAAATCCTACTAATGGTATTAAAGATTAACACAAACCCCCTACAAATAGTAGGGAATTTTAACACTATATTTTCTCCAATTGATAGGTCATCTGGACAAAAACATAAACATGGAGAACTTAGAATGAAATGACATGATACATCTGACAGATATCTACAAGATATTCCACCTAAATAGCAAAGAATATGCATTCTACTTAACAACATTGTCTTAGGTAGGTTTTCTATTCCTGTGAAAAGACATCATGAATATGGCAACTCTTATAAATGAAAACATTTTATTGGGGTGACTCACAGTTCAGAGGTTCAGTCCATTATCATCATGGTGAGACATGGCTGTTTGTAGGCAAACATGGTGCTGGAGAAGCAGCAGAGCATCATATAGGACGTGGACTGAAGTACTGGATGTGGCTTGGGCATATATGAGACCTTAAAGCCCATCCCCACTATGCCAAACTTACTCTAACAAGACCATACCTATTCTAACAAAGTCACATGCCCTAATAGTAATAGTGCCACTTCCTATCAGCTTACGGGGGCCAATTACATACCAACTACCACAAAGGCATAGAAGCTTCTCTAAAATAGACCACATGTTGAGGTACAAAACAAACTCACAAACACAGAACAACTGAAATAATCATATGTATCCTATCTAATCATTATGCAATAAAACCTAAAAATGACAGCAAACAAAACTCAAGTAGGTATATAAACTCATAGAAATTAAACAACTTACTACGAATGATGAAAGGGTCAAAGAAGAAATAAAAAAAAATTAAACTATTCCTGGAACTAAATGCAAATGAAAAATCCCTGGGACATATTGAAAATAGCCCTCAGAGGGAAGTTTCTGACTCCAAGTGACTATATTTAAACATCTGAAAGAGCATGAATCAATGACTTAATGATGCAAACCAAGAATTTTGAAAAACTAGTACAATCCAAACCCAAGCCCAGCTGATGATAAGAAATTAAAAAAAAAACTCTTTTATGTCTACAATTGTATTGTGCTTGTGCACAACATGTTGTGTGTTTGTGTGTATGTGCATTAACAAAAATCATGTTTTTATATGTGTGGCATTTGTGTATATGCAGATGTATATGCTGTATGTGCGTCTGTGTTAAAAATCTTTCATGTCTGCATATGTGTGGTGTTTGTGTGTTCGCAGATGAATATGTTCTCTCTCTCTCTCTCTCTCTCTCTCTCTCTCTCTCTCTCTCTCTCTCTGTTTACATGTGTAAGTAAGAGGAATACCTATCTAAGGTGTCATTTTTCAGGTGCTGACCAGTTTTTTTTTTTTTTTTTTTTTTGAGATAGATTCACTGACCTGGTATTTATCAGTTAGGCTAGACTGACTGGCCAGCAAGCTCCAAAGATTTGCCTGTCTCTGCCTTTCCAGGGCTGTAATTACAGGCACATACCACCACATCAGGTTTTCTCGTGGGTACTAGGGACAGAACGGAGGCCTTTATATTTGCAAGGCTGACACTTTACCAACTGAACTATCTCTCTGGGTTACCTTTGATTTGCTAACTAAAATTTCATTTCAACCTGGCAACAAATATTTGCTATATATCATTTCCAGCTGCTTTGTTGTGCTCCAATAGCAGAATGAAGATGGAGACACGATCACAGAGCTTTGCAGAGGCTAAAACCTTTCCCATCTGGTCCTTTACAGAGAAAAGATTTGTTCGCCTTTGATTTAGTTTGCTCTAAAGCGATTCTTCATCCCTGCACAGGAGATGCTGGGATTCTTGTATCTGTAATAACAGAACACTGAAGTAACTCTTCTCCTTGTGACCGTGTTACCACACTGCTTTATCTGTCTCCCTACCCTATTTTGTTCCCACAGTCATGCTTAACTGCCAAGCACTGGGTTCCACTACCACAGTCGGGAGCCCTGGGTGCCTGTGTCCCAGAGACTTTTAATCACTACTGAAGTTATCTTTATCCTAAAAGGCTAGATTTCTGGCAGGTTATTTTCTTTGGTTTGATTGGATGTTCAGGCTTGTGCTCACTTGCCCCTACCCTTCAATTTCAAGAGCAGTAATGGCAGCCTCTCCCGCAATGACTTAACTGATTACAAGTCACAAAGTGCCCTCCCATTTGATCCTTAGACAAAGGCTTAGAAATTATGGGCGCATTTACAGATGAAGGGACTAAGATCCAAAATTTAAGCAATTTGCTTAAAAGCACTAGCTATAGTGATGAAGCTGATGAGAACTCTGATGAGGACATCAACAGTCCTGATTGGTTAAGTGCTGATCACATGATCATAATCTGCCTAAGAGCTTTCTTCACTGTGCTTTAGCTAATTTGTGCAATAATTCTGCAAGCTATATCGTTACCTTATAGGCAAGAAAATCAAAAACTATAAAAATCAAGTTCTTTGTCCAAGGTCGCAGAGAGTCAGCACGTAGGGCATAGGATGCAAGTGCAGAGCGTTCTCATCTCTATAACGGTGCTGGTTAACTCTTATCCAATTATCAGCCTAACTGGATCTGGACTCAGCAAAAAGACAACGCACAGAGAACACTTGCGAAGGATTTTCTTGATCAGGTTACTGGTGGGGAGACAGAGTCTAAACATAGGCTACTACCAGAAGACAAAAAAAAAAAAAAAAGATGGAAGTAAAGAAGTTTTGACTTTGCCTATTTGTGATTCTTCTCCCCAGCCAGTTCATGTACTCTGTTGCTGCCACGTTCATTTACTGACATAAGAAGCCAGCTTACTTTGGCTTCTAATAGGCATTGCAAGCCAGAAACCCTCCAAAACTCCTTCAGGCCTTCAACAGCAGATTATTGCTGCTGTCGCACCCAGGCTTAGTAACTGAACAACTAATGAGTTCCCAGGTCTATGTCTAGGGAAGCCTGGCTGGATCAGTACCAGATTGCGTTCATTAGGTTAGTAGGATGATATTTTGAAATACCTCCTATAGTTCCCCTCTCGATCTCATTTTTTTTTTTAAAAAAACAACTCCGCTTGGTACTTATATTTTTTTGCCCATTTGGTCAGCTAGATCATACAGTATTTACTGTTTGAGGACCAAGTACTTACAGAGGACTATCTGGGTTTGAGAAACTTGGGGTAAATTTGGGAAGTAGATCCAATGAAGCAGAATAAAGAAGGCTGATCCCTACAAAGGGACTAATCTAACATGGGGAAATTGGGCATCTCTAGGGCAAGTACAAAGGCACAGACTTCTTGGGACCTATGAAAGGATAGGCATGCTCCTCATCTTCTCAGAAGCCAATTCTAGAGAAAGAACTAATTAGGAATCCCCAGATAACCTTGAGGAATTAAAGAACCTTCTTTCCTAGTCAGATCTCTAAGATCAGTAGGTCCTGGAGGAAATTAGCTCCAGAGGTGATTATATGTCTCAGTTTGGCTCAGGAATGGTGGCTATATCTGGGATGACAGAAACGTGACTGAGAAAGAATTGAAAGCAACAATTAAGGGATGGGCATCATGGCCCCTTTCTTCTGTGAGTGACTAAAGACAGATTGACTAGGCACAAAGATATCTTGGGAAATTCTGGAGGATGGATAACTAACTCCAAGGAATAGATCATTGTAAATCTCAGCTCAGCACCGAGGAAAACAGAATGAACTGACTAGGCACGGGGATGTAGATATGAAGAAAATGATGAATTATTATGGATTGTGTATAGGTAACACACTTTAATACTAGCATCAGACTGTAAGGCTGTGAGTCTTGCTCAACAGTTCCACCCATTGTGCAACGTGTAAAATGAGCTTCCACCTTTGAGTTCCTGAGAACTTCTACTAAGTGGCTGATTAGCTATTTGCTTCTCTGTGGCATTTTCTTTCTTTCTTTTTTAATTTAAAAGGAAAACAAACTGTTTTTTTTTCATTTTAATAACCATAGCAAAAAATGTATACTCTCTCCAGAGGTGTATTAATCATGATGGGTAATCTTAATAGGATTTAGAGCCACCTAGGAGATTTATGTCTTGGAGTGTTTATGAGGACTTTTCCAGAAAAGTTTAACTAAGGGGGGAAAACCACGCCCTGTATGTGGGTTGCACAATCCTATGGGTTGGGTTCTAAGACGGAATAGGAAGGAAAAGGCTGGATGAGCACCAGACTTCATCTCTCTACGGCTGCAATGGGACAAGCGATGTCCAGTTTCTACCATCAAAGCTGGAGCATATCTCACCGCCAGACCATCATGACCATGATGAGCTATGTCTTAAGTATTCAGGCTAAAATAAACTCTTTCTTCATTAAGTTGCTTTTGTTGTGTGCACAGCAATGAGAAAAGTATTTTATGTATTTATTTATATTCTGTCTTCTTTTCAGCTACTTAGAAAAAGGGCATGCAGTGAGTTATAAACTTAAATAGTTCCCAGCGATGACAAAATAATAATTATCTTCTATCATTTTTGCTTAATAAAAGTAAAATGTTATGACAGCCAGTCTTGGCGAGTATACAAGATCATTGAAAATATGCCCTGATTTAAATTAGTTCTGGTTCTTCAAACCTAAACATTCATTTTATACACATGAGTTGCTCAAAAGCTCTCATAATAATAGAGGGCTTTGATGAGCGAGTGGGAGATGGTCATTAACAAAATCTAAGGATATTAAAATAATCTAGTTGAAGCCATTTGCATCCTGATTTTCACCATTATGGGTTGTTATAGCATTTATGAACTATGAACTCAGGTTCCTTTTCTTCCTTAGTTCTTATCAGAATGTTTTCTCACACTATGCATTTTCTGAACATACCAACCCCCTTCTTCTTAGGCTCTGTAATTTGCAATTTTCAGAAAACATGTATAGTGCAAGCATGGATTAGGAGAAACCACGATTTGTAATGTCAGCATAGCATGGGGCTGTTTCTTTTGTGTTTTTCCTGAAAGTGCTTGCTGCTCTTACTCTAATAAGGCCTTATTATATCATACAGCACCATACATATTTTATGGGCAGGTTGCTCAGTAGAGTTCTTTGCTTTGTTATTTCACTAAACAAAACCATGATGCACCTCAGACCGGCTGAAATTAGGCAGGAAGGTGACCTTCTTAATGTATTCTGTGGATACAGTGCTCCTAGAACACAATGCAATTTGACTTTCCATTATATTCTTTCGGAGGAACTGATAAAAAGGGAGACATGCTGAGAGCTGATCTTTAGATGGATCCCTTCTAAAGGCACCCTACCTTATTAGTCTTGCCAATCTCCCATTGACTGCAACCAGACAGTCCTCTTGAGCACTTTCTGTGCTTAGTGAACCTAAAATTGGAGGCAGGCCCCCTGTATCATTAGCCCCCCACATAGAGTGCTTTTATGTGTCTTATGAGATAAAACCAGGTTATAGAGGCCAATCATAGCTCTGTTGTTTGTTTGGTCTACCATGTAAGGAGGGTTTAGCATGGTTGGCCTTCTTTAGAACACCAGAACCTAACAGTGTGCACTGGATCCCTCCATTCCCACCGTACCTTTCCCTCCTTGCTCTGACCACCAGACAAGGACTTTGCCCAGCTTTAGGGTCCCCCATTTTCATGTAATCACAATAGACCTTGCTCACATAGCAGCTGTTAGGAATGTGTATGGTGAAATTTTGGAAAGCCTTCATCTAAGATCAGATTAAATTGGAAGCCACAAGTTACCTTCTTTGGAGTATTGTGCAGGCCTTGCATCATTCTGTGCTTCCGTTATCCCATCTGCAGATTACGGTTAACCTGCAGACCCATATGCCATTTGTGAACGCTGAATGTGCTAATATATGAAAGTATTTAACATATTAAAATTAGCTAGTCTCAATAAAAGTGAGGTATATGCTTAGAAGGTTTATCACAAAATAAGGATATTGATTCTCAACATGCAATGGTATCAATATTTTTCTTTCCTTTCTGATATGTCAAAAAGCCATCCTTAAAAATTATACACAGTTGTGACTTTTAAAAGTCGAGGTGATTTGGTCCACTGTTTTATGGTAGGCATGTATGTGTTTTAGCCATACATGAGTTCTCCTTTTAAGCATTCTTATTAGAATTATTAGACTAACCTTCCTATTCTTAAAACAAAATTTGGACACAGGAGACAGTGTGCTAGCTAGACACAACTTGACACAAACTGAAGTCATCTGAGAGGAGGGAGCCTCAAATTGAGAAAATACCTCTGTAAGATCTAGTTGAAAGACATTTTCTTTTCTTCTTCTCTTTAAAATCTGTTCTTTTCTCATACAATACTTCCTGACCACAACTTCCTCTCCCTCTACTCCTCCCATATTAAGGTTGAATGAGACAACTCAGTGGGAGTAAAAGGGTCCCGAGAACAGGCAAAGAATCAGAGACACCTTCCGCTCCCATTGTCAGGAGTCAGAGCATTTTCTTAATTAGATGCTGATTGGGGAGGACTCAGCCCACTGTGAACAGTTCCATTCTTGGACTTTTGTTCCTGGACTTTATAAGAAATCAGGCTGAAAAAAAGCCATTGTGGGCAAGCCAGTAAGAAACATTCCTACATGGCGCCTGCATCAGTTCCTGCTTCCATGATCCTGCCCTGTTTGAGTTCCTGTCTTAACTTACTTCGGTGATGAACTAGGAATCTTTTACACACCCTCAAGTTGCTTTTGGTCATGGTGTTTCATCCCAGCAACACTAACCCTAACAAAGACAGATGGTGCATTCATATTATTGCTCAACCTAAACAGTCATTAGAATAATGTTTTGGTCTCACATGAACTAAAGTAATAGTCAATAATTTATCATTGACTCTCTTTTCCTGACTTCACTAAGATTTATTTGATGCATAAACACACACATACATTGTGGAAACAATATTCATAATCAAGTTAGTCTGCACATCCATCACCTCACATAATGATGAATGAGGGATCGAGAATAATAAACTTCCATTCCATTAGCAGACTTCAGCTGTATAGTATAGCATTGATGATGACTATAATAATCATGGGTTCACTCAGCGCTAGTTGTAGCAGACGGTCATAGACTGCTTAATTTAGAATGAACACACATTTATTGGCTAAAATATCTAGAGGATGGGAAGTTCAAGATCAAGGAGGCAGAATCCAGTGAAGTCCTTCTTGTTACAACACCCCACCATAGGAGAAGAAAATGCAAGAGAACTCATGATGGGAAAGACCTCTCTTAAACCTTTGGCCATTTCACAAGGGCCCTTTATGTCCTTGCAGGAAGGCTTGCTACTATGAAGTGAAGTGCTGTTTAAAGGCCTTAGTTATTAATATTATGCATTATGTTATGGATTAGGCTTTATCTATTAATTGTGGAGGGACAAAATCACTTGAACATAGCTTTCTGTTCCTGGTCCCCCATTTTCCCATTTGTTGTCAGGATTGCTGTATATCTAGGAAATCTAATATTGGGTGCATATATATTTAAAACAGGATTTTTTTTGATAAAGTATGTTTTCTCTTATGAGACATTTTGAGTGAAACTTTACTCTTCCCTCATGGAGACATAGTCATCTCTCCTCTCTTCTGATTTCCATTAGAATAGAGTATCATTTTTTTCCCATCCCTTCACCTTTCAGCTCAGCCTGTGGATAACGAACTGATATGACTTTATTTGTAGATAGAATCTTGGTAGATCATGTTTTCTTAACCACCCTGTCTTCTGACTGGAGAACTGAAACTGTTTGCATGTATACTAGTATACTAATCAGTGATTGGCAAGGACTTATTGCTAGTCTGTTCACTGGTTTCAGACTCTTTCATTGTTCCTTTCTTCCTCTGTTTCTGACATTGCTTTTGACTTATTGAAACTTTTCGATAGTGTGGTTTTATTTCTATCCATTTATCCTTTCTATGTCTGCTAGAAGCTTTTTTTCTGCTGTTGTCATAACGTTTGCAAAACATATTTTACAATTATAAGTTTATTTCAAACAGATACTTGACTTCAACCTCATAGAAAATTTCCAAACATTTACTTCTCTCAGTACGCACAATTTTCTGCTACTTATATCAAACGTTTTCTTTTGTTATGTAATCCATTAGCCAATTATTATGGATATACTTGCTGGGATTAAAGGCATGTGCTACCATGCATAGCTTAATGCTGTTATTTTTGATTAGCTATTTTTTTTGTATTTTAAATTTTATACTTAAAAGCTATTTACACACAATCATCACAGTGTATTTTAAATTAGAATTTAATTAGGTTTTTTTATCTTTACTTGTACAGTTTCTACTTTCACATATTTTCATGAAGTTTAACTGAGAATCCTTTTATGTAAAGCCTTAAGACAGGCCTGGAGGGAAGGAACTTCCTTCCTTAGCTTTTGTTTATCTACGAATAGCTTTTTTGAAGAAGAGCTTTGATGGGTATAGTATTCCTGCTTGACAGTTTTTCTTTTAGCACACACAATACAGTGTCCATTCCCTATGGGCCCGCAAGGTGCCTAATGACCAACTTACTAGTGCGACCATTGAAATTCCCTTGGATATCACCAACTATTCTTGTCCTTTTGCTTTCAGACTTCTTTGTATTTGTACTTTGGTATTCTGACTCTGATGTATCTCAGAGTGGGCTTCTTGGGGTGACCTTGCTTGGCATTCTTTGAGCAGCAGGAATGTCTATGTCCTTCCAAAGATTTGGAAATATTCACATTCACTAAATACTTTATCAACTAGATATTTTTTATCATTTGGGTTGAATTTATGATGTGCTATAGGTTCCATATGCTTCTTTTACCCACTTTCCTTTTCTTATTGTTCTCTTAACTGGCTAATTTGAAACAACATGTTTTCAAGTTTGGGATTTTTTTTGCATAGCTGTGTTATTATGTTGCCTCCCACCCCCAAAATTCTGTTTCAGTGTGTCATTCCTTGTTTTTTTTTTTTTTTTTTTTTTTTGACAGGGTCTAATGTATCCCTGATTGGCCTCAAACTTAATATAAAACTGAGGCTTGTTTAGAATTCCTGGTACTCCCGTACCCACCTCTTAAATTCTGGGGTTACAGGTGTGTGCTGCCATGCTCACTTGTTTCATGCTTTTTGATAAAATATTTGTATATTAAACTTCCAATTTTGCTCTTGGATCATTTTTCCGGTGTCGTTTAGTTGTTTGTTTATGATTGCTTGCATCTCATTAAGATCCTGCAAGATGACTATTTTGAATTTATTTTCATGCAGTCCATAGAATTCCATTTCCTGGGGAGTTGCTATGGAGAGCTTCATTAGTTTTCTTTGATGGTGAATGTTTGCCTGGTTTTTTATGATTCTTATAGCCTTGAGTTGGTGTCTATGCATTTGAATGAGCAAATACTTCTAATTTTTAGATCAGCTTCAGTAAGTAAATCTTTTTCTTGTTGGTTCTGCAGGCTAGCTGGATTTCCTCTAAGATGACAGTCAAGTGGCCCAGAAACCACACCATTTGGCTGCTTCAGGATCTTCAGTGAGATCCACAGCAGTCCTGTTCTTAGGGTCTTTGGACAGTTTGGGTCCCATCTAGACCCAGATTGAATTTATTGTCTCCAGGATCTTGGTCAGTTGGACTGACATTTAAAAAGGGTCATTCATAGTCCCTTTTTCAGTTTCAGTCCCTTGAGTTTTCAGATGATAGGCCCTGTATAAGGTATCCTACTAGGTTCATGGGATGGTTCTTACAAGGTCACTGGACAGGTCCTCAGATGAGAAGAAAGGACCCAAACTATTGTGAGAGAGGCTGAGTTTGAATCAGAAGATTACTTTTTAATTCTCAACTCAGACTGAGATCCTCAAATTAGCTTCTGGAGACATAGAAGGACATGTTATTTATGAGGCCACTGGGTAAGCAGAGCTGCTCCTGGATCATAGTTAGGAGTGTCAAGAGAATTCATGGGACACAGTTTATCAGGTTTGCCTCTCATGATATGCATTCTTTTGTCTACACTTGATCGTCCCTGTGAAGGCAGAGCTTAATTTGGATATTGGTTAAGATAGGATGAAGATAAGTCAGCGATTATCGCAGAATTCTCATCTGGGATGGAGGTCAGCAGGGCTGGGATCCAAGGCATGTATAGACAAAGCTACCAAGTACCCTGAAAGATGATGCAAATGGAAGGACCAAGCTCAAACAGACAAAACTCTAGCTAAGTCCATAGAACATGTGCATTTCCAGATCAGTAGCCATGGTCAGTATGATATCTAACTATATAGGCATGAGTACATCTATTTTTTTTAAATCTTCCTCTTCAATCCTGAGCTCTACTATAGTTTTATAAACCCTATCTGTATCCCGAAGCTCCCATAAAAGTACTTCAGGTTGGGGTTGATGGCTTCAGATGGAAAACCACAAGACCTCTTATCCAGCCACTTCCCTAAGTTTTGGCTAGGGAAATATCATTATTATTCCTTTCATTACAATTACTTTTCTTATTAAATTAACCCTACTGCATTTGGGATTTATTTCCAATCCCAGGGCAATAGTTTAGAAATAGTGAATGTCTCAGAGACCTAAGTCACCTTCTGTAGCTAAATGGTCATGGCTATACACCAGTAGGAATAGTAAACATAACAAATGAAATAAGGCTGACGAAGGAATAGTTGGCTTCCTTCTTACAGAGGCTGGTACAAGCGGGGATATGTACCCTATTCACCTTTTGTCTTATTCTGAGACTGGAATTTCTCCTGTTCTACAGCTGTGTTAGAGAACTGAGATGCTCTGTGTTTGGCTTTTCGGTGCTACCTTCTGGTATTCCAGATGGGGAAGGAAGAGAGAAAGGATTTTCCAAGTCCGATGCCTAGGTTTTAAAACTGGGATTGGAGTCCAGGGTCATGATATATTGTAATAGATGAAGAACTTTTGTGTAGATTTTCCTGGCTGGAGGGAGAATTCTAGGCCATTTTCAGGCTCTAAAATGGATCTTTAATCCCAAATGCCTAGTGATCAGGTCTGAGATAAGAGAGTAGTTTTCTAACACTGCCTTGAAGGGGCAACTTTTGAGGTTGTGCCTCAGGACAGCCTTCTGGGTGATAAATTTGTCTGTATCTGCAGGTTGGAAAAAGAAGTACTAATTGAAAGGTTTGAGGTTTTCAGGAACAAAGGGAAGTGATTTTACAACCATTTATCCATGCACGAATCTTCCCTTTTACTCAATGTTGACGGCTACTCTTTACCCCCAGAACTCCATTCTTGAACCTGACCTTTTATCATCTCCATGAAACTTTTCTACCCTCTTGCAGGTACATATAAAATCCAGCCAATTTGAAGTCTCCACCAGGAGGGCAAGGATCATGTCTTCTGTATCTATACATGTTCAGTGCCTTACATGGTGTACATAGTCAGCGCTCAATAACTGTTGAAGTCCAATAAACATAATTGGCTTGGCCTTCTTTGGGAGAATGAGGCCTGAGTCACAACACTTCTATGAGCAATTACAGAATGTACTGTTTAAAAAATGTAGGAGATGTTTTAAAGTTGTTTTTAATTGTGAAGAGTCAAAGAAAATGACCTTTGGGTGCCACTTCTTTAAGGAGGGATATGGTAACTTGTAGAGGGCATAGATTCCTCAACGATTTGTCTCCTCTATGACTATAAAGTATAAGTCACTGTTAACAGCTTAGAAAACTATAAAACGAATGGCACTCATCTAATTTCAGTGCAGCAATTATACCACTTCTTGAGATGGCATGAAAAAAAAAGAAATGTGGTTACTATAGCAGTAAATTGGTCTCCAAGAAACTCGTTCATTTTCTTAGGAAAAAATAATAAATGTCTATAATAGAGTAGCCAAATGATAATGAAAATAATCCACAAAGAGAAGAATCTATCTGAAACCCCAAAGAAAAAATTCCATAAGTAAGTACTGCAATGGGGGGTGGGGATAAAGAAACAAGACTAAACCACTTAGACAAGCAAATAGATGCCAATATTTAAGGAGAGAATTTTATAGTGTTATTAAAATGATGAGTGTTTTTCTGAATTTCCTTAGTGGCTAAGAAAATGGGATATTTTATTAAACAGAAGGGGAATTTATCTTGTGTAAGATACAGACATTAAACCACATACTGGCTGAGGAGACCAGTAAAAAAGGGGATTATTTTTTAAGAGCTAAACTTTTAGGTCAGTACACATTATGGCAGACGGATGACTAAACTTATGGCAAGGCACAGGAAAGTTTTGTAATGCATGAACACTTTCATTATTGGAAAATCCACTAGTTCAAATTTTTGGTTTAATGAGTTTTCAGATATAAGATGGCACTGTGTCATCATACTTGAATTATTTTGCTAAAATAAAGTTTCCCAATACTTCTATAAAGATAAATTTATCGTCTGATGTTAAAAGGCAGCATTTTTAGGATCACATTTTTACTGTTTCAATTTTATTCAGATTCCCTGGCATTTTAGCCACTAGACGAATTCCTTTCAAATGATCTTTCTTTGATGTGTTCAGTGTTAAGACTTGTCTGTCTTAATTAACAACTTTAATTGAAATCATTACTCATAGTACTCTAGACTGCAAGTGCACTAATAGGCTCAGGTTTATTTCATTGATCCCTGAATTACCATTACCTGGATCTCTGTATTATATAGATCACAAGCATGGCTTTCAAATACTTCATAAATGAGTGAAAATTGTTTAATGGGCATGTATTCAATAGCTGCTATTTAAATATTTGCAGAATTTTGAGTGAAAAACTTGGGGGGACCCACATAAGTCTGTAATTTTCAAAGGGTGTTTTTAAAAACCCATCAAATACACTATCAAACACAGATCATGAGCCAAGCATTGCACAGGGAGTAAGGTATTTTTTTTTTCCTCATTGAACTTGTAGTTCAGGTCAAACGCCCTTCCACATTATAATTGCTTCTCTTTCACATATCCATGGCACACACACACATATGAATATATGCACTACATCATAAAATGAGATTTAAGTGAATGGGAAACCCATAAGTTCAAAGAGGAGGGAAAATGGACTCTGATAACTTCCATTCACCTGCTCATCGTCTCTGCCTCTACTTCCTCAGTTTTTATGAAAAAAAAAAGGTAAAGAACAGAAAAGCTGTAATGCTATTTGGTATTTGGTTGTCTTCTGTGAGTTTGTGTTTTCTGCTCAAGTAGCTATCTTGTTGAGTAGGGAGTTTTGTGGTCTCTGAAAAAGATGATGATGATGATGATGATGATGATGATGATGATGATGATGAGAGACATACACAGAGAGAGAAAGACAGAGAGAGAACACTCAATTCAGACCTCCAAAGGATGGCACCATAAAAATAGTTCTATCAGTACCCCTGTTTTTCTTACTGCTAAAATCTTCATATCTGAGCTTCATAGCATAGGCAGTATGTAGGTGCGGGCAAGACAAAGGGGCCCAGGAGTGATTAGTATAGTGAGAAGTGCACCACAGCTTACGCAGATGATCCTACCAGGAGTAGTGAAATAAAAATACATCAATATTATTTCCCAACCTGACCTTCACTTCAGAGGGGGAAGGATGTTCAGAGGGTGAAAAGGGGTTTTGATTTACCTCATTTTTATTGTCCAAATTCTATTGCTGCATCAAAATATCTAAGAAAGATAACTTAGGGGGGGATACAAACTTTGGCTCATAGTTTCAGATTTTAACCCATAATTCGGCTTTCCTGTTGATTTGGGTTTGTGACAACATCATACATCTGATAGGAGTACTTAGTGTACTGGAGCCCATTTATATCAGAGTGATTGAGAAGTAAATAGAGAAGAGGATAGGGTACTAAGAATCCACTCAAGGGAATACTTACAATGATGTCATATTTTTCTCCTAGGTTGTAAGGTTGAAGAGATGCCTAGGGTATCAGTGAGACATGGTTTTGAGGTATGTCTGTGAGGGCATTGCCATAGGGAACTAATTGAGAAAAGAGAGGCTAGCTGGAATATGAATGGAATGATCCAATGGGCTAGAATTCTGGAATGAATAAAACAGCAAGAAAGAGATATCCAACTGAACTTCCACAGGCATGCCTCTGCTCTGCTTTCTGATCCACAAGCCTTTGCCATCACCACAGGTCCCTCATAAAGATGAACTACAGCATCACAATCCATAAGTCAAAATAAACATCTCTTTAAGTTGCTTCATGTTCGGTATTTGTTCATATTATTAAAAAGAATAACTATAACTAAAAGACACCCTCATCCTAGCAGATCCATGGACTAGTAAGCAAGTATATATGCATATGTTGGGGGGGGGCACATTTCCATCTATACCAGAACAAATATCACCATTTTTAAAAAGGAAATGGAGGATATGGTTTTGTAAATCAAAATCCAACCCCTTTCTCTTCAATTCCTCATGTTGAGTTTAGCTTGTTTCTAGAAAGAAGAGGAGATGTAGTTATGTGACAATGTTGGAGCCTTCAAATTGGTCATTCCCAAGTGATAGTGTTTATGGGTTCTGCCCCAGATGATGTTAATGGTCAGGAAAGGACAATTTAACAGCACAAATTGAAGCCAATGATAGGAGAAAAATAGACTAGTCTCGGTGAATTGAAATTGCTCAATAAATACACATGGAAATTGGGAATGTTTTTTCGATTTCTGCCTCAGAATGTTGTTCTACTGGAAAACCATGGTACAGTTAGAATGTGTGGAATGGAATTGCAATAGGTTAGTAAGTGAGGGCTTTAAGGCCCTTGAGGAGAGCTACCTTAGTCATCACATAGGCTCCAGTCCTTGTCAACACTTCGTTTTCACTTGAAGTGAGGAAGCTGGAAACATGGACGGGGACTTGATAGCTTCTTGATTGGTAAAATGTGTATGTTCTGATGTATCACACATTGATTATCTAGATCAGACACCGGAATAAAATACTACATGGTGAGAAAAAGGAAGGGAAGAGAACCAAGAATGATTTGTTCAAGCATGTCCCACACCTTTACCAATTAGAAATACTGACGAGTACGAAACTCTTACAGTTCCTTCTCCTGCCATTTGCATGTGAGTATGAATATGTATGCAGTGTGTGCATGCATATGTGTTCACATGCTTGGGAAGGCCCAAGGATAACATTCCCACGTCTTCTTGGATCACTTTTCACCTCATTCTTTGAGCAGGGTCTCCTGACTGAATCCAGAGTTCATCCATCTCACTTGTATAGTTAGTTAGCTTGCTTTGGGCATCCAGTGTAACTTTCTCCTAAGTGTGGGAATTATAGGTGGGCAACCATGCCTACTTAGGTTCTAGAGATCCCAACGCCAATCCTCAGGCTGGCTGTTTACACATGAAGAGCTTTAAAATTCCTGAGCCATCTCCCTAGAATTCTTTCCCATTTAAGGGTCATCCCTTTGCTTTGATTTCTCCTAACACAGAAGATTATAAGACTCAATGGTCCCAAGTTTACTATGTGAATAAAAAGATCTTCCCAAACAATGTTTCCAGCATAACAGAGACATGGAAGGCACACATGGTTCCCAGTTCAGTGTACTGAAAACACCATCTTCTTATCAAACGTGTGAGAGAAATTACAACTGCATTACGGAAAAATGTCTTTGTATGTTATTTAGGGCTTCAGTCTAAATTAGCTTAACCAAAGAAATGAAATCCAATCAGGTTATGCTATAAGAGTAGACATATTTTCTGTGGAAGGTCTGATCGAAAGCACTTTAGACTTGCTGTGCCACATGATGCCCTCTCGTCTCTGCCAGGGAGAAAGCATCCTTAGATAATATGGAAATGAGCGAGTGTGGCCGCTTTTACAGTAAAACTATATTTATAGACTCAGAAATTTGAATTTCATATGATTTCCATGTGCCATAAAGCATTCTTCACTTTTCTTTATTCCAACATCATAAAATGTTTCATTTTGAAGGAAAAAAAAGCACACTGCTATCTCACAGGTTTTGTGAAATTATGAAGGAGCCCGAATTTGGACTTGGAGCCATTGCCTGCCATCTTGTCTTTTTAATTGGTCCATTTATTCTTTTACATATAAAGTCAGATAAAGTTTATAGTTATGTTATTTTACCTGAACAGTGCATTAAACGAGGAGGAAAGCAAACAACTTTCTGGGGGGGGGGAGAAGAAATGTTTCTAAATGCCCCAGGTAAGATTGCTAGAAAGTGATCACACTTTTAGACAGCTTTTTCTCCATCTTTATCCTGCAGCCAGCAATCCAGGCAGAGATATATTATTTCTTCTACCCTTCCGCAAGCACAAGAATCAATAGGACTAATCACACAGGTATGTACCCAGCGGAAAACAAAATGGGACTTCTGCCATTAGACATCAAGATAGCCCCCCAGGACACAAGCTGATAGAACGCTCAGCTGGATGAGGCATGTCCCCTTTGACACCCACCACACACATCCCAAGATATAAGTGATCTGAAATGGCCTCAACCCAGAGGTTCTAAAAATAGCATTTCCATAGTTCTGCCTTTCTGGTCCACAGAAAGATCTGAACCATTCATTCTCAGGGCAGGTTCCTGATACAGGTGAATGTGACCTAAGTTTCAGTGTTTGTCCCCATGGAAGAATGTTCTTTGGAGATCTGGATACTTTCCGAGTACAGGTATGAACTAGCCATCTGGTTGAAGGCTGTCATTATATTTGTCCCAGACTCATGAGGAATGATTTAGTCTGTCGAGGCTACTATAAACAATATTTTAGACAATGTAAATTATAAATAATAGAACTTTGTTGCTTATGGGTCTGTAGCTCCTGAAGTCGAGAACGAAGGTAACAGCATATTTATAATTTGGGAAAGGCTTCATCCTTGAATATAGCACCTTTTGGCATTTTCATATGGAGAAGTAACCTGACAACCTTTCATAACGGTATATGTGAAGGAAAGTTCCCACAAAGAAGGCCCCACCACTCTTCGCCAGCAAGTGGACTTTCTGCAAGGCTGAGTAGAACATCAATGGCTGTGGAAAGGTTGGGAAATTGCAGATCTAGAGCCAAACAACAATTTATCTTAGTCTATCTTTAACCTCCTAAATAGCTATTTCTTGTCTATCTCTGTGTCAGACCTAACGTTTTGTAACTAACAGATAAAAATCTTTGGAATGTACTAACTTAATAGAGCACTAGCTTCTATCAACCGAAAGCTCAGAGAGTCGTCAGATAGTATCTGAGGCCACTAACAGAGGTTTCCCCATTGTGTTGTTACTGCTTCTCTGATGTTTCCATCAATGTACTTGCCTTGATTTATGACTTTCTTTGTTCTATTAGCACAAAAACTTCATGAAAGTACTTCCACAATGGAGCATGGAATTTAAGGTGATGTAAAATCTGTGTTCCTGGGCCATGACCGCGTGATATGTGTCGATTTGGCTCCAGAATAAACTGTTACCCCTTTGAGGTGAAAGTTGTGCTTTTCCAGTAAACGTATTACAATAGATATTAGGCTGCAAAATATTAATTTGGATCTACGGAGGGCACAAACATCCAGATCATGGCAACGACCAACTGTTTGGGAACTGACAGAACTTTCTTAGCATGTGGACTTTTTTTTCTGCTCACGCTAAGACTGGGAGAGTTGGTCACTCTAGAATGACCACCCCCACTTTTTCTATTTCTCTGTCTCATTACTCATTTCCAAATTCTTCCAAGGTCACTTAACCATCCATGCCTTCATTGTGAAGCAGAAACAAAATTTGAGACCAAAAGGTTTCTTCCAAAATTTTCCAAAACACATAATACTTTTCTTAAATGCAGAGTTTTTTTTTTTTTCTGAATGAGCATGCATGTTGGGAGATTTTTCTTTGGTTTAAAGTGTTGTGATAGCTTTAGTGGACTTTAAAGCAGATTCTTGACTAGTATTTGGAAGGTCATATAAAATGTGGTTTCTGGTGCCCAATTAAAAATGTCACATAATAATCTTTGTCTGCAATAAAACTAAAATAATAGAAATTCATATTTCTTTACATCTTGGCTTTGACCTAATTATACTTTTGTTTCAGTTGATGATTTCAAAATGAATCACTCAGGCAAGTATGAAAAAAAATCAGTGAACTTTGTGTATCCGTGGAATTATGTATATAAAATTATTCATCACTTTATGCTTTATTTAGCACTTGCATTTTAATCTCCCTGATTACGGAAAAATCGATGTGTTAGTAATTCTGGAAAGAAATGAAATGCAACCTTTGACTATAGTAATGTAAATAGGAATCATTAAAAGTTTGAAGCTTTATTTCCCTTCCTTCCTTCCTTCCTTCCTTCCTTCCTTCCTTCCTTCCTTCCTTCCTTCCTTCCTTCCTTCCTTCCTTCCTTCTTTCTTTCTTTCTTTCTTTCTTTCTTTCTTTCTTTCTTTCTTTCTTTCTTTCTTTCTTTCTTTCACCAGAGGTTAGCATCACTGAATTATCTATAACATGAACATGTAGGTTCAGGATTCTGCCCTTCATTGGCCCATAGGAAGTTCTTTCTCTGCCAGATAAGGCATAAAACCTATGCATCGGTCTTTGTAAAAAAGGCCTAATGAGGCACAGGTGAATGAGCATGTCACCTACCTGACCAGGTCGATGACCCGCTCTCTTGGTGCGGCGCTGACTGGTTCATCATTAATCATTACAATCTGATCTCCTGGGATCAGTTTGCCTTCTGAGGGGCCGCCTGGAGACAGACAAGAGCAAAACACACAAATGAGAATTCCCGTGGCCACTCATCTGAAATTCCTTCTCCCTCCGTGGCTCATTATGAGCAGATGATGCTTTCAGTAAAGGCAAAACTCACTAACACCAGGGTGTTCTATGAGAATATATGAGGACCAGGTTGTACCCTGACTTGTCAGAATCTCTAGGAGTGGACTTGAGCATCTTCCGTTCTCTAAAACTTCAACAGCAAGACTGATACTACTACCAGTGCTTCCCACATATATTCCCGTTCTTTATTTTGTTTGTGTGGGTATTTTGTTTGCACATATGCATGTACACTATATGTGTACAGTACCATCAAATGCCAGGAAACAGAATCTGATGCCCCTAGAGTTATAGACAGCTGTGAACAGTTGTGAGGGGGCTGGGGATCAAACCTGGGACTTCTGCAACAGTAGCAAGTACTCTTAATTTTTGAGCCATCTTTCCAACCACCATTGGTGGGATGGGATGGGAGCCAAAATATGTCTTCACATACACACTTCTAACAAACCAGGTACAGTTGGATTTGAACAAAATTGCATGCATTTGTTCATTTCAAGAATGGAGAAAGCACACTCAACCATAGAGTGTTAGAAAAGACTTCTTATTGAACTTGGCTGTGTGTTAAATACTCTTGGGACAGGTTAAATGAAATGGGGTCTTCTGTAGATTTGATGCTAACTGGATGTGGGTGTAGTTTCATCATAAACATCGAAATGATGTGCTTATGAGGTTAAATGAAGGACTCCTGGGTCTGGGGAGATGGCTCAGTGGTTCAGAGCACTGGCTTCTCTTCAGGGAACCCTGTTTCAATTTCCATGGCCATGAGAAAGCTCGCAGCTGTCTGTAATCTCAGTCCCAGGGGATCCAGTGCTCTCTTCTGGCCTCCTCCAAGGGCACCAGGCACACAGGTAGTATACAGACAGACATGCAGGCAAACACACACACACACACACACACACACACACACATACAATAACAAATAAAATAAAATATATGAAGAAAGCAGACCTAGCTGTGATTAAGATTTTGAAAATGAATTTGTCCCTATGCCAGATAGCAGAGGGGTGTGGTTGGTCAAATGTGTGACTTTAAGCATATTGAATGTTTGTGTCTATGCTCACAGTTCCTGATTCATCATGGTTAGTGGCATTGTCTGCTGTTGACATTTGACATCTAAGTTCAGAGTGGCTCACCTCTCTTTTGAACTTGTTCTCACAAAGCACAACTGTTTTGAAAATTCAAGCAATAAACCCAGATTATTCAACTCTTTGAATTATTTTCACTTGTACAACTGGGTTACCTCCAAAACGCTGGCATGGTGCTGTCTGGTACTGTATCATCTTCATCATGTTTCCAGGGACATAGTGCTGGGTGATATGTGCTGTTAAAATATTATCTTTCTAATAAGCTTGCTACTCCTTTGTTTAACAATTAAAATGAATGTTTCATGATGAGAATGAGAAATTAAAAGTTATTTGGCTATTCTCCAACTACGGAGACACTTGGCATATATGCTACTTGATATGTACCAACAATGTGTTTTCATGGGAGTGAGAGAATAGGGAACTGGAACAAGCACCCGTATAAGTGATAGAAAACATTAATTTTGGGGATCTGAGAATTGAGCATCAGTATTTGCACTTAAGGAATTCAGACTATGTGCAAACAGTCACACCTATTCAGTCAAGCAATTAGTTACAAGTCAAATGCTGGTGAAACACAGAATCAATTGCAGAGAAACGGTTTGAAGGATGGATATGAACTGTGTGGGAGAGAACACCACTCTCAACCAATAGGACGCAGTCTTAAGTTTCACCTAACAGTTTTATCTGCTTGGTTGATGAGACCAGGTATTACTCCATAGCCCAAACTAGCCTGACACTCACCATGTAGCCCAGACTGGCCCTGAATTTACAGTTATCATCCTAAATCAGCCCCTCAAGTTCTGGTAGTAGATCAAATGGGAACATTCTTGGTTAATCAACTTGAATCAAGGATTCTAGAATAGGCAACACAAAAATCCTTCCAAACTACGAAATAATTGCCTTCTTCAGAGAAGTGCTTTATGTCCTGTGCTCTGATGACTGGTTTGTGTCCTATAGAAAATCTGGTCACATCGCTGAAATCACCTGGGACTCGAGCAGAGTCACTTTCATGAGAGTTTATTTGACCAACATCTTCACTGAAAGAAAGAACCAGAAGAAGGGCCCTTTGACCTGTTTTCACTTCCTTTCTACTCTCCTCAAAAATAGGGGAGCAGGGAAGCACATATCTTAATTAAGGGAGCCATCTTAGGGTTGGCAAGAGACTTGGTACTAGAGGGGCTCCCAAGTGCCCAGGGCGATGTCCCCAGTTAGTTCCTGGGGCAGCAGAGGACAGAGAACCTGAAATGACCCTATCCTATAGCCATACTGATGAATATCTTGCATATCACCATAGAACCTTCATCTGGAGATGGATGGAGATAGAGACAGAGACCCACACTGGAGCACCGGACTGAGCTCCCAATGTCCCAAGGAGGAGCAGAAGGAGGGAAAATATGAGCAAAGAAGTCAGGACCACGAGGGGTGCACCCACCCACGGAGACAGTGGGGCTGATCTATTGTGAGCTCACCAAGGCCAGCTGGACTGCGACTGAAAAACCATGGGATAAAACCGGACTCTCTGAATATGGCGGACAATGAGGGCTGCTGAGAAGCCAAGGACAATGGCACTGGGTTTTGATCCTACTTCATGTTCTGGCTTTGTGGGAGCCTAGCCAGTTTGGATGTTCACCTTCCTAGACCAGGATGGAGCGGGGAGGATTTTGGACTTTCCACAGGGCAGGGAACCCTGACTGCCCTTCAGACTGGAGAGGGAGGGGGAGAGGAGTGGGGGGAGGGGGAAAGGAGAGGGAGGAGGGGGGAAAGGGAGACAGGGAGGGAAATGGGAGGCGGGGAGGAGGCGGAATTTTTTTTCAATAAAAAATTATGTTAAAAAAATGTTTTCCATTACATGTTATAGCATTTCTGAAGCTGAGGGGAGTTCAGGGCACAGAAAGGGAGAGGGTGGGAAGTTTCTGATGCTTACGATGTCTGCTTCTGTGCAGCCAGAATTCTGTCTGTGCTCTGTCCGCTCCTGGTCTATGGAAATGATGGTTTCTAGCAGCATGAGTTCAGGAATTCTTTTAGTTTTCTTTTCTATAGTGCCCCCTATGTGTGTGTGTGTATGTGTGTGTGCGTGTGTGTATGTGTGTGTGCGTGTGTGTATGTGTTCGTGTGTACATGGATCTATTTTATAAAACATAAGAAGCAGTCATATTTGGAAAGTACAATCCTCAATGATTTCAGACAGTATTCACAGAGTCCTAAAATAGGATTCCCCTCTAATGGATTACAAAGTTCTGAAGACCGAGGCAGAAGCTGTGTGCTGGGACAGCTTGGAGTGAAAATACTCTTTTAATCCCCAGTATAAAGTGCTCAGTTGTATTTGTGGTGGTTACCTTTGGCAGGTTATGTCAAAATAATGGAAAATTAGAAATTTAATTAACTTAAAAAATCTATATCACCTCACTAGTCAACTTCTGCTTCTCACCGTTGCCTGACTAATACGCCACACACTTGAGAATTCAATAATAATAATCTAGAAACTATGAAAACATCTCTATGTACCTCTCCCAGCTTTCTAAGTTAGATGCTATGAAAATCTCCATCACATAGGTAACACAGAGAAGCTGTATCCAATTGATAAAGCAAGGGCTGAACATGGATATCAGAAAGCCTAATAAGGGCCAGAGACAGAACTCAAATTTGGGTAACATTATGCCAGAATCTGTGGTCTTTCCTAAATGACATTTCTAAGTTTTGTGTTAAAGAATATTGTGCCTGTATGTGTATTATAGGTATGTGTACAAGTGTATGTGTTTGTATACACATGGAAGCCAGGAGTTGATTTATGCCTAATGTTTTCTTCCATCATTGCCTACCTAAGTCTTTGAGACATGGTCATTCACTGAGCCTGGATGTCTTCTAACTGGCCAATAAGCCCTGGGTCCACTCCATTCCTACCCTAGGCCTAGAGTTACTGTGTGTGCCACCATGCTTTGCCTTATATACAAACTTTTAAATGGCTATTGGGGATCTGAGCTCAGTTCCTTTTGCTTGTGTGGCATATACTTTATTCCACAAAACCGTTTCCCTAGCCACCAGAATCATCTTATTATGTGTAGGATGTTACTATTGCGTTCTGGTACTGATTCCCAAAGTGTTCAGAGCAATGACAAAGATAAGTGTGTCTTTTGTCTGAAAACAGGTCCATATTCATTACAGTAAATTCATACATGTACCTAATAAATAAATAACCAAAGGTGATAGTGATTGTTTCAGGAAAAGTCAAGGCTGTGTTGATAGTGGGGCAGCTGTATATCCTCATCTGGGCAATGGAGATAGTCTATTGTCGTATTATAGAATTTAAGAGATGTGACATGTACTATTAGTTAGCATCTGTTGTGTAACAGACCATTCCAATAACTGTTTCTTCTCCCATTTGTGGATCGTTAGGATGATTCAGGCCTGGCTGAGGTGAGTTTCAAATTACAAACTGGCTTCGACTGAGCTTCCCCAGGAGTTTATCCCCGAGTTGAGACTGAAGGTGTAGCAGCAGCCTCTCCAGGAAAGCATTCCTTCTTATGGCAATGACACAGTACAACTATGCCCATGCCCCTACTGCTTTGATCATATTGGCCAATGTGTCACTGGCCAAAGTCATTTACTTGGTCCATGCCAACAGCAATGGAGCCGGAAAACTGCCTGCCTCTAGTGAGAAGGAAAGGGTGTGTATACTTATAAAATCATTCAACTGTCCCATGACTAAATAATATTGTAACTTGAAACCGCACGGTGTTTTCCAGCAGTCACCTGCACTGCCGTGCCTGCCTGTCATCTGAAATGATGCCACGGCTACCAATGATTCATGACTGCTTTCCCCAGCCCAAGGGATAGGATGCATTGGGCAGTCTAAAATCTCCTTTGAAATCAGGCGTGGGATGCAGGTCTGTAAGCCCAGATTTGTGTGGCTGAGGCAGGAAGAGTGCCATGAGCTATAGGCTAGGCTGGGTTGCAGACAGTGTTCCAAGCAGATAGGCCAACATAGCAAATTCTGTCTCCAAAACTCCCCCAACACACACACACACACACACACACACACACACACACACATGAAAAATCAAGCCCATTTTGATGACACATCTCTGTCTTTTGTTGGCACTCTTTCTGGGTATTGGAAAGTATTGCTTGGTATTCTATTCACAGCCTGAGCAGCCACAGAACCACACTGAAGCCACTGCAGCCAGCTGCGGCAGGAAGATCAGACTTGGTGTGGACACTTACCTGGTGTCACCGAGCGAACAACCACAGGCTTCTCACTCCCCGCCACGAAGCCAAAGCCCAGCACAGGGTCTCTCCTCATCTCCACCTTCCGTGGAGCTGGAGGGATGATTTGGCAGCCGGCAAACCGAGGGTCATCAAATGGGATTGCCTGTGTCATGTGACTGTAGAAAACATAGGAAAGAGAAGAAGGTATCAATGTGGGGATTAAGCATTGGCCTTGAAATCACATGCTTCTTTGTTGAAAACTTATCTCTGGCAGACAGTAGGAAATATCTAGAACCCAATGTCATCTTTTATGATCTATGTAATGTCCCTTGGGAACTCTGTAATATCCACATTAGGGTGTTGCATTGACTATTCATTCGATGTAGAATGTTTGTCCTGCGAATATCTGCAGGCCTCACCTCTGCCTCTGTCAAACTTCTGTTCACATATCACCATCTTATAAAAGACTACCTTACAATACTATTTTAATATGGTTTTTCTAGGTCCATACTTCACCAAGCCTCCTTACCTTTTTTTTTCCCTCCACCATGGCACTACTTACCTATAAATATACTACAAAAAGCATTTATGCTTATAATAATTTTATTGCTTTGCTCTCCACAACAAAATGTACAGTCTTTAAGGACAAAACACTTGCTTGTTGTGTGCGTAGAGTGCGGGGGGGGGGGGGGGGGGGGGGGGGAGGGCGGTGAAACCAGGGCCTCATGTATGCCAGATAAAGGCACCATCATTGAATTATAGCCCTAGTCTTCTGAACTTAATTATAGTCACTGATTTACTAAAGAACCTAGAACTGTGTCTGATCCACAGCAGGCTCAACAATAAATTGAACTAATAAGCAGTGGAAAAGTTACTTCTTTTTAAAACATTATCAAGTTATAGCTGAAATGCTGACCTACAGTCTCATAAAGTAACGAACATTTTTGTTGGCAGGTAGTATATAGGGCACTTGAACCTAGGAAAATTAAAATTAAAATAATATGAATGATGTTGGTGGTGATGGGCTATCCTGCTACCAAATACATTCTCCTCTCAAAAGAAACTGCTAATTTAGCTTTTGGCATTTACTTTAAGGAAAAAGATGTGAATGATTTAAATGAATTTTCTCATTAACACCTCCATTTATGAAGTTATAGTAACAATTCAAAATTGAATATTCTATAACATTTGAGATGTATAATTCTCTGCAGTGGTGTAACCCCTACTAAATTGCCTTTGTTCCAAAAATAGCCTTCCACCCACACGTGGGCAAGAAGTTCTAACTAAACTCAGTGATCCTGCAGAAAGAAGACATGAAAGTACAAGGGGAACTTAAGAAAAAACTGGCTCCAGCAGGAAAAGGAGGGGCATGAGAGAGGGGGCATAGGAGATGAGAAGGCCTAAGATTCATGGTATAAATTTATGAAGCCATTTGTATGAAATGTATAACCAATAACACTTAAAAAATAAAAATACAGCCAGGTGGTGGTGGCACACACTTTTAATCCCAGCACTCAGGAGGGAGAGACAGGCAGATCTCTGGGTTTGAGGCTAAGCTGGTCTACAGAGTTGAGTTTCAGGACAGACAGGGCCACACAGAAAAACCCTGTCAAAAACAACCAAACAAATGAACAACAAGAATAAACTGGGTCAAAACTGGTCTCGCTGAACATAGCGGACAAGGAGGACTACTGAGACCTCAAGAACAATGGCAACGGGTTTTTGATTCTACTGGACCTAGTGGTTTTGTGGGAGCCTAGGCAGTTTCGTGGATGCTCACCTTACTAGACCTGGATGGAGGTGGGTGGTCCTTGGACTTCCCACAGGGCAGAGAACCCTGATTGCTTTTTGGGCTGACGAGGGAGGGGGGCTTGGTTGGGGGGGGGNNGGTGGGGAAGAGACAGAAATGTTTAATAAATAAATAAATAAATTAAATTAAAAAAAAAACTAAAAAAAAAAAAAGAATAAACTAAAAACAAAAACCCTTACAGTGCTTTTGGCTCAAAGTCTTCTCACAGAATAAGGGGATAGAGCAGTCATTGACATCACCTTTGTCAAGAAGAAAATTAAGATCGAAATCACGAAGTATATCATCGCTCAAGGCTCCCTGGCCAAAAGGCCAGAGAATCTGGTAAACGGCCAGCTTCCACAACTCTTACTGAAGTCTTCTGCACAGCAATTGTCCAAGGCAGCTTTCTTTTAAGAAAGAGCTGTTTGCTGAACAATAGCAATCTCCTTTAAGAAATGCTAGCTCAGATGACTTAAATGACTGACATGGGCTTAATTCACCTTGATTTTATTTGACACATATGTATGCACGCATATGTGGCTGTACTGTGATGTACATGTGATGGTCAGAAAACAATTTGCAAGAGTCGGTTCTCTCCATCTGCCATGCAGGTCCTAAGGATAGAACTCAGGTCAACATGCTTGGCAACAGGTACCTTTATCCACTGAGTCATCTCTCCAGCCCTTAATTCACCTTAAAATATCTTTCTTTAATGAGTAAAAGAATATCTTTTAAGTACCTTGGATGCTGATGTTCTATATGCAGTCCAAATATAATAAAAACAGATAGGGAAGGAGGATGCATGCTGTTCTTCAGTACAATTAATAAGAGTTAGAGAAGATCAACATAAAACCTCTTGGATCTGTCCTTTAAATATCTGTGCTAGTAAAACACGATTTTAAAATCCCCTTTAAACAGAATGTAACTGCTTGAGACGTGGAACACTAGGACAAACAGAATGGATAAATGTGTCATATGCTTTGTATTAAAGCCATCTGCTGGGGCTGGAGAGATAGCTCAGTAGTTAAGAGCATTGCCTGCTCTTCCAAAGGTTCTGAGTTCAGTGCCCAGCAAACACATGGTGGCTCACAACCATCTGTAGTGGGGTCTGGTGCCCTCCTCTGGCCTGCAGGCAGACACACAGACAGAATATTGTATACATAATAAATAAATATTAAGAAAAAAATAAAGCCATCTGCTTCATGATTTAACTCTTAAAGACCTTTCTGGGATGGAAGCTGTCTGGCCCTCTTCAGAGTCTCTTTGCAAAAGCAATGACAGGAAAACAGCTGAACACAGAAAAGGGGCCACGACAGTGTGTGTGCCCTAGACAACAGGAAAAGAAGAAACATATGATTTGGCTAGCTTCTTTTGTAGTAGCCTTTGGCAATTAAATTGGAATATTTTAAACATCTGTGGCTTGATTAGCTTTTTTTCTAGGAATAACAATAAAGTAACCGTAAAGGCTCAATACATCATCCATTCAATAACTCTTACATTGTTATAATTTAATAACGTGACAGCTATTAAACATCAATTTCATACTAAGCATTGTTTATTCTAAATGCTTTCCATATGTTAGTTTGCTAAATCCTTCAAGACAACCTCATAATACACTCATTTATTCATTTAGTCAATTTATCAAATACCCACTGGGTTCTCTAGTCTGGGAATACAAAAGGAACAAAAGCAGATGAAAATAAAATGTTCATATTAGGTTATGGTTAGTTCTAAGAAGAGAATAAACACAGGGAGTGTAGGCAGACAGCTGCTGAGTGGATGCCGCAAAATGTTCTACCAGGGGTCAGGCCAACATCTGGGTGAGCTGTACTCAGGACACAGGGACGTTGAAGTTCAATACCTGGAAGTACAATGTGCCTCCAGGGAAGAGAACATGCCTAGCAACTTGTAGAGTCCAATGAAAGATAGAGTGGGGATTTGGAGCAGTAATGGACAAGTAAAGTGATGATGGTAGTGATCCTACAGAGATTGCATAGGTTCACGCTTCAATTAAACCACAAAGTCAATGGAAAGTTGGAATGTTAGCAGTGTATTCAGCTATTGTGTTGACAACATACAGGAAAGTACATGAAAAAAGAGAACTCATGGCCCATGGTATCCCTTTTGACAGATCAAAATGGCTCATACTTGGGGGAGAGTGATAGATATGGCAGAAATTGTGGGACTTTTAATAATGTTGGAAGCCATTCTGACAGATCTATGGTCGGCCTTCTACTCTGGACCCTTTCTCCTGCACAGACCTTTTCTCCACGTGAATGGACCATGCATGTCCTAATGCATCTTCACTACTGGAGACATGTCTTCTTCCAGTTTGCTTAGGAAACAGGTATTTAAGTCTAGGGTGGACATGGAAACCAGCATGGTTGTCTGTAGTAAGAATTTGGAGCCAGATGACTTGGCTCTGGGTTCTAACTCCACAGAGTCCTAGCAGTATGCCCTGCTTCCTTCCTCCGTGCATCATTCGGAAGCCGGTGACAGTGATTCTAACAATGTTATTAAAGAGCTGGGCAGAGCAAACAAGACATAAAAAGCACTTACAAAATGTTGGGCATATAGTAAGTGCTCGCAACACACTAGCTTTTATTTTTACCTTTCTGAAGATGAATAAACAGAAGGGAATAAATTTCTCATGTGTGTGATGAAAGCATTCCACGGTGAAATCTGAAAAACAATTGTGCTGGCTAGTTTTATCACAACTTGATACAAGTGAGGGTCGTTTTGGAAGAGAGAACCTCAGCTGAGAAAATGCCCCTACAAGATTGGTCTGTGGGCAATTCTGTAATGTATTGTCTTGATTGGTGTGTGCGGAGTTCGTCTCATGGTGGGCAGTGTCATCCTTTGGCCAGCGGTCCTGGATGCTATGGAAATCAGTCTATATAAGCCAAGAAGAGCAAACCAGGAAGCAGCACTCCTGCATGGCCTCTCTATCAGTTTCTGTCTCCGGATTTATGGCCTGCTTGAGTTCCTGCTTTAGCTTTTCTCAGTGATGGAGTGTGACCTGGCAGTGTAAGATAAAATAAACCCTTTCCTCCCCAAGTTGATTTTGGTCATGTTATTTTATCATAGCAATAATAATAATAATGATAATAAAAATAAAAACTCTAACTAAGATGCTGACCTACCATTTCAAATATTTGTAACCCAACTCTTTGAGTGAAATGCCTCATCAATCTCAGGCAAACTCCAAGGCTTTCAATTAAACAATTTAGATCAACTGTAATGACAAAATGGATACAAGTAGGACTTGAGATACCCAAGGCAATACTAGACCAAGGACACAGAAGAGTAAAAGAAGATAATCAGAAAACAGTAAACATTCCTTGTTTGTGTTTCTTGGTCACTAAGAACCGTGAACTACAAGGATGGGGGCTGAGCTGAGTCAAGAGAAGTGTTCGTTTCTGTTCTGAATGAGAGCTGAGGCAGGAGGGAGCCTCTGGTTCTTAGATACTGCTTTCCCTGCGTCAGCATTGTCTCATGCTTTCCACCCAAACAGTTTATAGACTCAGTCACAGGCACAGTTCCTGTTCGCTGCTGGTTTTAGCTTTTGGTATTTATTAAAGATTTTTGATCCTCTTATTTTTGCTTGTACCTTGAGGAAGATCTTCTGATAGAATTACCATTTTCTTACTCATCAGGTTCCATTTTTAGATTTTAACAATCTAAAAGTTATCACTTTCTCTTTTGCAGTAGACATATCTGCAGTAAAATATCCCCATTCCATAAAATGTCAATCTGATCTTTGTAGCAAGGAAAAATCGGGGAAACCTGAACTTGCAAGATTTTTTTTTTGTGAGGATGGTGGAGAGTTTTTATAAGTAGCTAAAAAGCCACATCGTTTCACCCCTTGAACATGCATCAGTAAATTCTAATGCTGAGACTAGAAGAATGCAAGCGATGTGCTACATAAACCTTCATTCCTGTCCCAATGTCCTCCAGTAAACGGGTATAGATAAGTCAGGAATCTATGACCTGAAAAGAAAGGCTAATAATTGTGGTGGAAAATGGGCTTATCAGGATTAACTAAAGAATCTTGCTCTTTCTTGGGGATTTCATTTCTAAAGGGACAGTGGGAATCTGGCTACTTGATTTCCCATGACAAAAGGAAAGGAGTTTTCTTGAATTCTAGGAACTTTTGCTCCTCAGCAACAATAAAAGAATCATAAAAAAATTGCATTGACTGGAAGAAAACCTGTAGTCTTTTCCTGGACTTGATAAACCCATTTGCGTCAGCAAGATCCTTTTGTTGAAAATGTGCTGAGAGGGAAGATTCTAGAATGGAGAACCAAATTTAGAAACATCACCTTTGGTATGAATATCAAGGTATCTGACCAGGCACGTGATAGCAGATTGGTCACCTGGGAGGTTAAAACTTGAACCAAAATGGATATAAATAAGCATCTGCGTCTGTGTTTAGCCGAATAAGGTCACTTTAGTACCAAGAAGGTCCAGTGGAGACTTCAGGAGAGCACCAGTCTACAGCATCTCTGTCCTAGCAGCACTGCCTGTGTGGGAGAGCAACTTCATCGTTCTTCACTCAGCAGGATATGCCTTGCCCACCAGATGCCACCATTCTTCCCACTGCCTTCCATTACAATCAGTGCAATTTTGCTATCCCTTGACTTTAATATCCCTTTGCCCCCAAAATGTTACATGGATGAATCTAGATCTGACAAGCACAAATCCTTTGTGTATTTGTGCAGGTGCGTTTGCTGTTCTGTCCCCATACTGAAAAGAGCTAAAGTGAGCTTTCTGTCTCTTCCGCCTGGTCTCCAGAATGTACACATGAAAAACAAATCAGTGTCCAGGCTTCATTGAGAAGCCAAGGGTAGCAGAGCTGCCTAGCCCATCGGCTAGATTAGTCATGTGAATGACGGATAATAAACAGTGATTGTGTGTCATGACACTGTACTAGGAGGGTGTTTGTTTTGCATCAGAAACTCATTCATACAATCTTATAGTCACTGCTTTCAATAGCATTAAAAAAATCTCTAAAGTGCTGCCTTTCAAAGGGAGTATCTCTATGGACCCATTTCTTTCATCATTCACAAATAAATATATAGTAGTTGGCAGTTAACTGCAGACACCTGTAAAAGGAACCTACCTCCTGACTATCCCTGCAGTGTATTTGGTGGGAACTTCCAATACCTCTGACAGGCTTTAGGTAGTCTGTCTTAAAATGGAAGCTTTCACTAAAAGTTCTAAGCTAAACAAACCAGACTCTTCAACCCCGGAAAAACAAATCAACCTGGAAGGGAGAAAGCCAGCAAAGTAGGCATTGTTAAAGTCGATAGATCACAATAGAAAAACTACGATGTAGAGGAGACTATACGACAAGGTCTCCATCACGTCAACATTACAGCGATACTGTGGCAAAATAATATACCAAAAGCATTTTGTTTGCTCTTTTTCCTCATTGAGATTTTGCTCGACCAGGTCGGAAACAGAAGATACGTACATCTATTTCAGTTTCAGATTTGGAGAAGATGCTTTTACTGGGGCTCAAAAAGAAAAGCGGACTACAGACCACTCTTCCCTGACCTTTTTCCCCTGAAGGTATGAATGACTTGGTGGAAGACGTTAAGGTTGAAGAATCTAGTGAAGCGGTGGAAGCATGAGAAGGAGTTTGATGCTTTACCTAGGAATGCAGCATGACCCACAGGCTGAGTGTAATGAAATGGCAGAATCAGTAAAACTCAAGGGACCACACAGATTATCGCAGGAGTGGGCAAAGGGAAAGGAAGACATTGAGGTCTAATGGAATTTCTGCTCTGCACGAGATCCTCAGACATTCTGCATATTTGACATGATCATATCCAAATGGCCAGCCCATAGGAGTTCAATGCAATGATGGCATGTATATGTAGCAGATTAGAAATGAGAGACAGATCATATGAAGGTAAGGAGATGTCACAGATCAGAAGAAAAATGACTAAGTGACCATACTCTGAAGGGACGCAATGTTCGGGAGTTCAGGAATTCCTGCTATTGAGCAACCCAAATCTACCTGCATCCAGAGCTAACACCGGCAGCTGGTTTTCCAGAAGCGAAAGGGCACAGCTACTGGTACAGTTCTGTTTCCATGTCCTTGGGAGCCATCTCTCTTACCATGTACATGTTTTCATATTCAGCTCCCTTGTTCTGAGCAAGTCTCAGTCCTTGGGGATCAAGGGAGCCAAAGGGAATCCTTCTGTTGGACATGAGTTAAATGTTTTTTTAACAGAAATAACTGCACACAATGGATTGTCACTGCACATAACACTGTGTCTCCTGCTTTTTGCCTGCATGAGCATGTATCTCGTGGGCTCACAAGAATTTAACCTTCACTAATCAATTCCACAGGCCACTGTCAATCAATTCCCACAATGTGTCAGGAGCACTTAAAGATTCAAAGCTGTTTCGTCAAGCTTAGAAACTTACATAGTTCTTGAAAGCCCAGAGAATCCAGCATGATTAACCTTAAAATCACAAATAAAAGACTTTTGTTGGAGAATTTCAGAAGGCTTTGGAATAAGCAGGGCTTCTCTGCAATGGGGTAGGCTAAATATGAAAAGTTCAGTTCATTCCAAAATAAATTACAGATTTAATGCTGCCCAATAAGGAGATGCGAACAGCCCTTTTTAAGAAATTCAACAAAATGAATTCTAAATTTTAAATGGTATTATAAAAGAACACTGAGTGAGAAAAATTTCTGTGTAGTCTGTTATAAAAAGGCAATTCTTAGAACGGTATGATACTAGCAAAAATACAGAGAAAAAATGCAGTCAAAGGAGTTGGAAAGAGAAAATTCTCTGCAAACATGGCGACCTTGGATCCCAAGACTGTACATCAAAAACTGTTCAATCGGACTCAAAAGACTGCCCAACAGTTCAGAGTCCTTACTGCTTTTCTATGAAAGACCTAAGTTTGATTCTCAGCACTTACAACTACCTCTACCTCTAACTCCAGAGGATCCAACACCCTCTTCTGGCCTCTTAGGAACTGCACACACACACACACACACACACACACACACACACACACACACTTAAAATTAAAAATAAAATCTTCCAAAAATATCCGCTGTAGATAATGGCGCCGCCTTGTGGTCCTGGTGCTGAGGAAGCAGTTTCAAGAAGACTGCTGGGGCTTAGTCTGTGTGTTGAGGTCCAGGTCAGTGAATGACCTTGCTTTATTTAAGAAGATGGACAGCATTTGAGAATCAACACCCAAGGTTGATCTCTGGCTCCTACACACACATGTGTGTTACAATACCCCCCCCCCCACGTACAAAAATAATGTAGCTCTGCTGCAGTAGCATTGACCACAACAAAGTGAAGCTTCCAGGGTAAACTTAGAGATGGCCACGCCTGAAAGAATTCAGTGAAACTTATGGTAACAGAGAAACCTAAGTGTTTTCACATGCCAACAATGTAGTTGCTTTTGGAACGAACCAGTAGAATGGCTATGGAAATTTATTGTCCTCCAATAGCGGTTGTTGGCTACCAGCCAACAAGAAACTTTACAGAGTGCTCTTCTCAGAATAATGGAGATGCTTTAATAATGAATAAGAAAGTATTTTTCTTTCAAACAAACTTGGATTGTGATAAGCATGCAGGGAAACAGATGTTTGGATGTAACAGTTGTCTAATTGTTTTATTGAAAATTATGCAAATATGTACAGATAGAAGCTGCAGTCTTTGAAAGCTTAGAAACGGATTTTTCTAACCTGCTTAAAAATCTTCCAAGTGAAGCATTTCAGTGGATTGTGAAATCATTTGTTAAATATAGGAAAAGGCAGCATTTTCCATATGGTTTGTGAGAACAGTCGATGGGTTTCAAAGAAGTTTCCAGCCAAATTCCAAGAAACTCCTTTGCAGAGACGAGAAGAAAAACCAAGCACCAAGCGAGAAGCCCAGCACCTCCCTTTGTCCACTTGCCTTTTCATCGTTGTCTGTGACTCTTATTCTTTCCCCAGTGGTTTGGCTCAGCTCAGGGAAAGAATGAAGCTACACTCACAAGAGCCTCCAAAATTTAGGCCGTGAAGTGATGAAACAAGAGATTTAGAAACATCATCTCTAGACACTTTGCCTGTCATTTAAGACACTGAATAATTGAATCCAGCAGTGATACCAAAAATGATTTTAAGTGAGGAAAAAATGTCTATCTCACTTTCATTCTACTTTGTTTTGTTTTGTTGTTCTTGTTTCTTTGGTTTATTTAGAGGCCGAGTCTTGCTATGAAGCCCAGGTTGGCCTTGAACTTAAGATCTCTCCACCCCAGCCTCTGCCTGGTGTTGACACTATAGGGATATTCCACCACCCTAAGCTTATTTCATCTTTTAAAAAGCATCTCATTTCAATATATTTTAAAGATGCTTTAGAATCCTCATTACATTCATGGCATTACTTACTATGAATACAAGTGGGCTGGAGAGATGGCTAAGTAGTTAAGAGTATTTGCTGCTCTTTTAGAGGACCCCGGTTCAATTCTAAACATGTACAGGGTAGCTCACAAACATTTCTAACTCCAGTTCTGTAGGACCTACTACCAGGCATGCACATGGCATACAGACATACATGCAGGCAGGCACTTATAAAATAATAAAAAATAAATACATAAGAGAGTAACTAAAATTTTAAATTAATATATATCTGTAGTTGTATATACTCAATAAAGGTATGAAAGTGAATTAGAAGATTTTGTTTTGTATGCTTCTGAGAGTTTCTGGCGTATGGTGCAAGTCCTGAGGGTGGCTTACATATTCAGTAGTGGGCAGACTCATCTATCTTACAAAGATCACTACAGCTCTTCAGAAGCCCAGTTTTCACATTACAATTCAGTGTCATTTTTGGGAACTTAAAAAACGAGGGTAGAATCTGATGGGAAATGATGCATTTCCATGGCTTATCTAATCTTACTCCAGCAAGGAAAATGAGATAGAATGGCCCAAGGTTTGAGTCACTAAGGAACAGACAGACTGATGGTTCTTATACATACTCTTTGCTCTGGGCTCCAACAGACTGAGTCCTTTGGGGGTTAAAATTCCAATCATCCCAAGCATTTCTGAAGTGTCAACATCTGTTGCTCACAGAGCATGAAACGCTGCATGGCTAGGCAGACTTTTTCTTCCTGATTGATTATCCTTTTTTTTAACCCATAGGAAAATATTGAACAAAAGATTTTATAATAAGAAGAAAGAGTTTCTTAAGCAAAGCCTTGAAACTTGGTAATAAGGAATAAAGCCTTTCTCAAACCAATTAAAATCATCACTTCAGGCCTAGCAAACTGAGTTCTAGCTACATTTTAGGGCAGGAATAGGGTGAGGGTTTAAAGAACAGATTGTTATATTGTGTTTGTTATATTAATATATACAATATATATGTTATATTGTTATCCTTCCCATGCCAGATTGTTATGTTTCCTATGGTACACTTGTGTTCTTCAAAAATTACATAGTCATTTTATACTTAAAATATGATGGTTCAAGCAAAGTAGAGAAACATGTGATGCAGAGACATGCATCAATTTTGATCAGAGATATTTTAGAGAGTTGTCTGTATTTTTATAAATGTCCCCTTTTTATAATCTTCACAGAAGGCTTTTTTAAAGTGATTAACTGATTAAGGCCCTATTGTGATAACTAAATGCTTCTGGAGGAAGTGAAAAACAGCTGATAAGAAATCCCAGAATCAAAGTTTTGAGATAATATCTGTTTGAAATTATTTTAATTCCTTAGCTAGGCATGTGCCTGTAATCTCAGTACTTGGGAGGCTAAAGCAGTAGGATTGCTCTGAATTTGAAGCCAACATGATGTACAGAGTGAGACCTTTTCAAAAATAAATAAATAGGTAGCTAAGTAAAGCTAACAAAAAGATATGCCCTCTTAGCCCTTTCCATATTAAAATAATTATTTCTAGTCATCACTTAGAGAATTCACTCTTCCTGGACCTAAAGTTTTCTTACTGTCTGATTTTATTATCTTTTGTTTGTGTTTCCTTTGTTGTAGTTCCTGTACCTGTGAAGTTAATTTCACCCACTACTCAAGACACATGCCCAAATCCTTTTCTGTCTCTCTACCGTTGAAGTTAATACTAAAGTAAATCGGGATTTACCTGGTTTTCTATTGGGTCCAAAATCACGAGGCACAAGCAAGAAAACTGAATGGAAGGACAGAAAGATTAGGGGCTAATCTCTCTTTGCTGACCTGACTTCAATGCAGTTACTTCAACCATTTCCTTTCATTGCTCCTTGAGGCTTCGTGGTGCTCACAGATCTCAGCTGCATTAGTTTTTGGTACCTCAGTGTGACTTATTGGCTTTCTTATTGATGTTAACGCCTGTTTTTTTTTTCTTGCCAAGACTCTGAGCCATTCACCATGCCTCTCTCTTTCATGAAACAACTTAGATCCCGATGAGCCAGCTCTGCTACCTGATGTCACCCAAAGGGCAGTTTCCTTGCTCAGGCTTATAACTTCAGTTTCTTTCCTAATTCTCATCCAATAGCAGTAAATACTTTTCCATAGAAAGTAGCACCGACAGCAATTATTCAACTAACTTAAGTCAACCATATTTGTATACACAAAACCAGTCATGAAAACAAACAACAAACAAAATCCCCACATCCTTATCAAATACACATCCCTCTATATGTGGAGCATTTCCATATATAGGCCTTAATTATTGTTTATTATTGTTTATTTTGTGTGTATTAATGTCTGCATTTGCCTGTCCATGTCATGTCGGTCCATGTGGAAGCCAGAAGTTAATGTTGCTGCGCCTTCTACTACTTCCCACCTTCTTTTGTTGAGACAGGCTTTCTCTTAGGCCTAAAATTCATTAATTAAGGATGACTCATGAGCTCCTAGGTTCCTCCACCTCCACACCCCACAACCCCCAGCCCTGTTAGACCTACAGTTGTGTAACACTACATCCAAGTTAACACCTGTGTGCCCGGCATCTGAATTGAGGTCATCATGTTTGCGTTATCAGCACATTACCCTCTGAGCTGTCTCTTCAGTCCATTGTGTTTTTACATTGGTCACTATGAAATTCACATCAATTTAGCTCATTCAAAGGAAAGAGACTCCAGTTTACCTCAAGGTAGACATTTCTTTGTCTCTCTATCAAACTTTTCTCAATAAACTTTTACCTTTAACGGCAGTATGACGTACACAGCAAACTGAATAGACTTACAGTGTGCTTTACAAGAGTGATAACATCATTACATTTCAGACATGATGGGCCTCACACTTTAGAAGAGCTGATATTCTTATTGGAAGATTTTGGTCTACCATTTTCACTTGACTTGGTAGAAACTGGCTTTTCAAATTATGTTCAGATTAGTTATAGTGAGTCAAATTTATCTACCATTTATTCAACAATAAAACTTTCTTGGTGCCTGGTACCTAACATACGGCTGTGATTCAGACAGACGAATAAATTTACATTACTACAGGGGCCAGTAAGTGAAAGTCCACAGGCCAAATCTGATGTTGAAATATTTATTGGAAAACAGCTACTCGCACTTATTTGTGCAATTCAGCTGCTTTCATGCTACACTGATAGAGTTGAATGGTTGTAGTCTTTGAAACCTAAAATCCTTACTAATTTGAACTTTATGGAACTTCACAAACATGACAACCCCCGCTCTTGTAAAAGGACAGAGACAATAAAAACAGACTAAATGTAAGACTACACCATGAATTTTGCGGCATAATAGTGCTGTTTGGAAATATAATGTTTTGCAATTAGCCTTAAACTTGGAATCCTTCTGCCTTAGCCTTCTGAGTATTGGGATTCCAGGTAGGCACAATCACAGCCAGATTGTGGTTTACAGAGAAAAAAGCTACATCAACAAAAATTGTGGAGGAGGGAAAGGACTGTTTTAACCTATGAGACTGAGACTTCCATAGTATACTAGAGGCAAGATCAAAACATTGTCAAAGGCTGAGGAAAGAGTATCTGCAGGCAGAAAAGCATGCCAGGGGGATTGGATGGTTAGCAAAGGGACTTGAGAGAACTCTCTGCAGGCTGTTTATCGTCTAGTCATACATTCATCTCCTTACCCAGAGAAGCCCATCTTCTCCTCTTCCTCTCTTCCAATATTTTACAATGTTACGACTAGAGCCAAGTTTCCTACTCTACTACTGAGCTGCAGCTGCATCCTTCGGGAAAGTCAAATGAGTATTAACTTACTATTTTCTGCTTCTGTGAATATAGTGACTTTCAGGGTTCATTCACTGCCCTGCATTCCAGCTCAGCAGGGGGAGCCAGAGATGTCACTATCCAAGGATAGCAGGCTGATAGGGAAGCAGGTCTTAGAGAAGGTGGTTTGATCCATAGGGGACAAGGCAACAAACAGGGCCAGGAAAAGCCTGAAGAAGGACAATGGGAACTACCAGGTGGAGAAGGAAAGAATGGCATCTCGATACAAGGCAATAACAAAAAGCGGTCATAGAAGGATAATAGAAATGGTGTGTAGAAACGTATGCCTTGCTGGGTACTGGCCAGGATAGAGGCTAGGAGGGAGAGCAGTGGCATAGCAATGAGCTTAGAGTGTGGAAAACTAGGGTCATGTTAGAACGCTGTCCAGCATCTCCAGTGTTTATTTGTGTAAGCAAGAACACAGCATCCCTAGAAATCCCTGGGACTGAAAATCTACCACTGGACCAGGATCCGGTGCATAAAGAAATAACAATTTAAAAATCCTGAATGTTTCTCCACATTATAGGTAATAAAAGGTGAAGTATTTCAGAAAGTAAGGCTAATAGAATTCTTTACTATCAACTCAAATGTACATGTTAGGAGTTGTTCACAATCTGATGATTTTTAGGATTAATCACTTTTAGGATCACAGTTCAAAGGATCATGGTATTTATGAAGAACCTAGACTGACCCATTTTTTTCACTCATGCTTCCAGCTTTAGAAACTGAGATGCAGTAAATCAGGGATCTATTAGGGTTTCTATAAATTAATGCCCAGAATAGGTTCCATTAACTTGTAATCAAATTTATCCTTAACAGGCTCAATTCCAATTGCCAATATCACTACTGCAAACCATTTCGACAATTAGTCTTTTATCAACAGCTAGTTCATTCACTCAGAGAGATTTTTGCCATCGTTATAGACGACGAATTTGGAGCCTGGGACATGCTTATTGACTGTCATTTGTGAATCTAATTGTAGGATCTAAAAGGGCAAGATGTTTGTCAGTTTTCCTAAAGCTGCAAAATCCCTACAGCTAGGCTGGTAATCAATTACACTAATTGAGTTCAGTTCAATGTGTTTAAGAGATGACTTTTATGTTAATGTCACATTAATGTGCAGAAGGTAATAATAATAAAGCCATGTCTTTGGGTTCATTGAGACAGTGAATGGAGATGTTAGCTCTTAACCTTATCTTAAACCTTCAAATTCAGATATGCTGGGATTCCCCAGTGTGTGGTGTTTCAGCATGCGGCATAGATTGAAATGAAGGGCATTGGGAGGTTTTCAAAATCATAGTGTCCTTCTGTCCTCCTTTTCCTTTCTTCTCCCCTCATCTCCACTTATGTCACAGAAACTGGAACTCATCTTTGCTAAAGTTAGCCACAAAACCTAAGCATAACTACACTAAACTTTCGTAACCTTCCTGTGTAAGAGGTGGCTATAACGAAATTCTGAGGGGCTGGAGCAATAAATAATTCCGTGTTTGAGAGCACTTGTTGCTCTTGCAGAGGATCAGGGTTTGGTTCCCAGAATTCCCATGGTGCTGTACAACTGTGGAGTTACAGACATATCCAATGCCTGCTCTGATCTCCGTGGACTCCTGTACTCACGTGGTGTATGTAACATGCATTCAGGCAAACTGCTCTACACATAACTGTTATTCCTTGGAAACTACAGCTCCCAGACTTCTCCTGGATTACTGTCACCTGCGTGCGCGCTGGCCACACCCAGGTGAAGACCATTCCTCCCAGATAACCTTGCGCCCCCCGTTAAAAGCGAAGGTCCACGAGGCTTCGCTCTCTTGGCCCCCCTCTCTTGGCCCTTTCCCCCCTACCCTTGTGTGTCGCACGTCCCACCCCTTACTGTGTTCCCCTCTCCCCATTAAAGAGCACCCACGTGGGAGCAGCGTGTCCGTCTCTTCCTTTTGCGTCTATCCTGTGTTTGTCCACACACCCACGCCGCCCCGCCGCCGTTTTAAAGGAATAATAATAACGTAAAAGTAAATACAAGAAAAACACTAGAGAAACTCTGAGCTCTCTAGTCTGACAGTAGGACATAGGAACCTTGTTTCAAAAGGAGTCTACTCTAATCCTGGTGTAAGGAATGCCATACAGAAAGACTACAAAGAATTGGAGCACATGTGTCTTGCCTGGTTTTTTCACATCATCCTTTTTTTTTTCTAATTTTTTGTTTTTGTTTTTTTGTTTGTTTGTTTGTTTTTTTGAGGCAGGGTTTTTTTTGTAGCTTTGGAGCCTGACTTGGAATTAGCTCTAATTCCAAGCTAGCCTTGGAATTGGCTAGCCTTGAACTCACAGAGATCCACCTGCCTCTGCCTCCTTAGTGCTGGGATTAAAGGCGTGCACCACCACTGCCTAGCCATCCTTTGCATTTAATCATACTGCTTTGCTCAGTTTTACTTCTACACTTCTATCGATGCTTCACTACACCTGAGCAAAACAATAGCTCATTCTCAAGTCTTTCATCTTTTGCTTCTGAAGGTTCCATTGTCACATTAAAAAAAAAAAGTAACAGAGACAACAATAAAGGTTTCTGTGTTCTGTTTAGTGCTATTCAGTATAAAGTGTGTTGTTTATTCAAGTATCAATATGAACTGTATTCTAGGGGAAGCTGTAGATTATTCACACTTCACTATTAGGACTATTCCTGGAGGATAAACCAGCACAATCACATTAGAAAGCTATAAGTAAGCCCAAATTTGTATTCTTAAGCTTGAAAACAAAATCATTGGCCAGTTGTCCTTTCATCACACTTGACTGGCAGTGTTTTTATGAACATACTCCAAAGGCTGTGGGTACAGGGCATAAGGCAGGCCGTGGGTTTCCAGGGAGTGATCATGCACAAGTGCACATGTACATGCATGCGTGTGTATACATGCACACATGCACATTCACACACACACATACACAGAAGACAAACCAAACAACATCAACAACAAAAAATGTGGTGGTTTGCTTGAAAGAAAATGTCCCCCCACCCGAGAGTTGTACTATTAGGAGGTATGGCTTTGTTGGACTAGGTGTAGTCTTGTTGGAAGAAGTATGTCACTATGGAAGCAGGCTTGGAGGTCTCCTATATGCTCAAGCCACACCCAGGATTTCAGATCATTTCCTGTTGCCTACAAGTCAAGATGTAGGACACTCGACTACTTCTCCAGTACCATGTCTGGCTGCATGCCACATTGTCATACAATAATGATAATGAACTAGACATATGAACATGTAAGCCACCTGAAATAAATGCTTTTCTTCATAAGAGTTGCCATGGTCATGGTGTTTCTTAGAAACCATAGCAATAGAAACTCCAACTAAGATACTAAAGCAAGGTAAAAACAAAGCAAAACTGAATATATGAGCTTGAGGTGCTAGTGATTAAGGGAAAAATGTGTGAAAAGAAACCAAAAGATAAAACCAACCACACTGAACCTCATAGAAGAGAAAGTGGGAAGTGCACTTAAATGCATTGGCACAGGAGACCACTTCCTAAATAAAACCCCAGTAGCACAGGCACTGAGAGTAACAATTAATAAATGGAACTTCCTGAAAGTGAGAAGCTTCCATAAAGCAAAGGGCATGGTCAACAAGACAAAATGGCAGCCTACAGAATGGGAAAATATCGTCACTAACCCCACATCAGACAGAGGACTGATCTCCAAAATATACAAAGAACTCAAGAAATTGGTCATCAAAAGAATAAACAATCCAATAAAAAGTGGGTTACAGACCTAAACAGAGAACTCACAACAGATAAATTTAAAATGGCTGAAAAACACTTGAGGAATGTTCAACATCATTAGTCATCAGAGAAATTCAAATCAAAACAACTCTGAGATTCTATCTTATACCTGTAAGAATGGCCAATATCAAAAACACTAAATGACAAATTATGCTGGAGAGGATGTGGAGTAAAGGGAACACTCCCTCATTGTTGGTAGGGGTGCAAACTGCTACAGGAACTTAGAAAATCAGTATGATGAGTTCTCAGAAAATTGGGAATCAATTTACCTCAAGACTCAGCAAATCACTTTGGGGTATATACGGAAAGGATGCTCTATTATACCACAAGGACATGTGCTCAACTATGTTTGTAGCAGCATTATTTGTCATAGCCAGAACCTGGAAACAACCTAGATGTCCCTCAACCAAAGAATAGGATAAAGAAGATGTGGCACATTTACACAATGGAATACTACATAGCTGAAAAAATAATGACATCTTGAAATTTGTGGGCAAATAGATGAATCCCGAAAACGTCATATTGAGTGAGGTAAACCAGACCCAGAAATACAAACATAATATGTACTCACTCATAGGTGGCTTTTAGACATAAAGCAAAGAAAACCAGCCTACTATTTCCAATCCCAGAGAACTTAGACAATAAAGAGGACCTTAATAGAGACTTACATAGATCTAATCTACAGGGAAAGTAGAAAAGGACAAATTCTGCTGAGTAAATTGGGAGGGTGAGGATCATGGGAGAGGGTAGAAGGGGAGAGGAGGAAGAGAGGGGAGTGGAGAAAAATATATAGCTCAATAAAAACAATAAAAAAGAAGCCAGAAGATTTGATGATTCTAGTGTCACTTCATCAGGGATGTTGTTTGTTTCAGTAGGGAGCAATGTATGCTCTAGAATAATCCCGGAAAGTAGATGGGCTGGGATTTTTCACTGTAATAAATTTCCCACCATCAAGCTTCATTTCAAAATAAAAACATTGCAATAGCTCAAGTTCAACAATATGCTATTTTCCATAATACTTTTGCCTTCAAGCTATTCATTATGAAATATTTCATTTCCTAGATACTGTTTATCAACAGCCTAAGGCATACTTAAATTCTCTATTACTCAATTCAACATTCTCAAACAATCATGATACTAAAAAGTAAACAAATTTACTTGTTTTTATGTATATGGGTGTTTTGTCTGAATGTATGTTTATACATCATCTGGATGCAGTACTCTTGAAGGCCAGAGAGGAGGGTCAAATCCCTGGAACTGGAGTTGCAGGTGGTTGCTATTAGTTGTGAGGGAACCCAAGTTCTCTGCAAGAGCAATTACTTCTCTTAAAAACTGAGCCATTTTTTCCCAGTCCCCCACCCCGAATCATTGTTTTTAATAGGAATTCTAGAAGTTTCCGTGCAGAGTTCAGTGATACATTTCGAAAACTACTAATCCAGTGGGAAACATCCAGGTAAAGAACTCAGCAGGTGAAACAGATGATTAGCATCCATATATCTTGCAATTTTCAGTTATTCTCACCGTATAGCAGGCTAGAGTGCTGGCATTTGTTGTATCGTCTTCATTTCCTGAGAACTTTCTGGAGAATGTGAGTTACCATCAAAAAGTCTGACTTGATTGGGGGAGGGGGAGGGAAAGGGGAGGCGGCGGTGGGGAAGAGACAGAAATCTTAAATAAATAAATAAATAAATAAATATGGAAAAAAAAGAAGTCTTTACAGGAAGGCAACAGCAATTACTTATGATAAACAACTTGATGAATTCACGTTTGCCACTACATTAGCATGCATCAAGCCCGTTGGAAAGCATATAGATTGGAGATTAAAGGCACATTTTTCACAGTTCCTACGCTGCTCTTCGCAGAGCTGAAGATGTACAGACAAAGAAGACAGCTCTCCATTGTCTAAATTTACTTTGCTGTGCCTACTCTTTCACAGACTAGGGCTGAGGCTTGAGACATTTTCTTCCTGAATATCCTGGAATCCACACCAATGTGGCTCTGTTTTTTTTTAAATGGACTCTTGAGTATAACAATTTGTGTTTTGATTTACTAAGAGACCTGTAAGGAAACATTTACTTCATTTTTTATTGTTAGATTCATTTGGATACGCTCAAAATAGTTCAAACTTTCAGAGGCCATGAATGCCTAATAGCATATTGAAAATTTTAAAGCACTCAATTATTTTGCAGAATAATTAACATGTGTCACCAGTATCCATTTTACTCGATGCAGATTTCTTATGCGCATAATTGATGTTTAACAAAATATGGAACATAGGCATTTTCAGTGACATATATTTAGCAATTTTATGGATGTCTAATTAGCTTGTCACAATAGTACTCATTTAATTCAATTTAAGGGCTGAAAACTACTTTCAACTTTTATTACTATGATTCTTATTTTCTGGGCTATATAATCCATGGGAGAAGCAAATTAAAGGCCAAAAATAAAAATGGCAAAAGATTTTACTCCATCTATCTTTACTCCTATCTCTCTTGTTCTGCAGATGTAATTCATGGGACCCCGGGGCTCTGTATTTTAGGCAAGTGCTCTACCACTGAGCTATATTTATAATCTCTACCTCTTTGCTTTCTAACAAAGATGTTACAATTATATTCCTGTCACTCCTCCATACAATGATTTTCATTTTCATAGGCCATTTATATTTACCGAGGCTGGGGCACAGCTTAGCATGTGTGAGATTCTAGGTTCAGTCGCCATAGAATGATAAGCATCATCATCATCATCATCATCTCATCATCATGTCATATTTGCTTAACCATCCACTGAGATAGATACTGAAGAAAGGAATCATTGGTTTAATACAGCAGCTTCTATAAACAGTCACTGAGCTCAACAAGAGCTGCTGTCATTTATACTTATATGAATAACCATTTCATCTTCAAAATGAACCTATAGAGTGGTTAGCAACCTTGTTGTCATTCCCAGTAGAAAGCACTGGGGAACATAGTAACAGAACTGGATACTGGACAGCTTTACACGACAGTGAAAGTAGTCCTCAGAAAAGATTACATGATGGAACAAGACATTCTTTCAAGGAAACTGATAAATGCTACAGTGGAAGAAATGTGGTTCAGAAGCAGGCTGGGAGACATAGTTTAGTTGGCATAGAAATTGTCTAGTGTGCAGACAAGTCTGAGTCTGATTGCCAGTACTGCATAAACTGAGCATAATGACACATCCCTGTAATCCTATTGCTTGGGAGGTGGGGTCAGGAGGATCAGGAGTTCAAGGTCATTGTCATTATCATAGTGAGTTCAGGGCAGCGAAATTTGGTCTCAAAACAAGGCTTGGGAAGATAGTGCATCAGTTAAGAGCATGAACTGCCCTTCCAGAGGATCCAAGTTGATTCCCTGTACTCATATTGGGCAGCTCACAATTATCTGTAACTACAGCTCCTGGGGATACAACATGCTTTTCTGGTCTCTGCAATCTCTACAGTCATGTATATAAGCTCAAACATAGTTGTATACACACACACACACACATATAAGCAAAATAAATAATAAATATTTTTAAAAGAGAAGAAGAAAGAAAGTTCTAGAAGCAAAGCATACAAATAATTCAAATGAAGAAACGGAATAAGTTGTTTTTCAAAACGGGAATAAGCATACTGGAGGTATGGCAGAGTCTTTGTGTAGCATACTTGACGGCCTGGGTTTCATTTTTAGTACTGAAAGAATAGAATAAGGTAAAATAAAATGACAAAGTATGCTTAGATGAATAAGATATATATATATATATACCAAGTTATATATGTTATATATTCCACATATGATGTCAAATGTTTGCTATAGAACAATTAATCCATGAAACAACTAGAAAAAATATTGATGACTAGGCCTATAGACTTGGGGTAGAAAGGACATATCAAGAATAATCCAGGGAACCCTGATTGCTCTTTGGGCTGACGAGGGAGGGGGACTTGATTGGGGGGGAGAGAGAAAGGGGAGGCAGCGGTGGGGAGGAGACAGAAATCTTTAATAAATAAATTAAAAAAAAGAATAATCTAGAACTCAGAAGCCATGAAGGAAAAGCCAAATATGATTGACCTAGTAACAATTTTAAATAGCAATGGATCAACAATCAAGATCTTGTGAAATTCATACAAAAGAGGGCAATCTGATAAAAAACAACACATGCCTAAGGATGTTAAAAGGAACAGAGAGGAAAATAATACAAGTGGCCAATAGCATTCTGAAAGATACTCATTGTCTATATATATAAAGTAAGAATACTGATATGTAACTTCCTCACCTTCCTCACTCCCCAGAAGTAGACATAAAAGTTGATGTCGCTTGTGTTTAAAGAGCTATAGGCGGCTTTAACAATTTAAATGTCTATGTAACACGTCTCTCTGAAAACTCATTCTTAACTCCTGGATAGAGACATGAAACTTAGGATGTACACTGTAAGATGTTTACTAGTGATGACATATGTATATGTCTACATGCACACACACAGACACACAAGAGGAGTCATTCTAGACATCAAACACTTAATTTCATACTAAACTCATTACAAAGCTTGAAGGAAAAGACTCAAAAAATTCCAAGAAGTCAAGCCAAAAAGAAAAGTGTGTGAATATGAGAGAAGGAAGCAAAATGAGACAGACAACTATTTTAAAAGATACACAGTCCATAAGAAGTCCTAAAATAGAAAAAAAATAATCAATAGAGGAAAGATTTTTATTACAATTACTCTAAAATGTCTGAGCTGAATGACCTGAGAATCCACACTGAGAGCCCTGAGACTGACGACAAAAACACTTTCACACCTGGATGCCTCACAAGGAACTTTTAATTCTCCGTGGATAAAGAAATTATCTCCAAAGGTATATAGAAATATATATATATACACAAAGATATATATATATATGTGATATATGTGATACATATATGATACACCATCAAGATCATCAAGGACAAAGACGAGAGAATCCCAGCATTATATGACTACAGGCCCCAGATGTCCAAATATAGTACAGCTTGCCTAGAAGCTGCTAGGAAGACAGACGAAGAGGTTAATGCCTGTAATCACAGCATCCCAGAGTGCTCAGTTGGGAAAGACCGAGTTTGAGGCCAGCTTGGACTACATGGCATGAACATTGTCTCAAGAGCTTAAAAAAGAAAGCATACAAGCAAACAAAACAACTTCTACAGGGCATTCGTTTTAAACCTATAATTCTATGTGAAGTAAAGGCAGAATAGACATTGCTAGATATGTATTGATTTGGAAGGCTTACTGATGACACATCTCTTTGAAGTGGGTTATTGAAGGATACACTCCAGAAAAATGAAGAGACCATGGGATCAAGGAAACAAAGGATCTCATAGAAGAGAAAAAAAGCAGGGTCATTGGATGGCAGTGTTGACCCAGGAAGTCATCAACTCAGCTTAGAGCAGGAAGAATGGAGGACTGTAGGGCATGGAATAGACGATGCTTCCAAAGATTAGACTCTACACCTGAGAAGGACAGCACATTTTAGACAGATTATGTGGAGGGAAAGAAAATCAAAGACTATTAGAAAACAAGCAAACAAACAAAAAATACTTTTTACATTAGTGAAAATAAAACCAGCCATCCTAAACTGCACCACACAACGAATAACGCTTCTTAAGTACTAAAACACTATCCAGTGAGCATTTTAGCAACTTAGAGGTAAGGCACAAAAGACTTGGTGAAATTACAGCATATAGCAAATATTTTCAATATTTGTATTACTAAAGACAAGTTATAGAAAACAATAACCAGGAAAGGAAAGGGTAAGTGCATATTGTCATTTTACAGCGTAACATTACTAGAATCAGAATATGTTGTTCTCAAAGAAGTGGGAAAGGAAAAAAATCCACAATCTGTTATCTAAATTACACAGTAATTGGCGAGTACATAAGCACACTGGGGAGGAGTAAGGTCATCTTTTCCTTACCTCTTCACATGAAAAACTGCCAACACTTGAACAAACAAAGGCAAGGGGATGAGAGAAAAGCATATGGATTTAATTCATGAAAGTTGTATTGTGACACAGGAATCTTCAGAAAAGAAGACCCTGAAGACTCAAGGAGAGCGTTCTATTTCCATGCTCATGTTGTAGGAAGTAATGGACTACCATGTAGACATGTAAGTACATAAAAGCTTTGGACCAAATGATGATGGAGCACCTGGGAAAACTGAGTAGCTTACTCAGCAGACTCCTTTTGACTTCTGCATAGCATTCCTCTCTGGCATGGGACATCACTTCTCTGGAATGAGGGTCTTCACAGGAAATTTGAAAAGTTACATTCCACGTAGAATTTTACACAAAAATCAAAACCACCTCCAAATATGAACACTTGACAATTTGGCACTATTCAGTGGTTAATTTACTAGTTTTTTGGGGGGAGGTACTATTGCTGGTTGCTTGATTGACTACATTGTAACTTTTTCTATGTTATTTGAATATCATGAACTATGTAGATATTTGACTTTTAATTCATCCTTTAGGATATTACCATTTTATTTTATTTTTAAAATACAAAGAAGATGGAAAAAATGAAAGTCATTATATATATAATATTACACACACACACACACACAAGTTTCGCAAGAAAATAGAAAATATATGAGCCTGGAATGGTGGTCCACACCTTTAAAAGCAGCACCTGGGGGTCTCACTATGCACCTCTGGCTAACCTGGAATTCATTATGTAGACCTGCCTAGGCTCAAATTCATAGAGATTCCCCTGCCTCTCCCTCCAACATGATGGCATTAGAAGTCCGTACCACCATGCCAGGCTCACGTGTCTTCTATTTCATTCCAACTCTTGTCTCTTTCCATCTCTTTTTGCTGCTTTTTTTTCTAGTTTTCTGGCATCTACCCACATTCTTTCCCTCATAACTACACACATATATGCATTAGAAGTTCATATCTATATAAGAGGAAGGAAAGAAGAGAGGGAGGGAGGAAGGGAGGAGAATGAAAATGTGGCATTTTGTCATTTGATCCGTGTAGTATTTTCCCGTTCCATCCATTTTCATGTTTCATAATTTTATTCTTCCTATACAACTGAATAAAAATTCCACTGTGCTATATGTACCACATTTTCATTATCCATTCATCTGTTGGTGTGCTTCTAGGCTGAATCCATTTCCTTGGTTTGTGAATAGAGTAGCAATAAACATGAACACATAGGAATCTCTGTGGTAGGATACAGAGTCCTTTGGGTCTATATGCCCAGGAGTGGTAGTGCTGGGTCATGGAATACTTGTAATTTGAACATGGAAGTGGGGATTGATGGGTATAATTGTAGATGGATGGATGGATGGATGGATGGATGGATGGATAGGCAGATAGCTGGGAGGTTCATTGAGGAAGGTCAATTCCAACTAAGAATATATGAAAATGTCATAAGGAAATCTGCTACTTAATATGCTAATTGACAATGAAATAAAGTGAAGAGCACTAAGTAACTTTAGCCCCTCATTGTACACTGGCAGATGACATGATATGTACTAATGGTTGTGTGTTTGTTGCCCAAGTAGGAGAGCTAGTGACCATGAAGATTGCTCGGGTTAGGGAGACTGTGGCTGTTTTCAGTTGACTATAATCCAGCTGGATAATGGTCAAAGGAGGCTGTGCTTTGCTGAGGTTCCATGGAGAAAATTAAACTCGCCTTTAAGTTTTAGGAATATGATTATTGGTACAACATGATAAATTAGAATTCTCGGATATGGTAGGGAGAATAAAATCCAGAAAACTTAAGCCAACTCTCTTTCTTTAGTTGTCTCTGTTTAATCTTTATAAGGAAGGTATTAAGCTGAATAGGCGCGTGAATGTCAATAATCTCAGCACTCAGGAGGCTTAGATCTACTTTTATGGCTTCAAATTTGACCTTGATTCACAACTAGACAATAGAGAGTGTGCCTAGATCAACTCAAAGCTAACAACACTAGAAAATTGTCCATTCAGCATACAGTTTTTAAGTCGACCTGCTGGTAATTCAGATTCAGTGAGACTGGCATTCAGGTAGAAATATTTTAAATATTCTTTAAAATATGTGTGTATGTATGCATTTTTAAAGATTGTATTATGATATAATAAGTATCCATAATAATAGACTTCAACAACACTTTCATATATGTACATGATATGTTTGGATCATAATCATTCTCTAGTGTGTGGTTTCATGTACCTTACTCAGTCCAGCTGATATGCTCCCTATTCCCAACAAGAAAATTTCATGACTCATTTTTTTTCCTTTTTGGTATTTTTGAAGCTGGAATTTCTAGGGCAACAGGAAACTCATATACTTACCCTCAGGAAATCTGGAAACACAGCTCTGGAGTCACTGCATAATTGACCATTGTATGATAAAGCAGGGTGCATTTTAAGATACTGCTGTTTAACCATGCCCCTACAGTAAACAACTGAAGCTTTGAAATATACCACCGATCCTGGGTAAAGTAGTAGGCAGTTTAGCACTAGGATTAAAAGGCTTCACATTAATCTGTAGCTAGACAACTGCAATTCAGTCAAACTTAGTTCATCTGCAAAATTCAATTTTAACAATGTTTCATGGGTTGTTACAAAGATGTTCTGCCCCACATGGGTAAATTTTAGATCCATTTCAAGTTGGGCTAGTCAACTTTGTCTTATCTAACTAGAAGAAATGGGAAGACTATAAATCAAGATCATGAATCAGTGCTAAAAAACACTTGTAAGGCTCATTTGGGGCTTCAGAATTGCACGAAAAACCATGGGTCTTTTTCAACAGGTATGGGAAAGGCTACTCTAAAAGCTTCTGAAATTATTTTAAGGCAAAAGTCTAAACATAATGCTGATAATTAGCACTTTTCCAAGCTTGTGAAGAGGTGAGAATATTAAAGGCTCCATTTATTGTTCATTTCAAGAAATTGCCTTTTTCCCTGAAATTGGAGAAAAAGATCCTCAGGATAGCTTGAACTCTTACAAAATGAATAACTTCTTTGTATCCCAATGCCAGATACAAGCTGAGTGCTCATATGCAGCAGCATACTTAGGCATGGGCACACTGTGTTATTTGATTATCAATAGTTTCATGGGATAATTATGCAAAATAGACTTTTGTTCTACTTCAAGTTAAGACCTGAGAAGCATGGATTCAGTTGGTGGAAGGAATTAGCTGATGAATTCTTGCTAGGGAGCATTGAACACCATTAATCATCACCCTGAAACATGAGTAGAGGGCAAAAGGAATTAAGAAGAAAATGTTCAGTAGAAACATCTGGAAATAAATCTTACTCTTCATTCCTGAAAAGGGCTGTCTTGCAATGTTATGCCGATAAGTTTTATTTTATGGGTATTATAAAATCATGCACAATTAAGAAGCAAATTAGGCGTAGAAAGGTCAAAACTCATGTTTCACAAGCATGCATCAGCATACAAAGAATATATGAAAAGTATCTGAAAATAGGGATTCAACAACATTCAAGCCACTGGTTCTCAACCTGTAGATTGCAACCCTTTGGAGGGGTGTCAAACAACCCTTTCACAGGGGTTGCAGATAAGATACCCTAAATATAACAAATTTACATTACTATTCATAGCCATAGCAAAACTACAGTTTTGAAGAAGCAATGAAATAATTTTATGGTTTGGGGGTCACTACAATATGAGGAACTGTACTAAATGGTTACAGCATTCGGTAGGTTGAGAAAAACTGGTTTAAGTACTTTTCTCCTGCAGGCATGGAATGTTGGGTGTTGGAAGTAATTAAAAAAGTGTTAATCATTTCCTATGTACCTATGTTACATGAAAAGATAAATCCTTTCTCTGTGAGACTATTATTGCTAAACAGATTATAACACCTTCACTATTTAATTTGAGATATATTAAAAACCCTAAGATAGTTTACACCTACAAGCAGTTTCTCTCCCCACAGGATTTTCCTTGAATTCCTGAGAATTTGTTGAGAAATGACTAAATAAACAATGGCTTGGTCTTTGGGGAAATACATGAGAGCATCTCTATTTTTTGAATATTCACAGTTTTAGTATAAAAAAATCAAGTTAGGTAATAGGTTAATTTAAAACTAATTGGAACTTTTTAAAGTACTAAGAATCAAACATATCCAAATATTTGTGTTGCTAAAATAGTACATTATGAAATCAATCTGACATCACCCAGAAAGTAATCTGAGTTATTTCAATTGGCTTCAGCCAAATATTTAGAAGATATTGACTTAGAACCCTTTAATTTTATAAAAGATGAATAATAAATCTCAAATATTCTTAGATAATTCATAAGAGAATAAATACTGTTGGCAGGATGTGTTAATACTATATTGCTCTCTTTTAAAATGCATGCATATAGAGACCATGGAGGTGGTTTGGTGGTTAGAAGTGCTCGCTATACAAGCATGACAACCTGGGTTCAGATTCCTAGGGCCATTGTTAAATGCTAGATATGGAAGTACACATCTCTAATCCCAGGGCGAAGTGGGAGAAGGAGGCAGGAGAATCACCTGGCAGCTTGTGAGCTAGGTAGCTTATAATATGCAGCACAGAAGCATAAATAAGAGAGGGCCTGCCAAACAGGATGACTGAGTAGGGGGTGGGATGGAGAGGGAGAGTAAGAAAAGAAATATCTTAATATAGAAAGCCATTATAGGGTTAAGGAGAAACCTGGTGCTAGGGAAAACCCCAGAAATTCACAAGGATGATCATAGCTAAGACTACTAACAAAACAAATCAAAACGACTCTGAGATTCCATCTTCCACCTGAGAGAATGGCCAAGATCAAAAGCACTGATGACAACTTACGTTGGAAAGGTTGTGGGATAAAGGGAACACTCCTGAATTCCTGGTGGGAATGCAAGCTGGTACAGCCCCTTTGGGTGTCAGTGTGGTGATTTCTCAGAAAATTAGGAAGCAACCTTCCTCAAGAATACCCAGTAATACCACTTTTGGGTATATATCAAAGGATGCTCAATCATGACACAAGGATATGTGTTCAACTATGTTCATAGCAGCATTGTTTGTTATACCCAGAAACTGGAAACAAACTAAATGCCCTGGAGTATTACACAGCAGAAAAAATAACGACATCTTGAATTTTGCAGGCAAATGGATGGAGCTAGAAAACCTCATTTTGAGTGAGATAATCTAGATACAGAAAAACAATTATCACATGTACTCACTCATAAGTGGCTTTTAAACATCAAGCAAAAAAAAAAAAAAAACAGCCCACAAATTACAATTCCAGAGGACCTAGACAACAATGAGGACCCTAAGAGAGACATACATAGATCTAATCTACATGGGAATTAGAAAAAGACAAGATCTCCTGAGTAAATTGGGAACATGGGAGCATTGGAAGAGGGTTGAAAAGGAGGGAAGAAGCAAGGAGGTGAGCAGAGAAAAATGTAGAGCTCAATAAAAATCAATAAAAAAGAAGAAAACAAAAGACTCTTAGCAATAGTGAAGAGGGTACTTGAACTGGCCTTGCCCTATAATCAGATTGGTGACTACCCTAACTCTCATCATCGAACCTTCATCCAGCAACTGATGGAAGCAAAAGCAGAGATCCACAGCTAAGCACTGGGCCAAGCTCTTTGAGTCCAGTTGAAGAGAGGGAAGAGGGATCATGATGTGGGATGTCCTTCTGTATATGTGTTGCTTTCTTGGTTGTTGAATAAAGCTGTTTTGGCCAATGACTTAGTAGAGTGAAGCAAGGTGGGAAATCCAAACAGAGATAGAGAGACAGTGGGCAGAGTCAGGGAGACACTATGTAACTGCCAAAGGAGAAGGACATGCTGGAACATTAGTAACTTTACTAGTAGGCCATAGCCTTGTGGTGATACACAGATTGAAAGAAATGGGTTAATTTAAGATTTAAGAGGTAGCAAGAAATATTCCTGGGCTGTTGACCAAACAGTGTTGTAATTAATATAGTTTCTTTGTTATGATTTTGGTCTGGGCAGCCAGGAAATGAATGAGCACTCTCCTACTACAAAATGGTGCTCTAACTTGGGGCAACTACATCCACATAAAAACTTAAGAAGCTTGGGAAGGAATTCTAGACACAAAAGAATAGAGTTAAGCACAGCTTCTTGGTAGCCACATTTATTTTTCAGATAGACTCTGATGGTAGCAAGCAGAGACACAGCTCTTTAAAGAAAAGTCTTTCTGACTCAGTGCTAGCAGCAAAAATTGCATGGTTTCTTTAAGATCTGGCTTCCTGGTTTGTGCTGGCAGCAAGAACTGGTCTGGCTCTTTTGGGAGGTCCTGCAATTAAATGGGGTTTGTGAGCAGTGCTACGAGTTGCTTACTAGTGATATAGACCCACTGCATCCTTGGAGCTGAGATGGTGAGCATGGCTCGCAGAGGTAGTGAACATACCTCTGCCATGTTGGACAGGGCAGAGCCAACAGACAGGGTTGCAGAGTTGGTTTTAGCCATGCCTGCTATCATATAAAAAAGAAAGGCTCTTTTGGTCAGAAAATGGTTACAGATACGCAGTAAAGATAGATTCAGACAAAAAAAACCTCTGAATGGGTCACAGTGTGTTTTAAAAGTATATTGGCTTGGGAGAGAGAGGAAAAATAGTATAGACAGTTATAAAAAGAGGCAAATAGTTTCAAAAAATAAAACAAAGTATTTAAAGAGACAGTAAAAGTAATATAAGGAGTATAGGTAGACAGATTAAAGGAGTAAAAGTAATTTTAAAGTCATGTAAAGATAGAAAATACACAGAGAGGCTATTATGTATATTATTGTTTTCTTTGAATGTTTTGAATACAGAGAGACATTTTCTTCTGGGGGCTGCTAAGTTAAACCAACACACACACACACACACACACACACACATATATATATATATGTTTTTATATATATGTATATATATTATCTTGACTTCAAAATTTGAGTGTAAGCATATGATACTTTGGAAAAGATGTTCTGTTTTTGTTTCCACAGAGGGTGGGAACCTGTGGATCCCTTCCAGGCTAATGTGGTATGATGGAACAAGACCCCTTGAAAGGTCTCTGTGAACCCTAAAAATACTTCACCTAACAAACAGCAGTAAGAAGTTTGGAGAAAACTATGCTCAAATTTCCAAAATGAATGTTTATTAATGTTTGTATTTGCTTAAAGAGGGATATGCTATAGAAATGAATATATGGGTATGGACTTTGGTCTATTGATACAAATTTAAGGTCAATTTGTAACACTCTGTATATGTATTTCTCCTCCTGTCTAAGGTATTGTGTTTTTGCAGCTCATTTAATAATGTAATGTACAATTAAATTTGCAGATTAATATATAGTTATTTATAATATTCAAACGTGTAGTCATGTTAGTTAGATTTTCTAAATGTACAAAGATACATTTCAAACAATAGGTATTATTCAACCCTTTCAAATACCTACAGAATATGACATTTAAACTCTTTTAGGAACTTAGACTTTTCTCAACAGTGAGACTTATCTGCTTTTGGTAGTACTACTTACTTCAGAGAGGTTGTTGGGAATGGAAGAAACTCATTATGGAATTTGCCTTAAATGTGCCAAGGGTAGCCATTTGGGCAAGAAACTGCTCTTGCCTGGATTGCTTGATGCTATGCTGTATGAACTCAATTTGAAGGACCCACAAAAAGTAACTGCTAAACATTCCTAATGATGGAATGGTCCTTCAGAGTTGCTGCTTCACAGAAGAAACTGTCAGAAATTCTGCAGGATACAGAAGAAAATGACTGGCAAACTGCCAATATAGGCAAAAAAGCCTTTTAGATTTTCTGCTTCATGAAAAAGTTTGCGAGATACTATGGACCTATAGGCTAAAGATGGATGCCCCAATATTACAGAAGAACTTTGGGTGACTCTCCAGGCAGCAAGATGTCTCTCTCAAATTTAGAGCTTTGGAAGTTGCTTATAATGCACTTCATGATTACCTAGATAATATTATATCCTTCTGGGGTCTTTGATGAAAATGAAGACAAATAGCTATATTTATAGTTTTCATTAGTTATAATAAAAGATAAATTAAATATAAAACTTTAGACCCACAAAGAAATTTTGTAACTATAATTATTTCTTGATAACTGTTTTATATATGTAATTTTACTATTTTAAAGTTAAAGTCTTTCTTTTTAATTAGACAAGAAAGGATAGGTGATGTGGGATATCCTTCTGTATATGTGTTGCTTTATTGGTTGATGAATAAACCTATTTTGGCCAGTGACTTAGCAGAGTGAAGCCAGGCAGAAAATCTGAACAAAGACAAAAAGAGAGAGTGGGCAGAGTCAGGGAGACATCATGTAGCTGTTGAAGGAGAAGGACACATTGGAACCATAGGAACCTTCCCAGTAGGCCATAGCCTCATGGCAATACACAGATTGATAGAAATTGGATAATTTAAGATATAAGAGCTAGCTATGAATACTCTAGAGTCATTGGCCAAAGAGTATTGTAATTAATATAGATTCTGTATAATTATTTGGGTCTGGGCAGCCGGGAAAGAAACAAACAGTCTTCTAGTACGGGATTATGTAAGCAAAGAAGTCAAGACCATGATGAAAAAACCCACAGAAACAGATGATCTGAGCTTTAGGGAGCTCACTGACTCTGGACAGATAGCTGGGAAATCTGCATAGGACCAAAATAGGCCCTCTGAATGTGGGTGACAGTTCTATGGCTTGGGCAGTCTGTGGGTCCACTGACAGTGGGACCAGAATTTATCCCCAGTGTAAGAACTGGCTTTTCAGAGCCCATTTCCTGTGGAGGGATACCTTGTTCAGCCTGGATACAATGGATATGGGGGAGGGGGGCTTGGTTTGGCCTCAACTTGATATGCAAGACTTTGTTAACTCCCAATGGGAGGCCTTATACCTTCTGAGGAGTGGGGGAGAGCTAGGGGAGGGGAGCAAAAGGAGGGGAGGGAGGAAAAACTGTGGTTGGTATGTAAAATGAAAAAAAAAGCTTTTAAATAAAATATTTTTAAAATGTGGGAGGCAAGAACTAGCTCCCAGACTTATCTTCCGACCTCCAAGCATATGTATGTATATGTATAAACACAACTATACATATGCACATTTGAAACAGGCAGAAAAAAATTAAATTATAAAGCATTTGAGGTATACTGCTAAACCACTGTTATTTTGAGTAAATTGACGCTAGCTGTGGAGTGGGCTATTTCATTGCAAAATGAATACAGTGAATTGGAAATTTATGGGCTTGTATGTATTGCAGAAGATCATCTAGATTGCTCTTAGTGGGAAAGAAAACAAAGTGGAATGTGAGGATTGCTGTGAAAGCTTGTGTTATCTGTGGCTAGGTTCATTTACCTAGTGTTTTGTAAATACTTCTTGGATCTTTGTCAGTGATGTTATCACTATTGATTTATGTAGTGAGCGGAAAAATGCTTTGGTTTTCTCCCTCCTTTCCTTCTTCTCTTCCTTTCTATTTTTCTTTACTCTTGTTTTTTCCTGTTTGTGTGATCAGGGGATTGAAACCAGGATCTCCTGTATGCTGTATATGTGTTTTACCATTGTGATATAGACCCAGCTCTCTTTTAATTGTCTTTCCCTTTTGCAACACGCTGTAGCCCAAGGAAGCCTCCATCTTACAAGCCTCTTGCCTCAGTTTCCCGTGGAGTTGGAACATCAGAATGGAGTACTGGTTTTCACTTCAGATATTCACAGGCAGAGACTATATCCACTTGTCATTAATAGCACTGTGGGTTGTGCTGGTACAGGTCACTCAGGAGACTCGTTTTACATTCCCTGAAGGAAAGACATCCTGAGACCTGGTACTTTGTGCTTCATGAAGATTCTTCTATCATCTGAACAACCTAAGTCTTTTACCTTCCACTGAACTTAAATACATCATCATTTAATCTACCAACTAAGAAGTCCTTTTAAAAAACATTAACTGCTTCTTCTTCTGGAAAACACCAAATGGCGGATGATGCCGGTGAAGCTGGAGGGCCCAGAGGACGGGGGGGGGGGTGCAGGATTAGGAGAACGTGGCAGCTTCCCAAAAGAATTCCGCAGTAGTCTTAGCAGTCGTGGTCGAGGCAGTGGCCAAGGCAGAGGTTGTGGGGCTCTTGGAGGTAAAGATGAAGACAAGGAGTGGATTCCCTTCACCACGCCTGGCTGCCTGGTTAAGGACATGAAAATCAAGTCCCTAGAGGAGATCTACCTGTTCTCCCTGCCCATTAAGGAGTTCGAGATTATTGATTCTTTTTCTGGGAGCATCCCTAAAAGATGAGGTTCTGAAGATCATGCCAGTGCAGAAGCAGACTAGGGCAGGCTAGCAGACCAGGTCCAAGGCTTTTGTCACTATTGGGGACTACAATGGTCATGTTGGTCTAGGTGTTAAGTGCTCCAAGGAGGTACTAAGTGAGGGGAGTCAGTTCTAAAAGGCCACCTATTGTGTGATTCCATGTACATATAATAGCCAGTAGTACTAAATCTGTAGCAGTTTCATTGGGGGCATTAAAAGTGTTCAGGAGATATTTAGTGGTGACACATAAAAACATTAGAATATACTAAATGTCACTAATGTTAAGTTTTAAGATACATCTATGACAACACAATTAAAAATAAATTGAAATATCTCCTTTTGAGGAGCCTGTCTTCCCTCCATTTCCTACATCTCCCTCCTAAGTTCTATGGGAAAGTTCCTAGGAGATGGAATAACATTTAAAAGAAATGAAAAGTCTTTCAGGAAGTAAAAAAAAAAAGCATTCAACTTGCTGAGCCTTTTTGTTCACAGGACCTTTACCCAGACAGGGGTTGGAAAGAGGAAGGCAGGGGAAGAATATAAAGAAACCTGAGACCAATGCACCATTGGGCTCAGTGTGGTGATACATTCTTTTCATTCTGGTACCTGAGAGACAGAGGCAGGAGGATCTCTCTGAGTTGGAGAACAGGTTGTTCTACATAGTTAGTTCCAGGATAGCCAGGGCTACGTTGAGAGACCCCCATCTCAAACAAAAGAAGAAAGGTGTTAGTGCCACATGTGGCGATAGGGAAAGAGTCTTCTACATTTCAGGCAGGTTTTTGGTGGACTGAACTGTGTATGATTCCAAGGAAATTCCCTGTTGCTGGGTCAGCTTTCAGCTCTCACACTTCTGGGAGTCAAGAAACAAGCACCACCAGATTACAATGGAATTGGGTCCATACTTTGGTAAGTGACGGCAAAGAATAAGTTTTGTGACTAGTTGAAACTGCAAGGTGACTGTGTTGGAACCAGTTTGGTGACAGAAGTCCTAACTATTTGGGCATGACTTCTTCGTTGGCTTTTAGGTCTTTTAACATCTAAGCAAGACTAGTTTGCCACTATTTAATCAAGTATTGCCTCTGACAATACAGAGGAATAGGAAAGTCACAGTATACAGTGTGACAAGTTCTGGCTTTGTCACCAACTAGCATCTGGCTTTTAGTTTCTCCTTCCATAATGCAGTGAATATTTCTTGAGTATCTCTAACAGGCAAGACTTTTCTTGAAATACAAAGTTGCATTAATACATTGACCAACTATTTTGAGAGCCTTTGATGTTCTAGACACTACACACATATTATTCATAATCACTGTGACCTAGATTTAGAGATAGTCTCCTTATTATATTATCATTTCCAATTTTTGGAAGACATAGATGGAGTTCAGAGAACAGAATTTAAAGTTCAGTGAAGGCTGATTGGATGTTTTTATAATTTAAGGCACCTTTAGAATGAATTAAGTTATAGAATCAAAGAATCAAAGCCCTAAAAGGGACCTCAGTGATCAAAATGCAAACTTTTGGAATGAAGCTCTTTTTCCAAGGAGAGGAGGAGGGATGAGAACCCAAGAGTAAGATTATAATTAGGAGTCAAAGGAATAGAAGGACCATAGGGTACTGAAGCTTCCAAGCATCTGAAAACCTTCTTGAGGTATAGCGGAAGGAAGAAAGGCAAGTTCAGCAAAAGAGCAAGTTAAGTCCAGCAGAAAAGCAAGATATGGTTGTGTGTACCAGAAAAATAGAGTGAGAATCAGGCTGAAAACAGTTCATGTTCTTAGTATAATGTGTCCCTATTTCCAGGGATCTTTCACCATGCCCCTCTCTCATGCATTCTGGAACCCTCACTCCAGACAGCTAATACCATCAGCCAGAAACAGCTTTGCCTGTGTGCCTAGGCAGCTCAAGCCATTTAGGACAAAGGGAAAGGAACATAGAGAGGTAAAAAGGCACCACTTTATTTCAGTACGTTGTCCTTCCAGATGGAGACAACTGGGCAGTGTGACCTCAGTCTCTGCTAAGTGCCCCTTCAGGGCCAGGCAGTCGTTCCTCATTGTGGAGTTCACATTGTAAACAGTGGCTTCCAGCATTTCATTTCAGTTATCACATCCTTGCTAGATTGCTTCTAGAGGCTTCCATGAGTGTGACTCAGGACCCAAACTGGAGTAGCGTTTGAGTGAATGAGGAATACTTCTTTGCTTTCTCCTTTCTGGATGCCCCCCCCCCTTTCATCTGCTACTAGGACTCATCAGGCCAAACTCTGGCCCCTTGGTCCTTAGGCAAAAATAGTATAGGCTCTTTATGTGAAGTTTCAGCTGCATGATATGGAGCCAGCTGTGACTTTCATACCTTTAGATTCAAAGCCAATGGTAAAGCTATGGCCATCTTCCTCTCCTGAGTGTGACCTGGTTCATTTGCGAGTGCCTGGTGTAAGGTGTTGGAAAGTATCTTTTAACACACCCAGAAGTTAGAGTTATTTTATGTACAAAGAGCAGGCTGGTAGGTTTTCATGATCACACTGGAAGTAGATATACATTTTTACTTTTAGACAAATCTGTAATTTGAATGCTTTACCCATCTAACAGCTGTTCTCCTAAGGGAACAGAGTCTTATTGTCTTTTCCAAAGACATCTAGTCCCTCGTGCCAACATCTCTGCTTCTAACCTCATCTGTCTTTCCTGGAAGCTGTAACAAGAAAGCATTTGGAGTTTTCTTTTGTTTATTGGGACGATCTTTGGGCTGGAATGAAGCATTCATGAAGGAAATCAGATCCAATTTTTCTCTCCAGCAAGAACTTAGAGAAGGCAGCAATTCAATAATTTGCTTTTGCTGCATCCAAAACTGGGTTTTCTCTACAAAGATCCATAAATTTTTAAAAATAAAATATCAAAAGCATTGTTATATAACAATGAAGATACCCAGTTAAACAGCCATTGCCAGGCTGAACAGAGAGTATGGCCAGGCTAGCTCCTGATTCAGGGTTGCTGAATGTGACTTCTACTGGGTATCCACAAGGATTCAGGATCAAGGTCAGAATGGGGCTGCCCCTGAAGCTGAACTTGTCCAAAGAATCCAGTATGAATTTTCTCAGTAGATGGTTTTGAAATACATCCTGATGAGACCAGTTACTGTCTCATCCAATTAAGAAAACCACGATGCTCTTGGGGGCTACACACTACTCCGTTGCCTTGTAACAAGTCTGAGAAGTCTGAGAAAATTGTTGTATTATCATAAAATTGGAAGGGTGGCCTGAAGGTTGTTGAAAAAAAGCAGAAAAGGAAAAATTGTTCTGAGCCCTTCTGTTAGCCTTTTTAAAGAGACAGCACTATCATACTTATCAAAATAGCTCTATTTTTTTTTTTACTTATTACTTGTGTCAAGTTTTGTATGTTAGAGTGAGGGTTGGTTCACAGGATTTCTATACTTTGGATGACATATTCTCAATGGCTATTTAACTTACTTCCTTTTGGCTTAATGCTCTTTAAGCAGTTTCTTTTCTCTTACTTTTTCTCTCCTGCTGTCTTCTACTACTTTGACTTTCCTGGCTCTTGGATGAAAGCCCAGAATACGTATTTCCTTAAAAAGCTACTCCCCATTGTCCATAACACTTAATTGGGGTGTGGCATAGGAATATGGGCATTGAACCCCAGACAGAGCACATGCTAAATGTCATATCACTTGATGTTCTTTTATCATACATGTGTCCGTGTATAACCCTTGCAGACATATGCATATATTTGCATGCATGAGTCTGTGTGTGTGTGTGTGTGTGTGTGTGTGTGCATTATTCTTAATGGGGGACAGTGTTGTCATTCCCTAGATGAGCAATACTAGTTGTAAATGAATCTTGCCCTTTTATAAAGAAAGCACAAATGCTCTTTTATAAATAAAGTTCATACTTACAGTATATGTTGCCATTGCTAGCCTAGAAAATGGAAGAGTACCACAAGCCAAAGAATGTGAGCAACTTCTAGAAGCTGGAGAGGACCAAAAAGAATGGTTTCCTATTAATCAGTGGTTCTCAACCTTCCTAACGCTGAAATCCTTTAATACATTTCCTCGTGTTGTGGTGACCCCAACCATAAAATTATTTTCATTGCTACTTTGTCATTATAATTTTGTTACTCTTATGAATTGTAATGTAAATACTTTTGGAATAGAGGTTTCCCACAGGGGCCATGATCCACAGGTTGGGAACTATTGCCTTCAGAAAGGAGCCAGCTGGGGCAACAATTTAATTTTAGCCCTGTATGATGTATTTCAGTCTTATGACCCCCAGAACTATGAAATAATAAATTGAGATTGTTTCATGTCATTGACTTTAAGTTAACTTTTTGCAGTAGCATTGGAGAATGAATACAAAGCAATCTGTTTATACACACCCAACTTGGTATGCATGTCCATGTGGAGTTGGCCTTCTGGATAAGTATGCGGTAAGGACCTGGTAAGGACGTAAGCAGCATTTGCTGCATGACAGAAGTTAAACCTTGTGATTTCTGGAAACTAAAACTCTTTGTATTCACAGCTAAAGAACTTACCTTCCACCCAGAGCCACATTCAAACCTCAGTTAAATGTTCTTTTCTAATAAAAAAAAATCAAAGTTTTAGCTGAAAGTTGGGTGAGCTTTTTTTCTTTTAAAAACAATCTTATTTTACATACCAAATTCAGTTCTCTCTCCATCCTGTCCTCCAGCTCCCTCTACCTTCTCCCTACCCCATCCACTCCTCAGAGAGGGTGAGGCCCCCATGGAAAGTCAAGAAAGTCCATTACATCACTTGAGACAGGACCAATTCCCTACCCCTTGTATCTATGCAGACCAAGGTATTGCTCAATAGGGAATGGGCTCAAAAAAGAGCCAGTTCATGGACTAGAGATAAATCCTGGTTCCACTGCTAGTGGCCCCACAAACTGCTTAAGCCACACAGTTGTCACCCACATTCAGAAAGCCTAGTTCAGTCTTATGCAGGTTCCCCAGCTGTCACTCAGAGTCAGTGAGTTCAAGCTTGCTCGGGTCAGCTGTTTCTGTGGGTTTCCCCATCATGGTCTTGGTCCCTTTGCTTATAATAGTGTTCCCCCCTCTCTATGACTGGGCTCCAAGAGTTTGGTCCAGTGCATTGCTGTGGATCTCTGCATCTGCTTCCATCAGTTACTGGATGAAGGGTCTATGATAATTAAGGAAGTCATCAATATGATTAGAGGAGAAAAGTAGAAAGAAGGTATCCTCTCCACTATTGCCTTGATTCTTAGCTGGTGTCATCCTTTTGGATTCCTGGGAATTTCCCTAGTGCCTGGTTTCTTGCTAGCCCCATAATGGCTCCCTGTTTCAAGGTATCTCTTGCTCTCCCTCTCTGTCCTTCACCCAACTTGACCTTCCTGATCCCTTGTGTTCTTCTCTCTCCTCACTCCCCTTCTCCCCTTCCCCTCTCTCCACTTCCCTACCATCCTCCGTCCTCCCCCCATGCTGCCAATTTATTAAGGAGATCTTGTCTATTTCCCCTTCCCAGGGGAGGGGAATCCATGTACATAACCTCTTAGGGTTCTCCTTGTTTCCTATCTTCTCTGGTGTTGTGGACTGTAGACTGGTTACCCTTTGCTTTATGTCTCATTTCCACTTATGAGAGAGTACATACCATGTTTGCCTTTCTGTGTCTTCTTGGTTACCTCACTCAGCTTGTTTTTTTTTGTTTTTTTTTTTTTTTTTTTTTTTTTTTTTTNTTTTTTTTTTTTTTTTTTTTGTATTTCCATCCATTTGCCTGCAAATTTCGCAATGTTATTGTTTTTTCTTAACCATTGAGTAGTACTCCATTGTATAAACGTACTACATTTTCTTCATCTATTTTTTTGGTTGACGGGCATCTAGATTGTTTCCAGGTTAAGATATAAGGAAATGGAAAGATTTCCCATGCTCTTGTATAGGTAGGATCAATATAGTAAAATTGGCAATCTTACCAAAAAAGACCTTGAAAGAACAATACTCAACTTCATATGCAGAAACAAAAGAAACCCAGGATAGTTAAATCAATCCTGTACAATAAAGCAACTTCCAGAGGCATCACTACCCATGACTTCAAGCTCTACTATAGAGCTATAGTAATGAAAACAGCTTGGTCATGGCACAAAAAAAGACAGGTTGGTCAATGGAATTGAATTGAAGATTCTGATATTAATTCATACACCTATGAACACATGATTTTTGACAAAGAAGCTAAAACTATATAATGGAAAAAAGAAATAATCTTTTTTGTTGTTTTTAAAGTGAAGCTAAAATAAGAAAATGAGGTTCAAAGCCAACTTCTACTTAATCATAGCAAAGTAGCTTGCTTACTTTTTGCCTTGCTCTGAACAGAACTCCCATTAATGTGGATACCTGAGAAATGACTGGGTCTTTCTGTCCAGAAGAATTTCTGTGTATACCACAGCACGTCCTCAGCTGCTCCAGGCCTGCAGGCTACATCCGTGAAACAAGCAATCTGTCAGTCTATTCCATCACCACAGGACCTGCAGGCGCTCTTTTGTGGGCATTCAAACAAGAAAACCAAATCCTTTGTCGGGCTTGCAGGAGGCTGACTGATAGTGATGGCAAGATAGACTGAATGCTATTGCTCACAAAGGCCTGCTGGGTGGTACCCTGGGTGTCGCAATGAGACTCTTTCTATACCCCCATGGCAACTCACTGCTACAGATGTCATTAAAACCTCATAAATCATCTTTATTACATTGTGCAGAAACCAAAAAGAAACAGAGATCTTTGAATCTGGAGAATTCAAGCAGTTTTTAAGTCACTATTCTGTCCGCACTAAGGAACTGTGTAGGCGCGGGTATTGACTCTGAGGTAAGTTTAATGAGCTATGCCTGTCACTTGGGATGGCCAGAGGTCTTTGAGGGAGCAGGGATGCCTGAACTCTGTGATGGCTGTCACATTAAACATCTGATTCCTGTTAACTTCTAAGTTCACGGACCTGTCTTAAGACACCTACTGAATTTGAGCCTCTTGGGGAAAACAAATCATGTCTTACTCATTATCCTTGCACCACATGGAAAGAAAAAGCCTTGTATACAGGTGAGAGTCATGTTTACTAGTTACAGGGAACAGAGGGCACTCGGGCTCTCATTATCAGATATGTATTCATTGCAGCCTTATGTTAGGGGCTCTTTCTATTTGTTTGCGAATACTGTGACAGAATATCTTTAAGTAGGTAATTTGTGAAGAACAGGTGTTTGTTTAGTTCTCAGTTCTGCAGCTTGGGAAATCCAAGATCAAGGGGCTAGCATACGCTAAAGTTTCTCTTCCCATGTTATAGCATAGCAGAAAACTCTCACATGGTAAGAGAAAAGGAGAATTTCAGTCCCAGTGTCTTCCCTTATAAAGCTACTAATGTTATCACAAAGGCCTCACCTTTATGACTTCTAACCCTTATTAGCTTCCAAGGCTCCCATCTCCAAAAATCAACATAAAATTTACTGACGTTTCCACAAATGAGTTAGGGGAGAGGACATTCAAACTAAAGAATGTGGCATTCTGAAAGAAATCTCCAGAAGCAAGTGTCTTCCCAAGAGAAGGCCACACTCTTGGATAAGAGAGTAGCCCTTATGCATAAATTTGCTATTTTACTAAAACAGTAAGCACAAGGCACATGCAGAAACATATAGCAAAGGGCTTTTACAATAGGGAGTTGCTGTTTCTAGAGGGTGATCTGTATGGCATTTTTTCAGATGAAAATGATGAAGGAGATAGTCCATAAAGGGATGAGAGGCTATGGGGACCCAAAGCTGGAAAGCTAGGCTAAAGTTCTTGTGATTTCCTGGGTACAGCTCCCTGTGATATGTAGATGACACTAACTTGTAAAGGATATCCTGGTCTTCAAGCTCTTCTTTTATCTGCACCCCCTTCCATAATGTTCCCTGAACCTTTGATGCTGGGGTTGTGGTGTAGATAGTATCCATTGAGTAATGGCTTTTAACCCGATACAGGGTTGTGTGTCTTTATCCATTGACTGGCTACAGCCTCACAGTCTTTTATAGTTGGATAATTTTTTAAAATCCACACACAAAAATGGGCGCGATGGTTAGACATTCTTGGCTTTTGCATAAACAAAAAGTTTTCCAAGGTAAGGGCAGGGATGGGCATTACTTCCCTCATCACCTGTGGCCTTTGCTATTCAGTCTCTCTTGATACCACACATCCAGAAAATGTCATTGTACACTTACGACAGAACCAGACTACAGAGAACAAGTAACATCTGAGGATTCTGGGGACAATCGTTTTGATAGTGGGCTCCTGCATGGGTACTGAGGAAGCCCAGGAGTGCTTTGATTATACTCCGAGATGCAGTACGTAGCTCAGTAGTCCATAGACTCCAGTTAAATAACACCTTCCAGATTCTAGCAACTACACACATGGGCTGAATTAAGAGAACAGCTGTCTTACAAAGAACAATTTGACTTGCCTCCGGATGGGTTTTACTTCCTGTAAATGAAGTTAATCTTTGAAATGAGAAGAGGCAAAGACAGGCAGGCTGCCGCAGGCTGGTCAAACCCTTTTATCCTAGTCCTCTGTCTACCTATGAGTGAAGTACTTTTTATCCCCCTCACCCATTGTATTAGGAGAGTTTTCAAAGTAGAAGAGATTTGCTGTTTTTTAAGGTTATTAATCAGTGAACCAAAAATAAAAGTCAAGTTCTCCCTTTCCATCTTTTTAAACGAGTTGCACAAGCAGAATACTATTATGCTGTCAGAGGCAGAGCAACAGCACTTGATCACTGTCCCCAGTGAACACTCCTTCACTCCTTAGTCTGGCTAAGGCTAACTTCAAATGCTTTATTTTGCTCAACCTCAAATATCAGATACCAATAGAAGGGAGACAAACTTTGGACCCATTGCATTTCATGAAGAACATGTAGAAGCAACTCACTGGAAGCTCCAAAGCAGTGCTTTCAATGTAACAATCATGTCTTTGCGGGCACATGTGGCACTATCTGGTGGCGATTCAAATTGCCATGAGTAAGCATGGAGGTTCTTCTAGTGGATAGGGAATAGAAACAACCTATAATGCACAGGACAGCCTCATACAATAATTGAATAACAATAATAACAACAACAACATTTGGCCTCAGTTGTCAAGAGGGACAAATTAGAGAAGCTGTATTATAACACACAAGTTTATACTGGGTTAGGACGATGGTTAAGTCAGTAAAGCTCTTGCTGCATAAGCATGTGGACCTGAATTTAAAAAAAATACAATCCCAGTATTAAGGAAATGAAGAGATCGCTGGGACTTGCTGGCCACTTAGACTTGGCAAATTAGCCAGTGAGTAACAATATCTCAAAGAAAAAGTGGACAGCACTTGAGGAATGGAATTTGACATTGTCCATTGACCCCCATATGCACACACATGCATACACACGTGGGCACAAACACACACACACACACACAGAGTGAGGGAGGAGAGACAGAGACAAAGACAGAGACAGAACATTTTTTAAATGACTTTATCTTGACTTTAAAATAACTATCTCAGAAACCCCAGGATTTCTCTTTCTGAAGGCGGTATTTATCATGCATTCTTAATCACTTCTTTAGTCACGTATTTTAAGAATTTTTTTTTTGCATGGAAATGTGATTACCTTAAGAAGGTTATTCACTAAAAGCTCTGAGTTTCAAAGGATAAAAAGAGTGACCTAGTGAATTACAAGCATAAGAAAGTGTATTTCTTTTTTCTTGAAAACAGAAGCGCTCTGAGTTTTAACAGTTTATAAAAGAAAATTTAAGTCAAAGAAGATGTCTGTTACTTCTGGATTCTCGGAGGGTGGGATCCAGTATTATCACTATATAAAAGTGGCATTTGGAGAATATAGTCTCTCTCTTAATTCCCAGTGCTGGGGATAGGATCTAGAGCCTCCTCCACCATTGGTGAGTTTTTACCACTCTACCTCCAGCCCGGGATCCTCACTGAGAAACATTTCCAGGGTCATTTCTTGTCATCAGTTTGGAGCAATTGTCTTGGTGCATAATTTACAAGGCAAATCCCATCAGAATCTTGTATGTTACCAGAAAACCCATGACTCTTACTGTTTTTGTCTTGTTAGTTTCTTCAGTTTGGAAATGTACTCCTTTGGTTGGAAAGAAATAAAAAACATTATTATTTTATGGCAATATTCAATACTGACTAAACAGCAGATCTAGGTTGTGAATATTCTAGGTTGTGAATATTCTGGGATGAAGAGGTAAGAGGTAGGAGATTTTCAATCAAGTGAATAATAGTAAAATTAGGAAAGCCCCCTTTGAAATCTTCCAAATCCCCCCAAAAGGTTATTGCTGCAATAATGGCATGATTATTCAGAACTGGATAAATCAAGAAGATTTCACTAGAAGCAGAAAAGAGAGGAGGCCAGTCCTCTGTTTGAGTCTTCCAGACAAGTCAGAATATGCCCTGTTCATTGCCAATTACAGAACGGAATTAAAATTTATCATCTACAATTATGGGGCAGAATTACTGTTCTGAGCTGTAATCTCCAATTACTGTGGCAGGGTTAGTCAAGATAAAAAGCCTGAAATGCTTGGCAAGAGCAGGGGGAATTGGGCAAGACTAGAAAAGAGAAATTTCACTCTTTGTTTAACTCTAATGAAACCACACATGTTAGGGGCTATATAAATACACAGTTGCAGAAAACATTACTCACTGATCAACTTCATTTATTGTACCAATATTCAACCCCCCCTTTTGCAAAAACTGCTGCCATAGCAGTATTTATCTGCAAAGACCAAAGCACATTTTACATGTGAGTTATTGTTTTCTTATGATCGTTAGCTTTCATTGAATTACGTCCTAGGCATGTTTGGCTGGAGAATTAATTGTCCCTTGTGGGAGAAAAGAGGTCAGCAGTTCAATAAGATAATGTCAGGATTAATGTCTGGATGGAGAATCTTGACCCTGGTGTTTGCATATATATATTAGATAGATAGATAGATATAGTTTACAGATCCCTAAAAATAACATTGATTTGCATTTATGATGTCTACATTACCATTGCATTTTGTCATGAGGTACTAGGAAAAATATGCTGAAATGTAGCTAAGTTCTCAGGGAGTTGCTGTTGTCTGGTCCAGGGTATTGTAAACCAACTGAATGTTGCATGAATACACTAGTGGGCAGAGGAAAGGAGAGCAAAGTTACTTAGATGATCTAGGCTACAATTTGAGTCAAGTCTCTTGGCCAAGTGTTTTCACCTAAAGGTGAAATTGGAATAAAAATGTAATAATCTTAGCCCCCCCCCTGCAAACCTCTTAGTCAATGTTAATCTGTTATTGGAGAGAGTATAAACAGAGTATATAGACAATTGCTGATGGATATCTAAATTTCCACATTTTATGGTATATTCTACATTTCAAGTCTTGTTGTTTGAAACAGGGTCTCATGCAACCGCACCTGGCTGCTAATTCACTATGTGACTGACATTGCCTTTGATCTCCTGATCCTCCTGCCTCTCCTTCCCAAGTGCTGGGATTACAGAACTGTGTCACTGTACTTCATTTATCTGGTGCTGGAGATGGAAACCAAGGTATCATGTAAGCTACAAACTAAGATCCATCGCTAGCCCCACTTCGGAAGTCTTTGCTAAGACTTTTCTGATTTGAGCCTAAGGAGGCTAAAAGAGAAAAGAGAACCACAGAACTCTAGGAGAGTTAGGAGATTTAGATCAAGAAATGTAATGGAGAAGATTATTTTACAATAATAGAAGGTGGAATTCTCCCTCCATGTTTCTATGTCTCTATCTCTGTTTCTCTCTTTCTACTCAGTCTCTCTGTCTCTGTCTCTCTCTGTCTCTGTCTCTCTCTCTGTCTCGAGTGTGTGTGTGTATATATAAAGGGTGGCCTCATGTATCTTAGTGACTTGGCCCTTGCCAAGCAGGCAAGGCTGGCTGGCCAGCAATCCCCAAGGATCTGCCTATCTTTGCCTCCCCAGCTCTGGCGTTATAAGCATACACCTCTACACTTGACTTACTTTTCAATATGAGTGCTGGGTTGAACTCAGGTCCTCAAGCACTTTTCTGCTCAAAATATCTTTACTGCTCTGAAGTAGGGATTCTTACCTATTTGAGAACATTTAGCCATTTGTAGGTATGACATTAAGATTGACCAGAAAGACAATCATTCAGGGAAAAGCAACAGGGTTTAGACTAAAACAACCTGGATTCTAATTGCATAGTCTGACAGTGGAAATTTCCTTCACACCTTTGTCAGCATGGCTGTAAATTAATGGACCTATGATCGGATAAGTCCCAACACAAAGTAGGTACTCCATACATTATCTGGTTTTAGGCAAGATGGACGATATACAAAATTTGACTAATTCTATTTGTTTCATCTTCTGAAATATTTGCCCTCTCAAGCTATTAAAGAGTATTTTTATTTCCTTTTTATCAAATCCATTCAGATGCACAATCTTTGGAAATATATGCCCTTATGAGGAAAGAACAAATATTTTGGAATCAAACAGAATTCGACTAAGTAACAATGTGTAACCTGTTGTGAAATTGGGCAAAGTTTTTGACTTTGTTTGCACATTTGATAGGCTTATGAGGCTCATATGTTTTATCAGTGTATAAAATCCCAACAAGTTGCTTGATACACAGTCAGCATTCAGGAAGTTCCTGAATTTGTATCTTCATTCGTAGGAAGGTCATGATAAGATAAGATATTCTCATATTGGCTGTCATCTGCTCCTCTACCCACAAAAGACAATTCACCAGGCTCATCAGGAAACACCAGGCTGGAGATCAGAGGTAGCAAGTTGCTCCTCTATTGTTTGACCACAGAGCAGAGTGGAGGGCAGTTACTGTCTTGCCTGGTCACAGTGCCCTCCAAACCAGGGAAACAGGATATTGTCTGGCAAAAACCCTGAAAAATACTTCTGTCAATCAAAAATAGGTCAAGAGGAAATCATCATTTTCAGTGGAAAACTGCAATGCTCGGAGCATATCGCACTTTGGATTTTGAGGCTATGGGTCGTATTTTGCAAGTTGTGGAAAATTAATAGCCAAGCAAAATCATTCTTGTCTATAGCTGTGCAAATTCTGCCTTGTCCTGTGAGATTCAACAAACTCCCCATTTTCATGCTGGAGGAAGCTAATTTTGTCTTCATTTGCATATTCTTTATCAATATTGCCATCTGTTATTTGGAGTCTCCTTTTTAGACTGGTCACACCATTACAGCAGTTAATTCATTAATGGACTAAGCAACCTCTTCAATAAAAATTCATCTCACATCTACAAGTAAATCATGATTTTCCTTGGTTCTGGGATGTGTTTTAAAGGAGTGTTTCCTAAGCACTGTGATGGTTGATGCTAATTGTCAGCGTGATGAGATCTAGGTTGTTAGTAAAAAGTACAGCATGACTTGTTGCTTCCAACATGATTGCTATCAACTAACAGTGAAAATGAGAGAGTGTCTTGGTGACCTGCAAGCTGAGCCTTGGACATAAATGTAGAAGCTAATTTTGATTATGCTAATTGACACTGTAAGACCAATCTTCATTGTGAGCAGGACCATCCCACAGGTGGAGGACGCTGGATTCAGAAAATGGAGAGCGTGACCTGAGCCCTAGCATGTGCTCACCTCTTTCTGGTCCTGCCTGTGGATATGGTGAACATATGGTTCCAGCTCCATCTCCCTTGGCTTTGCTGCCATGATGGGGCTGTACCCTTGAGCCATGAGCCAAGATAAACTATTTCTTCCTGAAGTTGCTTTTGTTGTGGATATTTCATCACAGACACAGGAAGAGCAATTAAAACAAAATAGCTACTCTGTGTTTAATGCAAACAGAGAAAAAATACCAGGCAGAGCTATTGATTAATATATGTTGTGTTAGTACTTGAGGTGCAAGCATTTTATCTTTAAAATTTACATTTAAGCAATATGTCAAAGTCACTAGACTAAGAGAAACAAAAATCTGCATAAACTACATTTTATTCAATAAACAAGTACTTTAAAGGAAGTAACAAACAGGAAATTCCATTTTCAAGTTTCTAACACTGCTTGCAGACTTTTAGTAGAAAGTTAAAAAAAATGTTTGGCCATTGATAAACAAAACCATTGTCATTTTGTAACCTAAAAGCTACGGAGAAACCCTATCTCGAAAAATCCCCCCCCCCAAAAAAAATTAATAACCAGAATAATGAGGAAGAAAGGAGACCATCTTATTTTCTAATTATCAAAAGAAAAAGTTTTAATTCTGGGTTTATTGACTTACTTGTAAAGGCATTATAATACTAATTACAGCCTTGTGTTAGTGTAACTAGCTTTCTTGACTAAATTTGTTCCTTGTGGACAACCCATAGTGAAGAGTCTGGCTCATAGATTAGGAATCAAGTCATTCTATACTTTTCACTAAAACCTATAGTCACAGCCAAGTTTATGGAAGTGCAGCATGCTTTTAGAGAAAATTTAAAATTCAAATACTTATGGATGACCATAAAATGGAAAATAATGACTGCTTCAGTCCTGCAACTCCCAAGTCCATCATTCGACATATGGGAATACCATTCCCAGTGTTTCTTTATAAGAAAATTGATATGAAATATATATCTTAGAGGTAGCATTCACATTTATCTATCAGATAAAGATCACTCGATATCACAATGGAATTCTATAAAACATTACAAAAGAATTAGAGCTAGCATTGTAGCCCCATAGCAAGGTGCTTTCTGGCAGGGGTTAGAGCCTTTTTTTTTTAATCCTCAGCACCCAGAAACTAAACTCCAGAAACTATCTCAAGATTTAATTAAACAAAGCAAGAAATTTTGCCTTTTTTTCAAGTCATTAATAGTTCATATGTTTTCTCAGTTGGTGTTTTAAATTCCTTGCATCTTGATCTATTTAACATGTGAAACAATTAGCATTCATAGAAATAGGTGTTTCGGCTGATAGGCTCCTGATAGGTTTCAAAAGACTTCCAAAGGCAAGGCATTATTGATAATACGCAATACCTTTCTGCTTTTTTCATTCTGTTTGCTATACACTAAAGTGATTATGTGAACCTTTACCCACCACTAATATTTTCTTGCCAAATAAAAAAGAAATGTGTATAGACTGAAGGATATTTTACTAAAGACACTGAGTCCTGGCAGCCTCCGAGGGGCAAACAAAAGGCTGTTTCATATTATGGCTCTCATTGGACCATTTGCTTATGGGATTTAAAGTAAAGTCTAGTTTTCTGGAAATGTTGGTAATCATTTAAATACACACAATTTAGTTGTTTGAAGAATAGTCATTCTTGAAAACTAATATGTACTTCTTAAAAACTAAGACTCTTCATGTTTAAAGCCTTGGCTGGTTCAAAATAAACACTCGAAAAAATAACCCATCAGCTACTTAATAGGACTCTAGGTCATGGACCCAAGCACAGGGAATGCTTAAAAAATGTCACTATTTCTGCTGTTTCTTCTTAAAAGTTCTTGGCTTATTTCCACAGAATGTCTACTATCCTCTTCACCTTTTCCATTGTAGATTGTTGTGCTGGCTCAGCAATGGCCAAAATTTGTGATATAGCTATTTTCCTCCATGAGGTAGTAATCTCTTCCCTGAAAGGTCTACAGGTTTGTTATTTTAATTGTACCTCCTAAAGTGATTAAGGAATTCACAGCCATGTAGGGTAATTTTGCCTGAAAACAGAGCTCATTCTCTCTGAAGTTTATGAAAGAAATTTACATTGGACAGATTAAGAGGGGAAAGGATGTATGAACTGACAAGGAGCTAAATCCCATGGGATTGTCACACTTCCAGTGTGACACTCAAAGAAGGTCATGAGGGTCAAGGTGGCTTGTCACACCCCACCTCGTCCAGCAAGGATGACGCGACCACCGGAGCTCTTCTCACTGCAGTTTATTCCAGGACTTTATTCACTTTCTCTCTCTCCCTCTTTCCTTCCTCTCTCTCTCTCTCTGGGCAAACCTCTCCCAGCCCTTAAGTAGGCATGGGCTGCCAACCCCGAACTGCCAGGTGGGCACTGCCCATAGGTTCACGCATATGCAGGCAGCTGATAATCATTGCGTGATCATAGCATAGGTCAGGCCTTAGCCATCTCAGGAGTTGATTATACATCTCCATCAGGTGTGACACCACGCAGCTCGCTACAGTGGCTGAACTGTAACAGAGCTAAACAAAGAGGTGGGGGGTGTGAGTTTGTGGGGAGAAAGAGGTACCATAAGATATGGGAAGTAAGGGAAGAGATCCTCAGTCATCAAGGTTCAAATTGTGATTAAGCAGATCCTCTCAAATATCACTCATCCTTAGCCTCTCAGATATCACTCATCCTAGGTCATATCTGTGTGTACCGGGAGCCAGACAGCAACCTCTCCTTGTGGAAAGACCCCCAAGGCAAAAGGAAGGACACCAAGTAGAAGAGCCCTGCTGAAAAAGCCGAATTTGTACTTCAGAATGGAGATTGCCTATATAGAAACAAATTTCATTACAATAAGGCAGCCTTTCGAAATGGATCTTTGTGTGCAGAGATCTGCAGTTTCTCCAAATATCCATCTTATAATATGCCAAAGAAATATATGAATGGATGGGGAGCTAGAATTTTTCACTTTTTATTTTTGCTGCACAAACAGTTCTATACCACAGAAACATCACAAAGCAACGGGCTGTTTCTCTTGAGTTTTGACTGTACATGTGTGTGCATGCACACAGGTGCATATGTGCACGTGGGGGTTCATTCATGTGTGAGCATGTGGAGGGCAGAGAATAACCGTGAGAGTCATTCCTCAGGTGGCATCTACCTTTGCGTTTTTGAGACACTGTCTCTCAGTAGCCTGGTTCTCACTGTAGAGGGTAGGCTGCCTGAGCAATAAGCCCTGGGGATTTGCTGATTCCCATCTCCTCAGCCCTGAGATTTCAGATGCAGGTTGCCACACCCAGCATTTCCACACAGGTTCTGGGATTTGAATTCATGTCCACATGCTTGCAAGTCAAGCAGATTAGACTGAGCCATCTTCCCAGCACCCCATTTCACATTGCATTACACTCTTATTTTGAATTCGAATTGCTCGGGGACAACCAGCAGCTGGAGGCTCTTGGAGCAGAAGTGTCATGCCAATCACTTGGCCTCAGAGGCCAAGGGAGCAGAGAGAGATTTCCCCTCCTTTCGGAAAAACCCAGACAGGAGGTTTGCAGCTGTCACTTCTTTTAACAACTCAGCTGATGGAAATCACCAACAGTTCAGAGCGTAGCTGTGCATGATAGAAACTAGCCAAGGTAGGAAAATGGGGTGGAAAGAAGAAACTGTGTTTTCTCTTCCAACTAGGAAAAGAGGAAAGTGTGTTATAGGTTGCATACATCTGTGGGAAGATCTTACTGAAATGACACGTCAGAAATAACATATTTCTATTTGCTATCCTCAAGTCACAGGTAAAATTTGTATAAAATACCCTTTGAGTCTGTTGGACACGCTCTTTTAGGCAGATTTCTAACTGGTGTCCAAATAGTCCTCAAAGGTGTTGCCCAAAAAGCCAGTAGTTCCTCAACCCACAGAACACTAGGAAGGGGAAATAATGGCTTGCAATAAATACTTTCCTAGGCATTTTCATTGCCTTCAATTTTTAAGCATTTGAGACAACTTATTTTTTCTCTTGTCTTTTAAATTTTCTTCTAGATTCCACGAGAAAGGTGGTTCTTCTGCCCCTATTCCATTTCTATGAATCATATGGTAGAATAATCTATATTTTAGCCAATTATGACAGAATGCTGTGGGATGTCTTTCTGTATGTAGTGATTGTGTGTCATTCTCATTGGTTGATAAGTAAAGCGGCTTTGGCCTATAGCAAGGCAAGATAGAGGCAGGCAGGAAATCCCAGCAGAGACACAGGAGAAAGGCAGAGTCTGAGAGATGCCATCCAACTGCCCAAGGGACAAGTTACCACCAGACCGGTAATGCCACAGTCATGTGGCAATACTTAAATTAATTTTAAATGTAAGAGCTAGCTAGTAATACACCTGAATCATCGGCAAAATATTCATAATTAATATTAAGCCTCTGAACGGTTATTTTAAAAGTGGCAATGTGATTGGGTGGGACGAAAAACCTCCATTTACAAATGACATACCAGCATGAGGCTCTTGAATTTTCATAGGGCCTGAGAAAACTTTTAAAAAGTATTCTAGAATACATAAACTAAGCCAAAACCAGCTTCCTAGTTGTGTCTTTTCTGCAGGTTGTGGTACAGAGGCATCGTGCCATGTAGACTTAAGCACAGCATTGAGGATGCCCACAGCAGTATAGAGGGATCTCTAAGCTGCACAGCATGCTGTGTGGTAGGTTTAGCTTTTGCTCATACAGACCAAAAAAGACTAAAAAAAAATCACAGTAAAAGAGGCCCTGATGGAAAAACCTCTAAACAGATTCCAGTATGTTTTACAATGTACACAGGCTTAAGAAAGAAGGAAAATGGGTATAGGCAGTTATAGAAATTAATAAATAGTTTTAAAATTAAAACAAAGTCTTTAAAGAGAGAGTAAAAATAATATAAAAGACAAAAGCCATGAAAAGATAGGAAATACACAGGGGTAGGGGTCTTATACATTATTGTGTTGATTTTGAATTTTGTGACAGCTGGTGGCCAAGAGACCGCTGCTGGGAGACACAAGACTGAAAGAGAGGTTGATAAGACACACCGACCTAATATTTAAAACTGCATTAACTTTAAGGCAGAAGTCAAAAATATATTTGTAAGATTAAAAGATGCACTACTTTGGAGAAGCAGGTTTGCTTTTGTTTCCACGGGAAATAAGAGGCTATGGATTCATTCTAGGTTTAGCTTTCATCAAGGGAGACCTCCTGAACCTTGAGAGGTGATAAGTGGTCTTTCAGGACTTGGCCATTATCTCAGATTTTCTCAAGATCCCTAAGGATACTTTGTCCAGAGACAACAGGAAGCAGTTTGGAGAAAATGATGTCCACATTCCCAAGAATTGGGGGTATAGATAGTCTTTGGCTATTTGGTGAGTTATGGATGGTTGTTATATTTAGGGGACTATAGGATAAAAACGATAACTATTAATTTCAGCATTGGCATGGATTTTTGTATAATGATACAAATTTAAAGTTATTTTTGAAGTATATATGTTTCTATTCTTGTTTGAAGGATTTTTGTATATTGATACAAATTTGAGGTTATTGTCCTTATACTGCACATCTGCTTCTATTTTTCTTAAGATATTACCCATACAGTTCATACCTATACAGATTACTTAATTATGCAGTATGAAGTTTCAGTCCCTAAAACCTATTCAGGATAATAAAGTAAATGCTTTTAACCATTGAGCCATCTTTGCAACTCTTCAGATGAATTTGTTAAATTGCTTACTTACATCAGCATGGACTTGTGATTTTTCATTTTTACAATTAGGCGATAAACCATGATCATGCCAATGCTTTGCTACTCAAGCATGCCAGGTTTGCTATTGGGAACGCATTGAGGTTGACTTCTATGTCCCGTTGACACATTGTCTAACCTGTTTTCATTCTTTCATTCCTTTCTTCTATTTCTACCTTTGAAACAGAATCCCTGTGTAATTCAGGCTGGCCTTGAAATAACTCTGTGGATGAGGATAGCCTTGAGAATGCAGTCTTCCTGCCTCCATTTTATGTGGGTTGGGATTAAAGATGTGTGCCATGATGTCTGGCTGTTTCCTTAGTTTCTACTACTACAAAGTACTAGTAGCTATTTTCTTTTTCTTTTCCTTCTTACAGCTCCACAATCAGCTACTTCTCCAAAGGGTACTCTTTACTTTTATTACAGAATGGCATAAACCAGTGGTTCTCAACATATGAGTCTTACCTTCACAGGGATCAAAGATCAGATATTCTGCATATCAGATACTAACACTATAATTCATCACAGTAGCAAAATTAGTTATAAAGCAGTAATGAGATAAATTTGTGGGTTGGGATTCATGACACCATGAATAATTGTATTAAAAGTTTGCAGCATTAGGAAGGTTGAGAAACACTGGAACCTTTCAATGTAATAGGAACCATGTGCCTTCAACTAAAAGTTGATCACACTTGATGATTTCAATTATAGTGACTTATTGGTATAAAACTCCCTTAGTGTACTTAATAAGTGACCATTATTAGAATTAAACATGTTATACTTATGGTGTGTCAATCTTCCCAATGAAACAGTCTTCAAGGAATAGCACATGGTTGAAGAATTCCTTTTCCAGACGGAATCAACCCTGTAAACTTATGTTTCATCATGGGTAATTATTTTAGCATAAAATAGAAATCTAAACCACAGTTTGAAAACAATCATCCAAGTAATATGTAAACGTTTAAAGCAGCACACCAATCTCAGATCTGGAAAGTAAATCTCATAGAGAGATTAGGAGCTAAATGTTAGTATCAACCAAAATTTAAAGGCTGAAACCTAATTCCCATTGGGATGGAATTTGAAGGTAAAACCCTCAAGGGGTTAATTATGTTATAAGAATGGGATTAGTATTGTTTAGGAATAGGCACTGGGGCTGGGATTAATAGCTCATTTTCTATAATCCCAACACTCAGGAGATGATCTTAGGCTACACAGTGAGACCTTGTCTCAGCAACAGATGCCAACTGACAAACTACACAAACAAAGCAAGTGTGTGAGAGTTCCTTGAGTTGTGAATTCCTTCCATGAGAAGACCAAGGAGAATATGGTCATCTCCAAACACAGAGGCAGGTCTTCAATATCCCCATACGTGCTAACACCCTAACCTGGGACTTTTCAGTCTCCACAACTGGGAAAAGGAAATGTTCATCTTCTTTTCTTTCCTTTTCTGCAGTGCCAGGGGTTGAATCCATGGTCTTGATCATAAAATGCTGTGTGACTGAGCCACACCCCAGCGCTTGACATTTATTATTTAAACTTCAGTCTCTTGCATTTGTTACAGAAGCCTGAATACATAGGAAGTACCATCTAGCAGTCACCTGGCAGACATGCTGTTATTACCAATGTAGTTCTTGGCCGTGCTAAACATAACTCTAAATAATGTACTTTATAACCATGGTCCTTAACCTAGTTGTCAGGACTCCCTGGGCTTAGAAATACTGAGAAAGTAGTTCCCAAAGCCCTAAATGAATATGTATTGTGTCAAGGATCAATGCCTCAGCCCCCATGGGAGTGTCAAAGCCTCTTCCCTAGGTGTGGCTCAGAGGGATGACAAAACCTTTTTTCTGGTCTGTGTGTGCATGTTCATAGTGTATATGGAAAATGTCCACCATAGCTTTCTATCACTGGATATTTATAGCCTGAAGATCATTCCAAAACAGAAACTGCCCCTGCTGAAATTAGCTAAACCTGCATCCTTGTTCAGCTATCTATAATAACCCCAACTCCTTTTTAAGTTGTATACAATAAACCTGTTCTCCTTATTTTTCTGTGTGTATAACTACTCCTCCTTATTCAGCTGTATGGGCCCAGCCTCCCTGTTCAATTGTATATATTAAATACACTGTGTTTCCAGGATGCTGTGGCTTCTTCATCTGAGAGCACAGTCTATCTGATCCCAGATTTCCTGTCTGTGTGTCTGTAAATTTTTTAGTGTCTGTCCTTTCTTCATTCCCTTGTTGCCCCAAGCCAGGATCCAAGGACCCAAGCCATTCAAGGATACATACAGTACACGAACCAATCAGCACTGAGGACAAACCCAAATTCCCTGAGGTTTTAGTGAGCAACTAAGGTAGTGTCAAAAATAATGTCCCATTGACAATTTAAGGTTTCTGCATGGTCAAGACTTTTTCATAAAACAACTCTGGTAACAAGATTAAAAGATGAATGAGTCACACCCCTGTAGTATGATATCAGGACTTATACCTCTTTTCGCAGAGAGGATTTCTTAATGATTCAGTAGAATAGCCATGCTAGTCTTATCAAGAGAATGGGATTCTGGAAAGACAGATGTGCCAGTTGTCCCATGTAACTTAAGGTATCAAGGTTCCAGGGTTCCTCTCTATATGGGCTTATGGTCTGTTACCCCAAAGGTAATTGAGGGACTGGGAAAAGTTCTGTGATAAACACTGTCTCTACCTCAGAGGTGTGTGTGTGTGTGTGTGTGTGTGTGTGTGTTGTGTGTTCAGACATAATTGTGTGTGATGACATCACAGGACCTTCACAGACCGATTCAACAGCAGAACAAGAGCCAGCCTCCAAGAAAGCCCAGCTGTGCTTCCGTGAGTACCCAGTGGTTCAGCCATGTGCACTGTTTTGGCCAGGTAACTCTTCTAATTGATCTGCATGCATACTTGAACTGCTGTTAAAATCTTATGAAAATCGCTCCTGTTTAGAAACACTCCAAGCTTTTACTCAGGAAAACTGCCTTTGACATTCATGTGTGAACATAGGCAAGAGACTAAGGCTTTTTTTTTTCTGTCCAGACAACCTTCAGGGTAGATTGTGAGCAAACTAGCTTTGAATGGTCGTGCACTCAGATTCTCCATATGTGAGGGCACGTCATGGAGGGTGTGTTTATGTGAATTTTTAAGTCAATTTTCTGTGTGATATTCTGTTTCCTTTTCCCACTTACACCATTTCAGGAGAAAGAAAGAACTAATCATAACACTTTGTACGTGTTTTTTTTTTTTCGCTCATTTTCTCCTCCAAAGGAGCTAAAATTGTTTCACACAGAGTTCCTCAGAGATCACCAGAAATAAGTCTCTTGAGGCAGGTAGGCCAGGTAGAGTGCTAATGTCTTTATAATTGTTTGGATGAAGGAAATGAAGCCACCAATGAGATACTTGCTGGGGTCAGCATTAAAAGGTGGCAATATAGGTACATTAATAGGATGGCACAGTGGTAAATATCTAGGAGATTCTATCTATCCCTCATCGTAAGACAGTGAGAGGGAAGAGGCAATATAGAATGCTTGAATTATAGAAAGAACATGCCTTCATTTCAAATCTCTCTGAAGAAAAACCAACTACCTCTGTTTTCACATACAGGTTCACTAATTAGGATGACAGTTTTAAATCATAAAATTGTGCATATCACATTCTAATTGTATAATAAAGATGTAAGCCTTTGGGCTATTATTAATATTTACTTACATGGAACACTGACATGGTCATAGGTGAGATTTAACATTTGAGTGTGAGAGAGGGATACATAGCTCTGGGTTGTTGGAACTCTGCTAGCGACACAACGATCCCTAGTTTTCTGTTAACTGGTGTTTACCCACTCTTTGACTTGATGGCTACTTAACATTTCATGATAATAGAATTGGAAAGCTATTAGAGAATTTTTCTGTTCCTTTATTCTACTGAAATAAAATGTGCAGTGTCAGGGATGGAACCAATCCCTTCCACATGCCAGGCAAGTGTTCTACACCTGAGTTACATCCTCAGCTCTTCTGAACCTAGAATAGTGCTCTTTACCTTAGCCTGGAATCAAAATGGTTATAGTGTGTAGTGCATGACCCTGAAAATTTTGGTGATGAACTTATAACTGTCCCTATTGGGGAAGGGTGGCAGTAATATTTGTTTGAGACATGATCACCTATATCTCACTCTGCTGGCCTTGAACTCATTATAAACCCAATAACTTTGAGTTTATGGTCTTCCTGCCTCCACAGTACTGGAATTACAGATAAGCATCATCATGCTAAATTCAGGCAATGCTGGGGATCGAATCCAGACCCTCATGCATGCTAGACAATCTTGTATCATGTACAAACTGAGCTACATCCTTAGACCCACTAAGGACTCTAAAGATATTATTTTCCTGATAGGTTCCACTCTACCTATTCAATTTTAATGCCAAATAATATACTATTTATCTGATAATATATAATATTTTAATTTGTTCTTTTGTATAAAAATACAAATATTTTGTCCATAGGATGCAAAATATTACCTCCCACTGAGAACAGACTCTCTGGGGTAAAGACAAATCTTTATGCCCAACTTTCTCTGCCCATTGCAACTTCAAATCTGTTCACAATAGTGGTTAAGTAGGGGCATCCCGCAGTACTCTGACTTCAAATTCACCCAAATAATCAGATAGTCCATTACCCCAGGAACCTTATAAAATTAAGCATAGACTCTTATTATGCCTTAGGATATCTTAAGACAGTCCTCTTTCAGCAATGTTCTCAGAATAGCATGGTGTCTGACTTGGCTGGGGGATTGCTTCTCCAAGGACACTCCCATAGCCAGTATGTTTTAGTAGGACATATTGCTAATTTGGTCATGCAGTGGTAAAGATTGTTGGTTTGCCTCAGCACCACCATGATCAGAACTCCCCACTTGAAAAGGGATAGTAGCAATAAGGTGTTTTGGATATTTTTAATGCTGTGCTGGGGATTGAACCCTGGGTTTTGTGTGTACTAGGAACACACTTGGCCACTAAGACACATTTTTAGCTTAGCAAGGATTTTTATGTAACAAACATCTAGTGATTTTATCATTCTTTCTCAGCCATCTTTTAAGGAGCGATGCAACTCTTCCCACCCATATTCCATGTGCAAAACGTGGAGCAAATCAACAAACTTGTTCATAGCTGTTAGTAACTGTATCTCACTAATCTTGAACAAATCGTTTTTGGAATGCACTGAAAACAAAAATAGAGGAAGATTTGTTCAAAAGTTCTTAAGAATTTAAACATATTGATAGCAGTGAATTAAATAATCACAGGATCTTTTTAAGTACAGGGTCCTGTGTGATTTCACAGGGTACACACCCAGAAGTTGACCTTCCTTCCAGCCACAGCAAATGGTTCAAGAAGGGCACACAGAACAATCAAGATGACTGTTAGACATCCACTTGTGCTAAGACTATTGAGAAAGAGAAACATTCTTACTATTAGTTCCAAAGCTAATAAGGCATGATTCTGAGACTGGAGGGAGTTATGATGACAATTTTGAATGTAAACTTGTAGAAATGTACTGGGTATTAGTGAGGACACATAACTTTGAGAGTGTCTCTAGAAAGGATTGGCTGATAGGGTTAATCTTTCCTTGAATGGGAAAAACACAGTTGATGTGGGAAGTCCTTTTGTCTATATGTTGCTTTTATTGGTTAATGAATAAAGAACATGCTTTGGCCTGTGATAGGACAGAATAGAGTTACAACAGATTGGTGCACGAGTAAGGGGCAAGAATTTCCACATAAAGTCTAAGAAAGCTTAAAAAAAGCTTCTAGACCCACAAAAATAGAAGCCAAGTGCAGCTTCTTGGTAACAACATTTTTTTCTCAGATAGGCTCTGCTTGCAAGGGATATGCAGTAAAAACTGCATAACTTTTTAAAAAATGGCAGCTTTCTGGTTAGCCAGCACAAATGGCTCTGACTCTTTTGGGAGATCTGGCTGTAAAGCATTTAAATGAGGTTTGTGAGCAGAGTGCTAAATCTTGCTCAATGGCAACATTGACCTGCTCTGTGCTTGAAAATGGGACTGTGAGCATGGTTCGCAGAGGGGGTGAACAGACCTCTGCCATGTTGGACTGGGTGAAGTCAAAAGGCAGAGCAGCCTTAGTCCTAGCCATGCTGTTAGCATTTTAAGAAGTGATCCTTGTCAGAACAGGATTACAGATATGCAATAAAGATAGATTCAGATGAAAAAGACCTCTAAATGGGTCACGGTGTTCGATAAATGTATGTATGCTTGGAGCGAAAGGAAAAACAGTATAGACAGTTATAATACAAGAGTACAGACAGTCATAGGTTAAAGGAGTAAAGACTATAAAGTAAATACCAAACTTGTAGTGTTGGGTAAGGCTGTTTGTTTGTTTTCCAACCACCCAGAATCCCAAAATAATCACAAAGAAACTTAATTATTTAAATCACTGCTTGGCCAATCACTTACACATATTGCTAGCTAGCTCTTATATCTTTGGTTAACCCATTTCTATTAATCTCTCTGTCTTCTTAATGGCCAAGAAAGTCCACTTAAAAATAGAGCTAGCTCAGAGACAAAAAGAGGGCATGGAAAAGAAGTTCCCTACTCTGGATGCCATTGTTGATCCCTGTGTGGATGCAGCTCTTCTCCAAATTATGAGCTGGCAAGACTGCTTTGTGTATAAATGGATTGAGTCACTTTCTATCAGAAAGTCCTAAATAACAACCTATATGAAGAATCCTAAATAACAAGCCTATAGCACTTGTTAGTAGACATCAGCCTTGATATGAGGACTTGTGAATGGGTTTATTGTAATGTGTTATGCAGGGTTCAATTGATATCCCTGGGAGGCCTGCTTTTTTTTTTTTTTTGAAGGAAAACAAAGAAAAGTAAAGTAGATCTGTGAGAGAAAGGTGCTGGCAGGGGAAAGACTGGCAAGAGTAGAGAGAAGGGACACTATGGTCAGGAAGAGATGTACAAGAAAAGAATAAAAGAGAACAAAAGGAAACAGGAAAAAGATGACCCTAAATACAAATATGCCATTAATAAAAGAAATAAAAAAGAAGTGGAGTGCTTATAAAAGATAAATAGTACATACTTCAATGGTTTTTTCTTCAAACACCTAATAGCTTGTCAATATTTTGTATTTTATATGCAACACATAAACATTTATATTGCTAAATTATGGCTATGACTACTAGTTTTTTATTTACTTATTTGTTTTTCTCAATACAATTTAGTTATGTCCTAGGCTGGCCTTAAAATAGCAGCAACCCTTTTGCATCAGCCTCCAACATGCTGGCTCAAAGATTACTTTTAAAAATCTTTTAAATGACCCAGAATATAACCTTTCATAGAACAGTTGTTCAGATTCCTGTATATGTTGAGTTTAAAAAAAATCACATGAACTGATTGCTCATTTAGTACTTTGAAGGAAAATTACAGGGAAGTGTGTTTAAAAGAGATATCATTATCAGAGGCCTCAAGTTCCTTGACACAAAATAAAATATTTATGAAGTTTGTATTTTATTTTTTCTTGAAACTAAAGAGGGTTTCTAGGAAATACACATCCAAGATGTACATAGGATCCCATGTATCCACATTTATATTTTATTATAAGTAAATGTACTAAAATTGATCAGTTCTTCACACACTAAAAGCAAGGCATATCCCAGGGGATTTTTAGGTATTAGAACCCAACAATTTTTTCTCATTGTCCCTAAATAGTAAAGATAGTCTCAATTTCCAGTTTACTGAGAAATTAGTGGTAGTATTAGAAATATCAAAAAAGCCTTATCTTTGATGCTGTGAGCTGGCAGAACTACATACATAATGATTATCCTGTCACGTGTTCAGGCACATCTATAAAGGCACAAGATTTATTGGGAATCATTGGAAATTCTTTTTTAAAATTTTAATAGAACAAAGCTGTCTTTTCCAACACTAAAATTTGATATTAGTCTCCTAGAGGACAGTACAATTTTCCAAAAGTTATCACTACTTTTCTTCTGCTTATTTGTTCATTTCTTTTGGTGCCAGGAATGGAACCTATAGCCATCTATATACTAAGTTAAGGACATTATAGTCAAATTACATTCCTAGTTGAGTTTATATTCTGCCCACCCCTTTCTTTTTCCTTCTTTCCTCCCCTCTGCTTCCCTTACTTTCCATTTCTCTCTTTTTTCTCATTTCCCAATCTTTTCTGTCTTTTATCTTTTTGGATTATATATAAAATAAGCAGCATTCAAATTTCTTAAAATTAATAGTCATTATTTTGAGGTGAGAGTACTGCAAATTCTAACCTAAAGCCCTTTTAAGATCATTCAGGGGGTTGTTGGTCCCTTGCAACCTTTGTTTCTGCATTCTGTCCTACTTCATCAATCCCATCTTGGTTGTTTACTTTTGTAAATGTCTAGAGTATTTTTGTACCTATTTTTGGAAACCTTGGGACAAACAAAAAAGAAAAGTATATATCTAAAAGCACATTTTGAATGAAGGAAAAATATTAATTATGAGATATTAATAACTTCAAATCTACATGTATACCGTGTAATATTTTACAATGAGAATAAAACCAGGGAGGTTTTTTTTTGTCTGTGTGTATGTGACTTTACAAAAATGTGTCTTGAATTGCTGCTAAATGGATTCTGTCATTTTCCAAACGCAACAAATAATGTTGAATATACTCTGTAATTGCACAGCATTTGCAAGAACACTCTCCTTTTTTCTATCTGAACAAATTCTTGGGTTTCCGGGACTGAAAACTAAAAACAGGGAGGGTCTGTTGAAAAGAGTAGACATTTTTATTCTTCACAGAATAAAATCTAATTTGAAGACATCAACGTTTTCTTCCTCAGATTTTCAATGTATTATCATTGTTCAACCAAGCAAAAGTCCTCCATGCTGTATAATTTTCTGTAACTAAATTTTCACTTAAGGAAGGTAGAGTCTTTTTTTCTCAAATAGAAGTTTATATGATGATTTGAACACAAGTAAAACTCACGCCTTAATTACAAATATCTTTGGTACTTTTTCAAAACTTCCACATTTTTGTTAACACTTTCCATTTTACCAACTCTTTCTAAAAGTTAATTCTTTCTGCTGGCACCATGTTTCTCTTGAAAATGTGTTGTTCCAAATGTATTACTGATGCACAAGAAGCTGTATTTATTTCTTTAAGAGCATCATTCTCTGTGTGTGTCAGTCTGTGAGTATGGCGAATGTATATGTAATATATGTGGACCTATGTATATGCATGAGTGTTTGCCTACATGGTTGCATGCAGAGGTCAGAAGATAATTCCAGATTTCTCCTCTATCATTCTCTACATCCCTGAAATAGGGCCTCTCTCTGAATCTGGAGCTATGCTGGCAGCCAGAAAGCCTTAGTGGTCCTTCTAGCTCTGCTCAATTCCCCTACAATGCTAGGATTATACACATTGATAATGTTTGGCTTTTAATATGGGTGGTGGGCATTTGATCCAGGTCCCATGCTTGAATAGCAAGTACTTTTACCTAAAAAGCCATCTTCCTACTCCTAGGCATATTTGTTTCTGAGTAAGCCAGCTAACATTTCTTGGCTTCAATTTGGAATAGTGGAGAGATCACATTTTGAAACCAGTAATTATCTTGGTCAATGGACAGGCAAGTTTCAATGGGTTTAAATTTGAAAGTCAGCTCCTAGATTGACTCCTCCTAAGTCAAAGTTGGGCATCTGTATAAAATTAAAGAAGAACTCCTATAATATAATACCATGACCTGAACTTAAGTTGTCCCTTCTTACAGCTTCATTTTTTAAGACTTTTTTCTGGAAGAGTTCATTTAGCAATAACCTCTGATTATCTCTGAAGAATCTGCTCTTGCTTCTGATTCTTATATTCATGAAAAACAAAACAAAACAATTCTGTGTGTTCTCCCTCTGCTATCTCCTATTGAAAGCAAAATAGCTTTTGAAAAAGGTTGACATTCATCTTGTTGAGGCAGACATTATTAACAAATAGAGCTTATATTTTCAAGCCAGATCACTTCCTAGAGATGTGGCTTGAATCAAAAAGCACCAAATGTCTGTTTTTTATTGTAACCTTATTGTTTTGGAGACAGATAATATGCATTGCTATTATACTGCTGACAGGAAGACAGCTTTGGCCATCTAAAGGTCTAGAGGCCATTTTCTTTTGCTTTCATGTTCTTTTATCAATGACTTGTTAGACATAAACCTATTCTTTCCCCCTTGCAGATACCAGAACCTCAGCTTTTGGGAGGGAAATTGTAAGGCAGTTTTGCATGAGCAATCAACCTTGTGATGATCAAACAAAGTAAGTATGGGTTCATTGCAACCCGTGAAGGGATTACAAGAAATAGCTGTTATTATCACACATGAATGGTTTAGCTGGTGACTTTGGGGAAGACTTTTGAAGGTTAGGCCTGTTCTTCATCTCCGTGAATGGGGTATTTTGGCAAGGAGACTTCGATTTTGAAATCTTCAGTGGTCCTACACAAATCATATTTTTGCCACATCCTAGCTTTAGGCCTCTGGCTGCTTCATATTTCTGAATCTGTTATCTCCTTTTGTAAAGTAGAAGAATATTGTCAAAATTAAATGAGTTCTCTCAGTGTTGCAACATCATGTCCACAGAGATCGTACAATTATTAATTATTTGTTTGCCTCCCTTTCCAAGACAAGCAGATGTAAACTCTAGTTCATGATGTTATCATGACTTGTAGAAATGCAAAGGAGCAAGTAAAATCAGTCAGTGTCCAGAGAGATGGAATGACTCATGGGATAGAACTAGAGAACTTTCTAGAAATAGCCATTCTACTGAGATTTGGGGGTGGATTTTCTTTTATTTTCATTTTTTTTTTTGAGGCAGGAGTAGGAAGATCATTCAGTTTTCTAAGCCAGCCTCAATTATAAATTTTAGGCAAGTTTGGAGGACAGAGAAAGATTGTGTTTCAAATTTATAGAAATAAATGGTATGTAGTTTATAAACCCAGGCTAAAATATACGTACAATGGTGATAAAGCCTCCTAACAGTCATAACACGATAAATACAAATATAAATGAAAAATCTGGGACAAATAATGTTTGACTTCTGTGAACTAAAAAGTAATAAAGAACCAAAGACAAGACCTTCATGTAAAACCCTAAGACTCACCATATTTATTATCTAAACTTGAGGAGCAGGAGTGTAGTTTCACAGGAAGGAAGAGAATATTACAAGATTCTGGGTTTGAAGTTTTCATTTTAGAAATCAAGGAAAAAAGGAGAGTCGTGATTTTAGGGCGCGATGAGGAAAAGTCATAATAATAAGAAATAGGATGTTCTGGGTATGGGCTTTGGCACCAAAAGAAGAGAAAGGGATCCACGGAGTGTAGAATTACTAATGAGCAAGTGGCCTGGACTGGGATTTAGAGACCATCCCTTGTGACATTTTGGAGTACCTCTCACAAAAAGAAATGCATTTACATTTTGATCTAGTGTGCATACACAAGTCCATGTGCTTCTATTGAGAAAGAAAGAAAAGTTTTCAAAACAAGAGCTATGCCAGATGTCAGGAACTTTTACTTTCTCATTGATATCAATTACACTTGAAAATGTTGATGGTGACGTACTGAAGTGACTCCATGATTCACTGGTAGGTCAGGGCTTCCATTTCTAAAAACAGAACCCTCTTGACAGCCTTGGAATGCATAATCTTTGGAAATCCCGCATTGGCCTATGACCGCATGTACTGTATTGCAGAAGCTTCTGAATGCAGCAGTAACCCAGGCCTTGAGTATTAGCTCTGGAAACAGTGACAGACTTCTTTCACACCATACCTAATGTGACAATGAAGCTGCATAAGAAATTGTGTTTGTATATGGAAAAAGAATTATACCAAACACACAGAATTTCCTAGATTGTATTTTTGAGCAGAAACATACATTATAATTCAACCCATTCATGAAAACTTTGATTATAACTATAAGCCTGTACCACACATATAGACATATTTCTTTCTAACAAAGCATTACTTTTTAAGATTTTTATTTTAACTCATGTGTGTATTGTGTTGTGTCTATTTGGACGTGTGTGCATTTAAATGTATTACATGTAGAGGCCATAAGCATGAAATCCCCTGGGGCTAGAGTTATAGGTAGTTCATTGTGAGCTGCCTAATTATGGGTACTGGGAGCCAAGCTTGACTCCTCTTAGAAAGCAGTATATGTTCTTATCCACTAAGCCATAGCTACAACATCACAGACAACGCATTCATAAATCAGAGATAACTATATGTTAAACTTTCAAATCTGCTACTCTTTATTTGTTTTTAAACAGAGTTCTATACTGCATCTCACTGTGGCCCGAGAACTCATTATGTATTCTGGACTGGCCTCAAACTCATCGCTGTCTTCCTCCTTCAGTCACGGTAGTGCTGTGATTACAGTCAATAGCCACCCAGCCTGGCTTGAAAAATACTTTTATGTCTCTTGATGGGTGTTTTGATTTATAAATATACAGACTCAAGCATACATTACCAATAGAGAAATGAGAAATCTCTTTTCTTCTGCACTTTAAGATTCAGAAATTCTGAAGCGGGTCTCTCTTATTCAGGGCTCAATTGTTTTTTTGCCATAAAACTCCTGCCACCACTAGCTTCATAGGTCAAGTCCCTTTTTCTGAGAGTCACCTTAAAAAGTTGTTATTGTAGAGAAATGTATTTTACAGAAAACTAGAAATTGTGAGTCAGAGCATTTGTGAAAGGGCATGATGTTTCTAAACATCCTCTGAACTAGAATAACATCAGAGGAATACCATGGGAACGTTTGTGAATGGCCTTCTAAAGTAAGATATAGAACAGGGGTGCAAACTAGGTATGCTACACCTAGGCTTGCACTTTGTGTAGCTAGAATGGCTTGCACGCTTTTCATTGTCCTTCAAACTGTTGATGTCATAAATGATAAAATTAAGAGAAATTACCAAGATAAAATTTTCTGTATCTGATAAGAGAGAGTGATAAGTTAGTTAGTGGGTGAAACTAAGCTGTCAACTTTCTGTGGTCAGCAGAGAGGAAAATGGAGCTATCGTATATCACACTCTCCCTGAAATAAACTGTGAATTTCTGAGAAGCAAACCATGTACATATACATTCATTTACACATTCACTTTTGCAGTGTGTGGAGGTCACTCCAGGGTTTGGGGTATGCTTAGTCTACACTGCAGCATGCATAGCTGATTTGACAGAGAGATTAGATGGATATTCCTCTTGAAGTGCTCCTTTAAGAGGAAGGGCAGGGCATTAGTCCATTTTCTGTTGTATAATTGAATCTCACAAATTACGTATTTATGGAGAAAATAGGGTTTGTCTTTTCTCTTTTTCATCTCAGAGTTCTAGGAATCTATGAAGATGGCTCAACTGTCAATATAGCATGCAGTGAGGGCCTTGTGCTATTCTACTGCATGGTGGAGGGCATCTTATGGGGAGACAGAGCTAGCTGGAAACAGTTGAGTTTTATACCAAACATATCTCCTTGATAGCTTGTTGATCCACTAATGCATTAATTTGTCGATGAATTTCCCACTCATGATGACTGAACCTTTATGACACAAACACCTTGTAACAGTCTCATCTCTGTCTCTCTCACAGAGATCAAATCCACGGTCTTTAAATGCTAGGCAAACCCTCTACCCCTGAGCTCACTCTCTAAACTTGGCATCACCTCTCAATACTTCACCCGAGAGACTACATTTTTCTTTGTTTTGAAGATTTATTCATTTTGTGTATGTGTCTGTGTCTGTGCGTGTTTTTTTCTGCATGCATGTACACTACATGTGTGGCTGGTGCCCATTGAGGCAGAAGAGGGTGTTGAATTCCCTGGAACTGGAGTTAAAGATGGATTGTGAACTGCCATGTTGGTGCTAGTAACTGAAAGCTGATCCTCTGCAACAGCAGCAAGTACATTTAACCACCGAGCCATCTCTTCAGGCTCAAGATTAAATGGCAGCATGAGTTCTGGTGGAGGCATCCAAATCCTCGAGACAAGGTAATGGGTTTAAATGAGTCTTCAGATTTCATAGACCTGGTGCTCATGTCATGCAGCAGGACGAGGTCTATGTGCACAGGGGCACTCATAGGTGTAGATAGGATGGGGAGATCTAAGGACATGGTGGAAGGGGTAAGTGAAATAGAGTCAGGGCCCCACAGAGGGGGCTTTAGAATAGAAGCAAAATGGTATGTGACATATGCTCTTGCAGTTTGAAGTGATGGACCAGATTTCATATTGGAACACAGATGGATCTCATGGATTCAGCATTGTGTGGGACAGTGTGAAGTAGCATGAAACTAAAAACAACTTATAAGTCCACTTGTACCTATAGGTGCATAAGAGAATGAGGACTCATTGGGGAGTGATGAAAGTGGGAAATGTAAGATGTATTAGGTATACTGTTGTTTAATTACAGACAGCAATATATATCTATATATGTAGGGGTGTATATATGTGTATGTTTATATCTGCCTATCTATCTATCTATCTATCTATCTATCATCTATCTATCGTCTATCTGTCTGTCTGTGTTGTTAGGGTTTCTGTCCTGCCTGGTTTCCACAGTCGTTAAATCCCAAAGAAATTACACAGAGGTCTACATTAGTTATAAACTGATTGGCCCATTAGCTCAGGCTTCTTAACTCTTATAACTTATATTAGCCCATTATTCTTGTCTATGCTAGCCATGTGACTAGGTACCTTATTCTGTGACGCAAACACATCTTACTTCTTCTGTGGATGGGTCATGACTGCAGACCAAGTTTTCTTCTTCCCAGAATTCTCCTGTTCTCATTGATCCACCTCTACTTTCTGTCTGGTTGTCCTGCCTATACTTCCTGCCTTGCTTCTGGCCAATTATCATGTATTTAACATATAATTAACAGAATACAGAATATTCTCCCATACCTATTCCCTCTCTCTTTTTTTTTAAACAAAGGAAAATATCCATAGTCCATTTTTTTGGGAATGTGGGTATAGTTTTCCAGACTACTTCCTGCTGGTTGGGGGCACTGATAACCTTATGGGGACCTAAAGAAAATTTATAATTATGATCAAGTCCTGACTGTAGTATGCTGTGAGGCTTGATCATCTCAGTCAGCTTCTTGAATCTGGATGTAGAACTCACATCTGGCCATCTGTTCTTACCAGAGATTTCTCAGGTGGTCTTTCTTAATCAAATCTGATTTTTCTGAACTCAGAATGAATCCATAGCTTCTCATTTTCTGTGGAAACAAAAGCAAAACCTCTTCTCCAAAGTAACATACCTTTTGACTTCAATTTTAAAGTCAAGGTATTTTCAAAATACCTATCTTGGATTAATTCATCAGCATTTATAAACAAATATCTTTTAGCAGCTGTTGCTACTTCCTCCACATTTAAGCAATTCAAAAAGAGCATAATAACATACAATATGTAGACTCTCTGTATTTTTCATTTTCATGTGGCTTTATTTTAACCTCTATTTCTTTTATTTTTACTTTTAATTTATGGCTTTTTGAGACAGGTTCTCTATATATCTTTGGCTGTCCAGGAACTCCCTCCTTAGACCAGGTTGTCCTTGAACTCACAAAGATCTACCTGCCTCTGCCTCCCAAGTGCTGAGATTAAAGGTGTGTGCCACCACACATTGAACTCACAGAGATCTTCCTGCCTCTGTCTCCAAGTGTTGAGATTACAAGCATCAACAATAACATTTTATACAATCTGTAAGTATTGATTTTATATATATATATATATATATATATATTTTTCTTTTTTCTCTTTGAACGCTTCTTTATAAAAATGTAGAGCTGGTTTTAGAGTTGGACTATGGCTCAGTCCCTCTTCAATTACAAGCCTGCTGATAAGAGTTATATCACAGTTTCTGTCTCAGATCAGTAACCATAAAATGGGACAGAATGAGGATAATCATATACTTGATAAACTTTCTTTGCTTTTCCTCATATCTTTGTCTTTCTTTTATGTCAGAATATGTCCTTGTTGTTAATGTTTAAATTTCCCATAACAAGCAACAAATTTTCCTACAGTAATTTTTGAAGTTTCCAGGATGAAGATGGGGCCCCACAACATCAACTCAACCTGTTTTTTATGACGTCATGAATATTTTTTTCTCTTTTTTACGCGCTAGTATGAGACCTGTTTTTCGGTACCAACTGCACAAGACAATTTCGAATGGTACACATTTTTGACAACACTCTGGCCGGGCCTTCTCAAAGCGCTCAGGGACTAGTTATAATTTTCTTAGGTCAAAGGTTAATTTGGGAATTTTACCATCATTCACTTTCACAGGAGCCCCTAAGGAGAACATCGCCCCCATGTCAGCTTGAAACAATCTTAGAGGACGGCGTCCCCTCTCCCAACAGAGTTTGCCCTCAGAGTTAGGGACATCTTTTAGTCGTTGGTTTGGGGTTGAGGGAATGGGGAAATGTTTTATGGAATTAGGGGTATGTTTGAAAAAAAAGGGGGGGAAACACTTGGACTGCTCCTGTTTGACATATTCTGAGAAAGGAGATCCAGATGTCAAAGCAATGAGGTTTTCTAAAATTTGAGCTCCTGGGTCAAATTAGACATGGAACCATGATACATGTTTTTTTTTTTTTTATTTAAAAAGAATACTGGCTTTCTAACTATTAGTGGGAAAGATCACAAATAACATCTATCTGACATTAATTAGTAATTAGTAATTGCTAGCTCCTAGTATTTGACTGAGACACCATTTTCTATTAAAAGCCATCAGGACTTACTGGAGAGATGGTTGATCTATAGGATAGGAAGTGAATAAACAGGAAAGAAAATTCACAAGGAAACAAAACCATTGCTGAAAACCTTGAGGAATATTAGGGCATCATCTCATTATTTTGACAATTGGTGCATAGACTAGAAGTCAAAGGCATTTTTTGAATCCTCCCCCTCCCCCTTCTTCCTCCTCCTCTCTTTTCCCTCCCTTCTTCCCCCTCACTCTCCAGGAAATCATATTCTTATTTTCTCTTTCATACAAACTGTAATCAGTGTAACAAACACTTGAGCAGAGAAAGTTTTTCCATAAGGAGATGCCATAAGTAGTAAATGGAGATAGGTGGATAGAATAAAACAGCATCCTTTTCTACCACCTACTAAATTAAAGTTCAATGCAAGGATCATCAATGGCTGCTAACATTATTCACACAGAGGTGTCACATACCTCTAAATAGGAAACACTCACTACCGCTACCTCACAAACAAAATCAAACAAAAGAATAAAACTAAACTAAAACTAAACTTGAAAACACAGACTAAGTAGTATGTTCTTATTCATGCCTCATTTCCCTCTTGCAATTCAAAGGATAGATAGATATATGAAAGTGTCCTACTGAAATCCATCTTTGCATGCTAATATAAGCAATAAAAATAGGAATAAATTCAATAATACCATGGGCACACAATAAATAAAATTCACAATATAGGTAAACATATACAACAAATATTGTTGTCAATTCATAGTTGGGAAGTAAGTCAAGGTTGAGAGGTCAGAAGAGATTTGGGACACATATGAACCAGAGGCTGTGTATGACTCCTGTTTTTTGTAATTTACTCAGGTCTATGAGAAGACTCCATAACATATTAAGGGATCTCTATCTTTCTTGGCTATGATGGTTATAATGTCATGAACTATTTAAGACACATATATTTAAATATTCATTAAAGCCAGAAAATGTCTTGAGCTTCCCTTCAAGTAGTCTAGGTGGGACAGGTGGGTGGAGGGCAGAGATGAAATAAAGTTTGGCCAAGAACTCATAACTGCTATAGTTGCAGAATTGGCACATACAGTTTTATTGTACTCCTCTTTTATTTCATACTTGAATTATGCTTCTAAGTTTTTAAATTACAAAGTTCTGATACTAGGTGAGAAACTAAGAAATGCTAATCTATTATTTATGTGATAAACTAAGAAAATATACTCAGGGGCTAAAGAGATGGCTCAGTGGTTAAGAGCACTTGCTGTTCTTACAGACTGGGATCTCATTCCTAGCACCGACATGGTACTTTGAAACTCTGTAACTATCAGTTCCAGGGTATTTTATATCCTCTACTGACCTCTGTGGGCACCGGGAATGCAGTGTCACAAATACATACATGCAGAATAAATATTCATACACATAAAATAAATCTACAATAAATGGGAAATATAGTCAGCATATAATATATACTTGTATGAAAATGCCTTTATCTACCATAATACCATGTACAACAAAAGTATCTATTGAAAACATTTAAAAATACCTCTCAAAAACATAAAAGAAAACATGACTACAAAGCAATATATATTTTGCAAGGATATACATACACACATATACATATTTATATATGTATCTCTCTATATATTTTATATATGCATGAAATATTCAGGAAATGGGTTTTCCAGGAGAGACAAAAATAGGATCTACACAATGTGAATATATATTCACTTAAATATGCATTTAAAATGTATACTATATATTTGTATATTTAAACATGATATAAAAGGGACTATAATAAACACACATTTATGTAGACTATAATATATAGTCTACAACTGAATAAATACAGGTATCTGAACATAGATCCAAACATGAAACTATTTGCTAAAAGGAAGCTTTATAAGGATAAAAGATTATAATGTTCTATGAATTGTGGAGTATTATTAAATCAATCTTTTACATCCAAGATCTAAAAGAAAAAAAACTAGTGTACATAAAAAGAACAGATTCGTGCTACACGATTTGGCTCAGAAAATGAATACTTTTAAATAAGTTAGAAAAGTGCTTTAAGAATTGAAGTTACAAACACTGTAAAATATTTCTTGTAACTGCCATGCTATTCTGAAATATTCAATAGCAGTCCATCTCAGTGAATCAAAAATAAATCATTCCACTTTTTCTCATGAAAAATAGCAGGTATAATGCTTAATGTTGTTGTTCATAAGAGTCTTATTCCTCAAAAAGATGCTAACATCTTTAAAGTCATTAAAATTCTGTCGTCCTACTGCATTTTGTTCTTTTTCACTTTGACTTGGTTAATTTCCATGCCCAAACAGAACTCTAGAATATTAATAGAACCTATTGTCAATTTTAAATAATTTAAATGTGGTTAAAAATTCCACGTGTCCAAACCTCTATCGCTGCCATTTTCCAATGTGTAATTATAAGTAATTACTCCCCAGTTAGAAAAGTAGTTTCTCAGTCCTAAAGTGTCCATTTAAGAAATATATTATTTCTCTTGCTTCTGTCTAAAATGAATCCTGTCACACATTAAAATCAAATGCTAAGGAGTCATAGATTTTTAGGTTAGGATATATGAATCTGACTACAGATACATTAGTCTCCACAATAATATTGTCATACCCTGACTACATCTAAAAATATTTTATATACAGATGGTATATTAGGAAACTATGAAGAGGAGATACTCTAATGGAGGAAAGATTTTGTTGTGTCTTCTTCAAAACAAATGTGAGCACATGAACATTTTTCCATTTTTAATTTCTTATTTTATTTTATATTTATATTTATTGTACTACTGGAGTTCAAACCCAGCACATGCTAACCCAAACTTCTGTACTAATATATACCAGTCAAAGCCTTTTTAAAAATTCTTTTAATATTTTATTTTTTCCATTCTATTTTACATATAATAATTATGAGGATGGCAAGTCTCCAGAAAAAGGGTATAAAATAAGGTAGTGTTTTCTTTGACACAATTTCCTTTCCCAGAGTTTTGTTTTAGATTAGTGCTTGGTACACACAGTTTGGGAGATGGTGTTGGCACCTGGATAATGCCAACACCAGCAGCATGAAACCCATTAAACCTTGTTTGTAGCTGTGATTTAGAGCTTTCATGTTCTGAAACAGATGTAGCAATTGGCAAATTTACAGAAGAAAATTATGACCATCTATGAAGACACACTCTGAGGTTTTGGAGTAAAGGACCCTTACACAGCATAACAACTTCTTTTGAGAACTAATCAAGGAGAGGCACATTAAATTCAGCTATAGAACATAAATTAAGATAATCTTTCATTTGAATAATCTAATTTTAGGGGAAATCAGAACAGTCAATATCAGTTCAGAAATAGTATTTGTGCACATGTTGTGTATATGACTTGGAAAACAAATAACATTTCCTCCCAAGAACTTGTAAAGAGTAGTCTAGGTTGTTAGCATCTCCTTGGAGAGAGGGAAGGAGGGGAGGGAGGGAGGAAGGGAAGAGAGAGAGAGAGAGAGAGAGAGAGAGAGAGAGAGAGAGAGATGAATTAATTCTTATTAACTAATAAAACTGGAACCAGAAGCCACAACTGGAGCCTGGAGCACTGGAGTTTGTAGTCCAAAGGCAACTTTTCTTTGGTTGAGGTGAGAGAGACCGCGATAACCTGGGCATCTGAGTGAGCCAAGAGCATTCAGAAAGCTGTACTTCTGGCCAAGGTACTAAACCACCTCTGAAAATCTCATGGTAAAGGAACAAATTCCATCAGCTATCATGAACATATGTTTTCTTCTTTAGCCTAGATTTTGCCTCCCAATACAGGGTCTTCTACAGTCAGTGACTTTCTCAAATCATGCCTACCTGGCGTGATTAATACCTGTACTCACTGCCAGGCCCAATTACTCAAGATACTGTCTATTGCACCTTCAGGGATTGACTGCCATGTTTGCCATGAAATACCCAGTACCAGTTCTAAGTTGAGTAATCTTCATTTAGGACACCCCCATACAACTGATGCAGATGTAAATGTCAGATGCTGCGACTCAGTGACATTCTTTAATGATAACCCCTAGAGACTACTCGATGGCTTCATGCTAACACAATAGCAGGCAGTTAAGAATCAACACTTTAAAAGAACTAGGGATTATGTTAGGTTGAATTGTATGCAGCCGTGTAACTTCAGGAATGTTAATTTTTCTAATCCTCAGAGTTTAGAAATCATAAAGCTATAATCTTGCAATTAATAAAAGGCATAAGGGTGTTTTGCTTTGTTGTTTATTTGTTTTATTTTAGCACAATGGAGAGGATATGGGGAACATCTCTATGAATGTGAGGTCAGCCTAGCCCATATAGAGAGTTCCAGGACACCAGGAGTGCATAGTGAAATACATAGTCTCAAAAATTAAACAAACGAAGAAATGGGTGGAGCAGATTTCCACACTTGTAAAAGAACATAAGAACCTAATAACACAAGAACCCTTTCAAGGATCATAATACACATTTGAATTCATTTCCCCCCTTTCCTACAATGCTTAGATAACCACCTAATACCTCCTTACAACTCTCCCTACTTCCCCCAAGCCCACTTTCCTTCAAGTTTCATATCTTCCTTTTTCTTGTTAGCAATAACCCCTTAGGTCCAATTACTGTAGGACAAATGTACTACATCTTATATTCTTTAAGAAATTTATCTATCTTGTGACATTTTGTGTTTGATTGAGACTTGCTATATGACCAAATCTGGCCTTAGACTTCTATTTCTCCTGTCCCAGCCTTATAAGTGCTGGGATCATGTGTGTATGAGTGTGTGTGTGTGTGTGTGTGTGTGTGTGTGTGTGTGTGTGTGCGTGAGAGAGAGAGAGAGAGAGAGAGAGAGAGAGAGAGAGACCACATCTAGAGATTTAATTAATAAATTTTTAAAACCACTGCTATTGTAAAAGTTATACCTGATCTTTGTAGAAAAGGTCAAAAATAGAGATTTTTTTTTCTCCAAACCATTCCTTTAACTACAGCTAATAATTGTTTTGGGCATGTTTCCAGTACTCTTTTCTGTTTAAATATTTTGTATAGGTTAGTGAAATCATATTCCTATATACTTTTTGAAATCTTCTACCATTATATCACAAATATTTTGTCATAATATTTCTGGGATAAAAGTACTTATAGGAATTGTGTGTATTAATACACCTGGCTATGTTTTAACTTGATTTTATTTATAGACACATTAAATTTAATCATTGTTTATTTGTCACAAAATATTCTTCTTCTTGACTTTCAATCCTTCATAAATGGCAAAATCATTCTTAGCTCTCAGCCATATGATTCCAGGCAGTAGACTGTGAATTGCTGATCCAGCACTATAATAACAATAAACGTGGCATTGGAACCAACCTGCTTGATTTGATTACGTTGTTTCCTAGCTATATAACTTCAGGCAAGTTCCTTGACATTTCTGTGTCTTGGGCCCTCAACTGTGGAATGACAACACCCCTTTGCAGGATTTTTGAGGAGTGATGTGATTAGCAAAGGCCATGTTAATATTTAATAAACACTATTTATTTCTTGGCATTGATAATGTCAATATATTTCCATGTCTATGCCATCATCGTTTGAATGGCATAGAGGGAAGAGTCACCAGTAGGCAAAGAGTCACTGTATCAAACTTCCTGAGTTTTTCTGGGTAGACTCTTTACCACTTCTGCTCCTGGGGCAAAGCAATAGTGCATAAAACATCATAATTTATTCATATAAAAAGGGCCCTTTGTAGTTCCAGCTGTGGCTACAAATGTATGCAGACAAAATACCTTTTGTGAAATGTTCTGGAATTTGGTAACCACTTTTCACATTATTTCTATAGAAAACTGAGTTCTGTGTTCCAATTTCTGGCTTCTAAACTAATAATTAGAGAACTCTGTGGTCAGAAGAGAGACTATTGAGCTACCCCTGGATGACTAAAAGAACAAGAATAAAGGCAGTTGTCAAGAAATAATGCTCTCACAATTGGGGGCTCAATATCTTTCACCGAATGATGACTATTGCAAAACTAAAATTCATTAGAAAATGATGTGTCAAAACTTGGACAGCTCATTCACTGACACATTGAAACCATACTCAAAATGACGCTTTGAAAGGGCACTGTTTGCCAGATGCTATTTTTCTAGCTGTTCCTAGCAGCAGTTTTTAGCAAAGCTATTAATGGTTCCACAACAAAGCCGTATCAAGTGGCTCATTGATAATGAGGGAGTTCTCGCTTCTGTTACTAGATACATGACTGATTGGAACTGGTGCTCAGCTTTTCAAATGCATCCTAGGTCGTGAAGCTTCTAACTGGAAAGAATGCTTTATTGAAGGATTGGCCCACACCTTGAAGTGTAGAAACAGTGCTGCCTGTCACATCCCTTTCCTTCCTTCCTTCTTGCTGTTTACCAAAAGACGTCATTAGCTCCCTCTGTATTCATTATTTTTTTCATTAGTGTGACAAAAAGTGTTAGCAAAAGTGACTTCAGGAAGACAGGGGTTATTTGGACTCTCAGTTTAAAGGGATGTGCATCTTGCAGCAGGGAAGACATGGCAGTGCAAGCATGAGGTAGCCTGGTAAGAGCCACAGTCAGGAAGCAGAGAACAAGGGCTACAGATGCTCAGCTAACTTTGTTCTTTTTATTTAGAGGAAGACATCAGCCCATGGTATAGGGCCCTTTTCAGTTAGAGGTGGTCATTCCTCCACAATCAACCTAAACCTTCTCATTAACATGCCCAGAGAATTGTTTCCATAGTAATTTAAATCCTGTCAAATTGACAACCAAGAGTTAATCACGTGCTCTTTTCCCAATCATCTGAAATTTGAGAGGCTGTAGCTTTAAGTTAGTCCTTGGCTCATTAACATCCTTTTACCCTTTGTTTGGCAGCATGTGCTACCCAGTTTCCAAGGAGTCATGTCCATCAGAATTAATTTTGGAAACCTGTGGAGTTTTCCCTGTTTGTACTTGGTTCAGGGCAATTGCCACAGGCCACATCCCATCCAGGGAGACTTTGATGCATCTTTTGGTCCTGATGGCAGACAGAAATGAGAAAAGCACTTATTCAGCTGTGGCTCCACAGGGAATGGCTGGCTTTGAGACAGCCATGGAGCATATCTTTAGAATCAACAAAATTCAACAATCCAATATGCTGACAAATTGGGGTGAGAGACAAGACAGCAACGAGTTCAATTGGATTATATATAAATATTCACAAACATAACTGGTCCTGAGAATATAGACGAAACAGTATTTTAAAAAGTTAGATCTTCGATCTTCAAAGAGAGCTTGGGGAGATGGTTCTGTCAGTAAAGTACACGTGATGTTGGCATGAGGACTTGAGTTCAGATACCCAGCACCCACATAAAAGTTGGGCATGGTAGTGGAGCACATCTGGTACCTCGGCACAGGGAGCAGGAGGAGGAACACAGAGACAGGTGGGTTTCTAAGTTTAGTAGCCAGCCTGTCTAGGCAACTATTGAGCTCTAGGCCCACTGAGAGACCTCTGTTTCAAAACATATAATGGAGAAGTAATGAGGAAAACATCCAACACCCAACACATATGCGCACGCAATGTACTAACATTAAAAAGAAAGGACATTAAGGCAGATGTAAAGATATGCAAAATCCAGTTCCTAGGTCTACTGGCGTTTTGGATGTAAAAAAGGATTAAGTGTTACATTCAATACACATCTCTGAATTTGGGTAAGTACCCCTGGAAGGCTATGGACTTACTCATAACTCATTAAGTTTCTTAAGAACGGGTGAGTTTTTGGCCATAAATGTCAACCATTCAGTATCTCCGGCACAGGAAGATGTCATGAAACAAAATGACAGTTTGTATGAGATGAATCCCTTTGGAAAGATGTCTACTTTTCAAGCGTCAACCACTACTTGAAATGCCTGTTGGAAGATCATCTTAGTAACCAAGAATACACTTCACTTTTTTGGGGCCTTTCAGCCATGGGAACATAGAGAGTAATTCTATCAACTTAACATTCTTTTCATTAAGGGGACTGCACAAACTTGAAGTTGTCTGTGCTTGGATAATTAAGAAAACTATGGCTTTTTTAAATGATAGCTTGTGACTTCCAGGTAAAGTACATAAATGATTGATTGTTTCACCCTTTTTATTTTAAGTTCGAATTTAATCTGTAGGCATGGGAGAATATTTTCAAATTTGCCATTGTTTTATATTTTAAACTTAATTTATTATCTTCTGAGATTATTTAGAACTTGGGAAAGTTTTGTTAATTATTTTAGATAAGAACTTTATATTACTTAAGCATTAAGTAGAAAGAATATAAAAATATACTTGATTAAAATGTTTTAAATTTTTGAGGGTATTTAGATTATGAAGGTATAAATTAGGTTAAATAGTTTTAAATCCCCTTACTACAAATTTCTAAAATAGGCTGAAATCTACTTAGAAACTGAACTCAAAGCCCAGAGAGAACTCTTGAAGCAGGTTATTTGGTAGAATGTTTGTTTAGACAACATAAAACCCTGGGCTCCTTCTCCTGCACCACATATTGATAGATGTGGTGGCACATGCCTGTAATCCCAGATCTTCTGTTGTGAATTTGGAAGGACCAAAAGTTCAAGGCCATTCTTGTCTACATAGTCATTTTCAGGTCAGTCTAGAATACAGGAGACCCTGCTTCAAATGAATGAATGAGTAAATGAAGACACCTAAATTTAGAATTTGTGATTTTAATGTATTTGTTGATACTTATGTTACCAAAGCAATAACATTAAGCTATATACACAGACTTATTAAAATCGAAATAAAAAATGACAAGAATCTTTTTTAATTGTTTTTATTGAGCTTTATATTTTTTCCTCCACTCTCCTCCTTTCCTTTCCCCTCCCCTTCTACCCTCTCCCATGGTCCCTATGCTCAGAGTTTACTCAGAGCTTGTCTTTTTCTATTTCCCTTGTAGATTAGATCCACATATGTCACTCTTAGGGTGGGTCTCCATTGTTGTTTATGTTCTCTGGGATTGTGAATTGTAGGCTGGCTTTTCTTTGCTTTATGTCTATTAGTCACTTATGAGTGAGCACATATGATATTTGTCTTTCTGGGTCTGGGATACTTCACTCAAAATGATGGTTTCTAGATCATTCTATTTGCCAACAAATTTCAAGATGTCATTATGTTTTCCACCATTGTGTAAATGTATCACATCTTCTTTATCCATTCTTTGGTCGAGAGGCATTTAGGTTGTTTCCAGGTTCTGGCTATGACAAACACTGCTGCTATGATCATAGTTGAACACATGTCCTTGTGGTATATAACTTTAAATGGAAAAGCAAAAAGTCCAGGCTAGCCAAAGACAAGAATCATATAAGGTGGACTAGCCTTGAGTGATTCCTTCCTAAGTAAATGTATTTCTATTACAACTGTTTCCCAAAGCACAGATGTGTGGTCTGGGACTAGATCTCATTTGTTCACTACTTATTTGGGTGGTTTGTAACATGTTTGTGCCTTTGGTAGTTTAGCTAGATCACAGATCACCTCAGAGTATAAAGTTTATAAACGTGTACTGAACTAAACAGAGAATTCTCATCAGAAGAATTTCAAATGGCCAAAAGATACTTAAGGACCTGTTCTTCTTCCTTAGCTATCAGGAAAATGTAAATCAAAACAACTTTGAGATACCATCTTACACTGTCAGAATGGCTAAGATCAAAAACACTAAATGATAGCTTATGCTGGAGAGGTTTTGGAGCAAGGGGAACACTCATCCATTGCTGGTGGAAATGCAAACTTGTGCAACCATTTTGCAAATCACTGCAGTGGTTTCTCAGAATACTGGGAATCAACCTACCTCAGGATCCAGCAATTCCACTCTTGGGAATATATCCAAAAGATGCCCAATCATACTAAATCATACTAAAAGAGCATTTGTTCAACTATGTTCATAGCAGCATTATTTGTAATAGCCAGAACCTGGAAACAACCTAGATGCCCCTCAACTGAAGCATGAATAAAGAGTGTGGCACATTTGCACATTAGAGTCCTACTCAGCAGTAAAAAATAATGACATATTGAATTTTGCATGCAAATGGATATAATTAGAAAACACTATCCTAAGTGACGTAACCCAGATCCCCCAAAATGAATATGGTATGTATTCACTCATAAGTGGATACTAGTCATAAACAAGGGCCAATGAGCCTATAGTTCAGGATCCTAGAGAAACTAAGTAATAAAGTGAACCCAAAGAAAAACATATATAGACCTACCTACAAATTGGAATCAAACAAAAATTTGGGAGCAGAGAGGCAGAGGGTAGAAGAAAGGGGAGAAGAGGGGTTGAGGAGAACTTGAGGGAATGGGATAGTCGAGATGGAGAAAAGACAGATATGAGAGCAAGGAAAAAGATATCTTGATTGAGGAAGCCATTATGGAGTTAGCAAGCAACCTGGCTCTAGAAAAATGCCCAAGAACCCACAGGGATGACCCCAGCTAAGACCCTAAGCAATAGAGGAGAAGGTGTCTGAACTGACCTTACCCTGTAGTCAGACTGATGATTATCTTAGATATCACCATAGAACCTTCATCCAACAACAGATGGGAACAGAGGCAATGACCTACATCGGAGCTTGGAATGAGCTCCCAAGATCCAGTTGAAGAGTGGAAGGAGTGAGAATATGAGCAAGGAATTTAAGATCATGAGGGAGCCATCCACAGACAGTTTTCTTGAGCTAATGGGAGCTCACCAACTCCAAATGGACTGGGAGTGAAAAAGCATGGGAACAACCAAGCCCCTCTGAAGGGGGATGACAGCTGGGACAGTCTGAGGGTGTTGCGGGAGGTCCTTCCGCCCCTCCAACCAATAGCTGCTGTGATACCAGCCCATTGGGGCGTGGCCTCTCTCCCTTTAAAAAAGCGGCTATTTCCTCTGCTAGCTCTCTTCACTTCCTGCTCCTCCGGAGACTAGACTCCCTTCCTGGTTGTGCAGATGGCTGTTGTCTGAGAAGGTGATCTGTAAGTTTTCCCCTTTAAATAAATAACACCCTATTAATCATAACTCCAAACTGGTGTGGCCTTGTTCGTGACTTACGCCTTCATGAGGGGCCACTGATAGTGACACTGGGATGTGTCTCTACTTGCATAAACCGGCGTAATGGGATCCTATTCTCTTTGAATATAAACCTTGCTCAACCTAGACTTAGTAGGAAGGGACTTGAACTTTCCACAGGTTGGGGTGCATGGCACTCCCTTAGGGTTGGAGGGGTGGGGGGAGGGTCTGTGGAGGGAGGGGGGACTGGGAGGAGAGGAGGAAGTGGGAATTTGGATTGGTATTTTTTTAAGTAATAAAAAATAAAACATACAGTAGTACAAAGGAAATCCATCAACCTAAACTATACATATCAAAATATTTTATAAAGGCTATGGCAGATCTCTCAATCTTATCACTAATGACATTTGGAACTAGCAAATTCTCCTTGGGTGGGAGAGCTGTTGTGTGTCATTTCACTCTTCTGATTAGACATCAATAGAACAACTCATTTTTCTAATTATGACAGTGAAAATTATCCACACACATTGTCAAATGTGACCCGAGGCAAAACTCCTTTAAAGAACAGACACTGTGCTATAGTTAAGAAGTGTCCTCCATTGTTAGCACGTATAATGAGACAATATAGTAGAGTCATATGAGTTTCAAAACTTGGAAGCAGTAGAGAAAATAATGATGCATCTCCAAGGCAGAAGAGATGGTCAGCCACTAAAGGTTAGCCTTACAAACCAAAACTGATACATCTTCCCAAACCAGAATGTGACATTATATGCATGGGAATGTCATTTCTATTAGTGACTATGTTAGGGACAGCTAATATTACCTTACTGTGTTGTTTTCAGTCCTGATTGAAGAAATTTCTCACTAACTGTCAAAGGTCACAAAGGATATAAATGAAACCACCCCACCGAAGGAAGGTCATAGTCTTTTAATTATGTCCACAAGCATCTTAGCAATCTGAGTAAATCATGGTAGGGCCTTCTTGTTAAGCTTAAACATAATGAAGGTGTGAGGCTATGTTAGTTGGTCTTTATGACATAAATTTTAAGAGACCACAAAGGTTCCCTAAATTTAATATGCTGTTTTACAACTGAAAAACACTGGCTCAGGTAGAGAAAGTGATTTCTTCAAGGTCACACAAATGCTTACTGGGAGGAATGGGACTTAAGCTGCCTTGTGTACAGCTAACAACATTCCCTAGGGACCCATATTGACAGATTTTCTCATTTGTTTTTCCTGACAATTGGCTGACCTCCCAAACTCCACAGATTCTCAGATCACAAATTCTTTCTCAAATAATAGATGTGATCCTTGACCCCTGGAACTTAATTGATTGTGAATTTTTGATAAAACTTTAAGGACTAAGAGACCAAGAACTAAACCTGAGGGCTGTAAACAAAGTATTAAAGCAATAAATGGGGAAGGAAAGTCACGGGGAGTAATGAGAAGGTCAGATCTAACACCTTCATCAGGGATTTGGATGCGGGCAAAGACAGGAGCGTGAAGCAGCTACTGTTGAATACTTTCCTTAAGATGGAGGAGTTAGAAGTATCAGAGAAGGAGCAAACAATATAAAATCATGCAGGGAACCATGAGCAAGGACAGGAGATAAATGGAATCTGAGTTTGGAAGACAGCTGACAGACTGCCATTAACATCAGTGTTATCAGCTAATGCTGATATTGTTATCATTGGTACTGAATAATATGTCAAGATCCTTATAATCCAAAGTATCCTTGATTCAGCAATATAAACATTGCCTGACAATTTCTGTAAAATACCAAATCTCAACCCCTCTCCAAACTTTACCACCAGAGCCCACACGTTGCTATGTCTACGATCCCAAATGTACTGCAAGCAAGCATCCTGAGGAAAGGGCCAGTCATTAATCATAGCTATACCCTCGTGGCTAATGTGTTGGATGATTGATAAATGTTTGCTAAACAAAACACGTATTCAAAAGGCCTGCAGTAATCCCTGTCTCTTATTATCCACTGCCTTGTATAATATCATGTCCTTTAAGTTGCTTTTACCTAATGGAATATGGCAGCAGTGAAGAGATAACATTCCGTGATTAGGTTGCAAAAATGACGATTTCTGTCTGCCACTCTGTCTAGTCTTTTTAGGTTGAATATTTTCACGAAATAAGCAGGGATGCTTGAAAGGCTAGCTTGAGAAAGAATTTAAGAGCTGCCTCAGAAGAATTGCTAACATGGAATAGGGCCCTCTCCAGTGAAACAAGTCTAGACTACAGCAGACTAGACTAGACTATAGCAGTAACTACAAAATGACGATGATGCATCTATTTCACAAGGGTCAATTTTCAAATGATCATCCTGATGAAGGAAGTCTTTCTGTCTATGTGTTGCTTTTATTGGTTGATGAATAAAGAAACTGGCGTGGCCTGACGGGACAGAGTAGAGCTAGGCGGGAAAAACTAGACTAAATGTTGGGAGAAGGAAGGTGGAGTCAAGGAGAAGCCATGTAGCCACCAGAGGGGAAAGGCAAAGCCACCAGCTGGAACCTTGCCAGTATGCCATGAGCCTCATGGTAAAATATAATATAATAAAAATGGGTTAATTTAAGTGATAAGAGTGACCTAAAATGTGCATAAGCCAATAGGCCAAGCAGTGTTTAATTAATGCAGCTTCTGTGTGATTATTTCTGTACTGGGCAGCCATGAACAAACAAGTGGCCTCCTACAACACCATTCCTCTCAATCATTTGATTGTACCCTTTAGAGAAAACCTGGGCTAGAATAATCCGCCATATTCAAATCCCTGATCCATAGGATTTCTGAAACAACAAATACCCATTGTTTTAAAACATAACAGAAGGTACATTTTCATCTTGTGGTAGTCAATGTTTGATGTGGAAAGGTCATCTATCTATTGTTATTTTCATTGTTTAATAAAGAAACTGCCTTGGTCCTTTGATAGGACAGAAAATTAGGTAGGTGGAGTAAACAGAACAGGATGCTGGGTAGAAGGAAGTGAGGTCAGATGCCATGGAGCCAGATGCGATGAAACTCCAGCCCAAGATGGACATACACTAGAATCTTCCTGGTAAGACACCATCTCGTGGTGCTACACAGATTATTAGATATGGGTTAAAGCAAGATATGAGAGTTAGCCAGTAAGAGACTAGAGCTAATGGGCCAAGCAGTGTTTAAAAGAATATAGTTTCCATGTTATTATTTCAGGGTATAAGCTAGCCAGGTGGCAGGGAGCCGGGTGGCAGGAACTCAGCCCACTGCTCCATCTACAAATGTTGATTGTAAACTTGATGATATTTAGAACTAGAGTGAAAACATGTATCTGGTCATGTTTGAGGTATGGTTTTGGTTGGGTTAACTCAAGTTGGAAGACCTACTCTAAATATGAGTGGCACCATTCTGTGGCCTGGGGGCTTGGATAGAAAAAAAAGGAATAGGTGAGCTGAGTCCCAGCATTCGTCACGCTCCACTTCCTGACTGTGGCTATAGTGTGACCAAGTGCTGCAAACTCCTATCTCTATGATTTCTTGTCATGATGAACGAATTCTTGGAGCTATAAGTCTTTCTGAAGTTGCAGCAATGAAACAGTCACCTAATACAAAGATCATGCAAAATTGCTACTAAAAAGAGTGAGAAAAGGGAAAGGTTTGTTTGACTCATAATTCCACAAGTTCCAGTTCAAGGCCTCCTGCATGAACTGTGTTTTGACTGGGTTGAATGAGAATGCGATGATCCTGGGAGAATGTGGACCAGAATTTGTTTACTTCATGGAAGACAATAAGCAGAAAAACAGAATAAAGAAGGAGCCTAGCTTTCAAGGATTTTCCCTAAATGACCTGCTTTTTCCAACTGTTCTCCAACTCTGAAATTTTCTACTACATCCCAATTTTGTCATCATATTATGAATCTGTAAGGGGATTCATTCATCAAAATGAATCCATTTTGATGAGGTTGAAACCCTCTTGGCCCGCAATGGTTAGTGTTGTCAAATATGACAGTATCTAAATTCACTTGGGAGACAGGTCTGTAGGTTTGTCTGTGGGGGATTTTAGTGATTACATCAATTGAGGTGGGAAGACCTTCCCAGTGTCTATAGCATCATTTCCTAACTGGGATCCTGAACTGTCAGTAGCTGCTTTGAGCTACTGCTGCCTTGACTTCCCTCCTTGATGAACTGTACTTTGGACTGTGAGCTCAAACAACAACAACAACAACAACAACAACAACAACAATCTTTCTCCCTTAAATTGCTTTTGTTAGATTATTTGATCACAGCAATAGGAAAGGAAACTACAATATGGTTCAAACATTTTCTAAAAGCCTATCAGCTCCTAATGTTGTACTGGGAAGAACAATTTAACAATAAGAACTAGAGAGGATGTTTCATATGTAAACTATATCAAGTACAAAATGGTGCTGTAACTAGTTATTCCACAATAGATAAATAATACATTGGGAGAACAAGCATAGACAGGTCAATAAATGAGTGAAATAAGGTAGTCCCAAGTGTTCTTAAATACCAGGCTAAACAAGAGGAAGAAAAAGAGTCCTTTTATAGTGGTTTACTTAAGGACTTCTGATGCTTATTACAGCCAGTGTGTGGTTGCTGTACATGCTATGCCGTTAGCGCAAAGGGCGATGAAGCTTCAAGAGTCGTCTTGTGTGGAGCAAGAATACTATCTTTCTTCTCAGCCTGTTTCTCAACTGTTTTCTCCTGAGGGTAGCCCAGTGCTTGCTGGGTCAGGCCGCAGAGGATTTATAATCACATCAGGAGTGGAAGAAGTTACCAGAGGGCAGAAAACAATAAGGAAGAAGAGATATCTTAATTTTGGCAGCTACTTTCTCCTGGGGTCTTCATCCTAGATTTCCTCTCCTGCTGCACAGCTGCTAAATATTCTTGTTATGTTATTTTATACCAATTGGACTTTCTGCATGGGCTGTAACAGATAATTAGTAAACACTATTTTGACAAATGAAAGAATGAATGAATTAAAGAGCAAATTTGAACTTACTGCAGTGAATTGCAAACCCTTGAAATCAGGGCAACACTCGGGACTTTCTCCCACTTCTCATGGTATGTACCACAAAACATGGCACATAATCATTAGCTAATAAATTTCTTGTCATTCATAACAAAAAGGTTTGGAAATGCCAGGGACTATTGCATATGCGAAAATTTCATTTCCCGCATCAAGCCCAAACCATTTCTTCAGCTTTAGAATGAGAATTTTAAAAACTCTGTGTAAGATTTGAGAGAGAGAAAAAAATCCAGTGACACCATGTCAGCTCTGCAAGGGGCTTTTACTAGTAGAATACAACACATAAAAACAGCATATGCATTACTGTGGTTGGAGCCACACTGTTAGAGCTTACCTATGCTGTATTTTTAACCAGTATATCGACCAAGAACACGTTATACTTTTTTATGTCTATTCGCCATGTAATTATTGAAAATAGATAAAAGGCATTTATACTGAATGGAAGAATTTTCATAAATGCAAAGCAAAGGACTGGAGTGGTAGTTCCATGGATAAAATGCTTGCCTTGCAAGCTTAAGGACCTGAGCTATATCCTTAGAACCCATGTTTTCAAAAGCTAGGCATGGTGACACACGTTAATCATCCCAATGCTGAGGAGCTAGGGAGATGTGTCTGGAGCTTGCTGGCTACCATGTTTAGCTGAATCCATCACTTTCAAGCCCGTGACAGATCCCATCTCAAAAATCGATGTGCATGCATTTAGAAGAATAACACACAAGGTTGATCATTAGTATTGTCACGTGTTGAAATATGTACATAGGTATCAGCACATGCACATGCCTTCCACTCCCATTCCTCCCCCATACCCCCCACAAACACCCAAGTTTAAGGGCATGTGAAGACTGATCGCCTTTCTCTCTTTCTGTCACACACAGGATTAATAAAGATCACTTACAGTAACAGAATTTTACAGTAACAGAAGCAGTATTTGTAAAAAATCAACAGAAATGGAAAGTAATGTGGACAAAATGAAGATAAAGACCAGGCAATTGGTACATAAACACCTCCATGGTGTTCTGTAGGTGAGAACTCCTCCTTGGCATTTTTCAGCAACTGAACAGGTAGGCACAGCTTTCGTAAAACAGTGTGGGGAAGGTGGGGCTGCCAAAATTACCCAACCATTATTTGTCTTTCAAGCCATACCAACTACAACTTAACAATTTCAAAGACAAAACAAACAACTGGGTCCTGATTTTCTTATGGGATTGCTTAATTTATTTTTTCCACATTTCAAATTTTGATCTCAGCATTTCAAACTCATGAAACTGGATGGATGGACTACATACTGTCAAACTACAGCATACTCTCTTTCTTTTATGACTTCTAATTCTAGGTCCAGGACTCCCGGAACTCCTAGAAAATAAAATAGATGGAGAATTTCCCAAGTGCCACCTGTGAGTGGCTCCATTTGACAAAATGTACACAGATGTAGAAAATGACACCATCTGAAACCATGAGGCATGGTTTTGACTTAGAGATAAAAAATCAGATTGTTTTCTCACAGAACTCCTAGTGGCAATTAAAAATCTTCATGGTATCACTGTCTCTCCTGGAAACATTAGGTCTCCCATTAATTGTGATTTCCTTGATGCTGCCAAAGGCACTTTCAATGTTGGACCACCAGATGGCTACTATTTTTCCAGGAAGATGGAGAGGCTGCATTATGCAGGCTGGCCTCAAAGAAAAGAAAAGGGTATCTCAGAGGAGACAGGAGATGAGTGAAAGTGATACTGAGAATATTTCCTGGTCCTTCAGAAATGGACTCTCTGGAGTTCATAGATTCTGAATCTTATCAACTGCTAATGATGGTGCTTAGCCCAAGGGGCACTTGGTAGCTAAAGTGGCAAATCTAGGCATGGATTAAGAATAATCCCTAAGGGGAGGACGTCACTGTGAGCTGTGCTACTCACTCGGGCTGCTCCAGATTCCAGGAGCAAATCTTAGTATTGAAGGAGCTGAAAATTGAAATTCAGGGCAGATGACAGCTAATGTCAAACTGTACTCAGTTTTTTACTTCTGGGACAGTAACACATGAGACTATACTTTGATGAATTGGTCACACAGAGGGAACTAAGTCATGGGAGGCAGCTGGTTAGGTCTCAGTATGCTTGTGGGGACTGTTAATCAGTGGTGCTCCTGCAAGTATATATTGGCAAGGGCCTTCTACTTCAAATTGCCTCTCCCGTAGCACTCCAAGAGTGCAAACTGTAAAATCTTTTAGGAAATGAGAAACAAATTTTATTGAAAACATACAAGGCATTCTTACAACTTGTAATTAAGAAAATGAAAGACCTGATTTTAAAAGAATGAGGAAATTTGATTGGCTGTTGCTCAATAGACGTTCTGCCCCCACATTCAATTCCATCTTTACCTACTTTCTGTCTTTGCTGGTTTCTTTCAGTGCCTAAGCTTGACTGTTCTGGAACTTGCTCTACAGACCAAACTCAAACTCAGAAATCTGCCAGCCTATGTCTTCGCAGTGCTGGGATTAAAAGGGTACACAGCCACACCTGTCTCTAAGCTTTTCTTTAATTTCTTTTCGCAAATTGGAAATTTAGCTGGGTGGGATCTTGCCCTGAGGTCACCACTCCCTTTATTCCATTTCTTAATCTGTTTATCTTCTTGAACATAGGACTTAACTTGATTCCAATTCCTGGTGTTCTTTTTCTCTTCAAAATTCACATTTTGCATTTTTTTCTTTCTCAACTGGCTCCATTTCATTATAAATCTTCAATAGAGTTAACACTAATAATCATCTGACAATGTCTATAGTAGGCTGTTTTGAGATTTTTCTGCCAATGGCAGTAATTCAAATCTTTAAACTCAGGCAGACTCTTCAGACAAGGGCAAAATTAGCCCTATTCTTCACTAAAATATCTCAAAAATGATCTCTAGGCCACATATTAAAACCTTTTGAGCAAACCCCCACAGTTCATCAAATCACACCCAGCACCACTGTCTTCCATGCTCCTACTAGTGTGGCCCATTAAGCAGCACTTAAAGCCTTCAACTGCTTTTCTAATCCACAATCCCAATGTCCATATTCCTTCAAACAAAAGCATTATCATGTCTATCACAGCAATACCCCAGTCCCTCATATCAACTTTTGTTTTAGTTAGGGTTTCTACGGCTCTGAAGAGACACCATGAGCATGGCAACTCTTATAAAGGAAAAATTTCCTTGGGTAGCTTACAATTTAGAAATCTAGTCCATTATTATTATGGTGGGACAAGCCAGCATGCAGGCAGACTTGGTGCTAGAAAAGGAGCTGAAAATTTTACTCCTTGACCTGAAAGTAACTGAACTGACACTGAGCACAGCTATAGCAAAGGAGACCTCAAAAGCCTGTCCTCATAGTGACACATTTCCTCCAACAAGACCATATCTACTCCAACAAAGCCACACCTCCTAATAGTACTACTCTCTAAGAGATTATAGAAATAAATTACATTCAAACTACCATGCTAGAATAATTATAACAATCATCTGTAACAAAAATTATTTGAACTTGTGAGTTTCCTATTTTGTGGATTGTCCAGTTAGCCATAAGGAACTGAAATGGTGGGATTAAAAGTGCTAAAGATATCTGGACAAAAATTCAAAAACTGGCAAAACCCATTAGAGCAGATCACTTTGCAATTTCTTCTTTTCATTTCACGACAGACCACTCGCCAATAACCCTGCGAATTTTACTTTTTCCAAGCCGTTTTCTTTTTATCTGCTTGCAGACATCCAGTCAAACTAGTTCTTTACAGGGATTTGTAAGCTTCATTGCCTATCCCCTGGTTGCTCCTTACTATTTAGCTCTATCTGCCTTTTCTCTCCTCAGGGTCAGCCTCTGATCCTGAAGATCTTTAAGTCCACATTTCAAGTAACTCAATCATTTACATAATGGTACTCTGTCCAATGGCTGAAAAATAAGGCCTTTAAGAAATATATCATTCTAAGACAGTTCTAGTCTACTAAATATTTGAGCTAGCAAAAAGATACTGATAAAGGTGAATATAAATAGAAGAATTGCTTAGCAACATGACAGAGCTTGAACTTAACTCTATAAGTCATGCCAGCAGAGTTGAAGTCATATCTTTAATTTCTAATAATGGTATGTGGGTGGAATCATTATATTTAATACTTAACAGCATTCTATCCCATATTTCCAAAGAGCCTTGTGGCAAACAAGATATTATATCAATTTGATGTACAAATGTAAAGAAAAGAGATTTTTATGACTTCCCAATATTCTGTTGCAAGGGAGGTTAAGGATTTTGAGCAAACAGGTCAGTTCAGGGTCATCTCACTAGGGGTGATGAGGAAGCCAGGAATGAAGGTGAGCCAGGAAAAATTATGAAAGAAAATAATTACTGAGCTAGAAGGCATTTGGAGAGCTTATCTAGAACAGGATATGCAAATTACAACCCATGGGCCAAAATCTTACCAGCCACCTGTGAGCTAATAATGATTTTGTTTGAGACCAACACAGAGGAGCACACTGTCCTCCAGGCATGTCACAGCTGTTACCATCTTGACACCAGAGCAGTCGTGACTGTGGGCAGGCCTAGGAGACCTTCACAAGATTGGGTTCATTAGCATTCCCTCATGGAGGGAAGACAGACTTAGGTGGTGTACAAAAGTCTTATGGGGAAGTAATCAGTCAGCACAGAAGATGTGAGACATTGTCCCAAACCAAGGGTATACAAAGTGGTTAACAACTGCTAGGAAGAGAGAGATTTATCTTCCATGGTTGGGCTGGCCATAAGTTGACCATGATTCTTATGTAACCCACCATTCATGCTCTTGTTAGTGACCCTGATTACATATACTAGTCCATCAAATTTGACTTGGACAGAATCATTTCTTTCCAATGTGTTGATGACCTATCTGGGATAAATAGATGTTTGTTCTCACCAAGCAACACTCATATGGGAGACTGAATCCAAGGTCTTTTGGGTTGTAGTCTATTTTGTTTGGTTTTGTATTTTTTTTTTAAAAAAAATTCAATGTTTAAAAGAAAATGGCCCCTTACAATGAATGAAAATGAAATAAAGTTCAAATTTCCGTGTCCATAAAGCTTCATTTGAATACAACTGTGCCCAGTCATTTATTTCATATCTGTGACTTTTTCATTAGATAAAAAAGCTAAATCATTGTAAACGAGATCAAATAACTTCCAAAGTCTCAAATATTTACTATCTGGTTATTTTTCTTGAAGTTAGTTGACTCTTAGTCCCACTCCTTCACTTTCAAGTGGGTTGGGCAGGATGGATTCTACACATACTTGAAAGGTGGGCACTTTTGGCTTAGGCTAACTAGAAGCTTCCATATGCCTATGGCCATAGTGATTGGTTTGGTTTCCTGATTACCAAAATGATTATGTAGAATATCCTTAAGTTATCAGATTCTGTGTTCAAGTGATACCTCTACTCCTATAAATCTCTACTTCTATGAATTTACATTATAGAAGTTGTAAATTAATCCTTATATACTATACACATCCATTAATATAGTTATTTTAATTTTGGGCATTTAAACATAAGTCACCAAAGTTCTTCAGCACACCAAAAGTACATTAATATAGGTTACTATTTCTCTCCATTTACTTTTTTGCTGGAGAGGAGCTGGGATCCTAGCACAAGTAGTTTCACTTTAATTTTAGTACCTTATTATTTGACACCACTTGTTTGAACCCACCGCAATCATACTTGTCGGAGAAAGATGCTTTCATTACATCCTGAGTTTTGAAAAGGGGGTAAATAGCCACCCTAATTTGTGAACCAGTAATGAGGCTTTAATGAACTCTTGGTGTCTTATTATAGAATGTATGCTTTACGTAAATGCCTAAATTGTGGTAGTGAAGCATCTGTATGTGTAAGGTAAGGAGATTGCTAATTTTCTCTAAACCTAAATCACTCGCTGATTTTTGACTAATGTTTCAGAAATAGTCCTATTGCTCCAGCCATCTAGGCACATGCTTATACATGCATCCATATCAATGTCTGTACAACAAAAGCTTTTGGCTACTTTCATTGCCCAAAAAGTATTCTAGGAAGTGCAAGGTAATCATCCTGGGTCTCCTTTAGCTCCTACAGGTGAACGGTTATTATTCTCTGGTAAGTTTTGGACAGAAATCAAATACTTATCCACATATTTATAGCCAGGCATTCTTTACCATTTTTTGTGGCATTTAAGGAGAAATTTCTACTTGCTAATGTTGGAAATGAAATGTTGAACTAAAAAGAACCAGCTAAAGAAACTTGAAAAGGAACTTCCCATGAGCTTGGAACAAAAGAAGGAGAAGGCGTCCTGGAAACTGGGAGAACAGCGTGGAACAGAACATCACCCAAAGTGATCTGGGAACCTTTGTACTGCAGTTTTACAGAATTCCAGGAGGGTAATAAGCAGATTTTTTTTTCAAACACCATGGACAATTAACTTCTGGAAAACACAATGGTGCTGTTTCTCTGTAGACCATTAGTAAGAGGAAGTTGCTATGTAATTTTCATCTTTTCATCTCCCTAATAATTATTTGCACTTGACTTCGGCATGCCATTGTAACTGGGCAACCCCACTGCTATCATTTCCTATCCCCCCCCCCAGAACCCTCCTATGAAGGTGCTGATTGGAGGTGGGGAGCAGCTGTGAACCCTGTGATCAACAGATCTCCTCCATCTGAGCACCCACCAAAAGCAAGAGAGGAGAAGTAGGGCGGTTGCATATTAAACGTTTCAGATCTGTGGTGAACTGCGTTAATATTCCTAGAACACTCTTTGGAGATAGGTCAGAGATGTTCCATGTAAGAACTGACAGAAGACAAGTGGTCCATTTTTAGCTTTGTGCACAAGCAGCAAAAATAACTTTCCTAGCGACCGCTGCTCTAATTCCTTCCACATACAAAGCATGTGAGATTTTTCAGGTGAGATTTTTGAAGATTTATCAGTTGGTGAATTAAAAATTGGGGAACGGACTCAAGTGCAGCATGTTCTAGAGCAGGAATCAGAAAATTACTACAGGTCATGGGTCTAATATGGACCCCATTCTGTTTTTTTCAATAAAGTTTTATTAGTATGCACCAATATCTGTTTGCTTACATATTTCTTGGAACCACTTTTAACACTATAGCAACAGAAACACACAAAGATACATCTGCCACAACAGATGACTTTCCGATCCTAAAATACCTGCTATATCACTATTGATATAAGTAGTTCACTGACTTGACAACAGAATTCAGGGGGATGGGCAGAGGAGGACAATATATCCTTGACAGGACATAAAGACTGAGTTAACAACCAAGCAGATGTTTTTCTTTGCCCGGTCTTTATTGAGATGGACATATGCAATATGAATTTTGTAATAATCATGACTTGAGGTTGCAGATAAGGATTGAAGGCCATTTAATTTTTAATATATGGCCTTCTAAAAAACATAGACAAGCTAGGAATCCTGTCAGATTCTTTCTTAGTCCTGCATGTCCTTGTATTTACAAACTACTACACTGAACAGAGAAGGAAAATGAAAGACAGAGCAACTCAGAATTTTTTTTCCTTCTAGATCTTCCTCACTAACAAGCAACGTTAAAGTGAAGGAACACTAGGAGAATGTGCTCATATCAAGAAGGAAAAACAAAGTTGGATACAGCATTGCATGCTTCCAATCCCAGCAAACAGAAAACTCAGGGCACAAAAGTCACATGGTCCAAGCCAGTCTCAGCTACATAGTGAAAACCTGTCTTGAAAACACAACTAAAACAAAAACACATGTGGGGAGATGGCTTAGTAAGTAAATTAAGGGCTTGCTTTCCAAGCCTGAGGACCAGAGTTCAATCCTCAGAAGTCATGTTAAAAAAAAAAAAGCCAGGTGTGGTGATGCATACTGACTTTCCCCAACTCCCAGGTGCTTGGATTATAGCCTACCCTAACATGGACGAGTTTGAGGCCAGTGAGACATGCTGTCTCATAAAACCCAAGGTCATCCTCTGTTCTACACACACAGGAACACACATGCATGTGCACCCTCACACACACAGACACACACACAAACACACACACACAGAGAAATGAAAAAAATAAGAAAAATTAAAATAATACAACTAAAACAAATGAAAAACAAAACACGGACAGTCAACAGTCAAAGCATCTGTTTTGCAGCATCTCCAACACTCTAGTTCCAATGAAAGGCATACACACATGAGTGCCGTAACATGCCAACGCAATCCCACCGACTGCACAAATGAGCTAACTGCTCACACATATGTACCTGTGGAAAAATGTACCATACAGCATAAGGATGCCAAGGAAAATTAACGTTAAAAAGCAAAATGTTTATTCTTTTACACAATGGCGTTAAATAGCAAATTCTAAACCGGACAATTACATGGTCTCAGAAAGGTCCCAGGCTCAAAAGGAAGAGCCTGACACCAAGGTCCTTTTTCTAGCACCTGTATGCGGGTTTTTCACTCAGAAGTGGTTGTTCCAGATTATGCAGCCTCTGATTTATGTTTGTGCCACCCGTCAACACCCGTCTTAGAGGGCCTTCCCAGTGGTTTCAATTGTGAGCTTTCTCTGCCCAGACTGTGTGCTCTGGGAACAGAGAGTGAATGGCCCGCTCCATGAAATTGGAGGGCACAAAACTCTTGACTTGGACTGGTCAGAGTGTCCAATGGCATAAAACACACTGGTGTTTGCCCGTCTATTTGAAGAGGCTCTTTGCCAGAAACTGGCCATTGAAAACAAGGCTTTATCTAGGCTTTGAGAGGAGATTCAGGATGGATAAAGGCTTGACAGGGACTGAAGCCTCCTGTTCTTTGGGGAAAAGCAATAAGGTGCTGTGTCACTACCCTCCTCTGTCACTTGCTCTCTATCTCCTTTTACGAAAGAGGGCAAAGAATAATGGCAAAGCACCTGCCACAAAGGTGATTCTCAAGTGCAGCTAGCCCACTTGCCAGGAACACCCACTTGGAAATTGGCACAGGCTGGAGTTTCTGCATGTGAGCCAGACATAGGCAGTGACATGAAAATTTCTCTCTGCAAGGCCTGCTTCAGTTCAGTCAGAAAGGGCTCAAAGGTGAGTCAAAAGAACCAAGGGCGGCTGGCAGCCCCGAGCTAGGATTTCAATTACAGGCTGTGACAGAAACCTGGTTGCCCAGGTGCTCCTTACTTTTCACAGGTTCATCAGCCAAATGGACTCGGTGAGCCACCTTATGTAGCCCCCTAGGGCTACAGTCAGCATAGGTGATGAAAGAGGTGACCCCGGGCATGGAACTAACCTGCTTCTTACAGCTTGGGCCAAACATGTGTGCCCAAACTCTGCTGTGGTCAAGTGGCCCCAGGAACTTTGGGTAATTAAAATGTCATGTGATCCTTTGACCCACAAGACAAGAAAAAAAAAGCCAAGTATTTCCGGCATTTGTCCTTGGTGAAGGCCACAGCAACTATACCAGCGAAGTTTTAAGACAAAAAGGAAACCAGCTGGGTACAGGAAAAGTCTACTTAGGTCGAGCTTCTGGCCTCGATGCCAAGTTAGATCTGGAATGATAGTGTCCGTTCTGAGCCTCCCTGTTAAAGCCCTACCATCGGCTTAGAAATCCTACCTTCCAGCTGGGAGCAGCAATTATTAACTCAGCAGATAGGTGCTTTGTCAGATTCAGAAGAAAACAAATCTGCTCCAAGGAAGGGAATCAGCAGCCTTAATGGCAGCCCCGGAAGCATGTGCACTGAGGGAACATAATCACCTTTCATTTCATGTAATGACACCACCACATTGACTTTGTTCCCACCGTTCCAAAATTACAGTATGCCTTTTTCCCCATGACTAGATGCTTGCAATCCTGTTGAACAGAATGCCATTTGTTCTTGCCACGAGGTAATTATGGACTGTGTCTGCAGAACTCACTGTGTATAGTTTGTATTCTATTTCATAATTCTTCATCAAGAAAGAGAGAGAGAGAGAAGAGGAGGAAAGGAAGGAAGGAAGAAAGAAAGAAAAGAAGGAAGAAATCTAACAAATTCAGTGTAGTGCCTCACCTACAACAGATTGTTAGTTCCTCTTTTTTTGGTATTTTAAATCTTTACACATTAACACTCAGATACCATAAACAAATATCTTCTCTCTCTGTCTCTCTCTCTCTGTGTCTATCTCTCACACTCTCTATGTGTGTGTGTGTGTGTGTGTGTGTGTGTGTGTGTGTGCATATGTGCATGAATGTGTATATGTATGCCTGTGGAGCCAGAAGTTAGTGACTGACCTCCTCCCCCATGACTCGCCATCTTGTTTTGGAAACAGGCATTCTAATGGAACATGGAGCTCACAGTTTGGCTGAAATGGTCTGCCTGCCCAGCAATAGGATTACAAGCATATACCGATACACCCATACCTGGCTGAGTTTTTACGTGGATTCTGGGGATCAAGTTCAGGTCACCATGCTTGCAAGGCAAGCACTTAGCCTATTGCCTAAGCTGTCTCCTCAGTCCCACAACTTTGATAATTCCCTTCATAGATACGACTTAAAATTCTGCTGAGACCACTAGAACTATATTGCTAGAAACTGAGGGTAACAACACGTCTAATCTAATCAAATTCATTTGGCTTTTGTTGGGTGTTAAACCTGTAGGCTTAATGCAGGAAATTAATATCTGTATTAAGCTATAATATACTCTAGCACAATGACAACATGACCACAATAACTCTTATCATTTGACAGTAACTTTTAAACAGAGAAAAATTTAAGGGAATTTATCACAGAGTAACAGGGAAAGATCTCCACCTATAAAATAAGTCAGAGTCTTAGAAAACTTTGGAAGAAAAATGTGCCAGAATAGCCTTACAGCTATCAAATAGTGTTCTCAGACAATCAATTACTTCTCTCATTTGGATATTTGAATTGGATCAGGTAACTTCTAGAGGGAAGGCTAGGGCCTTTCACAGGTGCATGAGGTGAGGTCTTTGTCTTTGATTTCTGTGATGACCAAATCCTATCGCCTTGAGTTGGCTGTGTTCTGCTGGGATCGATAAGAAAGCAGCGAGAAGATACAAGCTACTGGCACTTATTCGGATAATTCTCTCCTGGAGACAGATGAGCTGAAAATGCATTTCCCATTGACCAGTGGAAAGATACGAGATTGGCAGAGAGGGATGGCTCAACACTTTCCAAGTTAGGCCGAGTCCAAACTGGAGAACAAAGTGGACGTTTCCCCAGCTCATTACTAACTCCACTATTCAGGATTCAGAATTGAATTCTATCGCATTAAGGAGACAGTAGTTCTGTTTAATTGCCCACCATGGGAATTGCTGGTAGAATAATAGAATGGTGTGTCTTATCCAATACACATACACAGAGACACCCTTTCCCCCCACACATACAGGGTGATGTGGCTAGAAAGTCAGAGTCCAGGGGGAAAAGTCTCTCAAATTTGAACTTACAAAACCAGCCTGCATACCATATAGCTTAGAAACAATTTTTTCGTCTTTTTGACAACCTTCTATCTCCACTGACAGCTTCAACTTGACTCGTGGTTATCTTGCCAGCTGGCTCGTGCTTATTTTGGCTATGTTTTAATATTTTTCCCTTTATACCCAAATGAAAGCGAAACATTTATGACTCTCCCATGCATTAAGCTTGCCCACCTTACAGTCACATGAGCTTGTTCTTTCTCCTTAGGAACTAAAAGGAAAATAACATATGGTACTCCCATTTTCCATGGAACTTAAGAATCTGTACAGAAGCTAAAGTATTCATGGTTCTATTGAAAATGATGGTTGGACTCTCAGGAGGGTGAAGGCCTTGGCAACGGCTTTCAATTCTGTCACTCCCATCAAAAATCCTACACGCATCCCTCCTGGGGGCCTCCATTGCTTCTAAAGCCAGATCTATTATTATCCTCTGTATTTCCACTTAACACTGGGGTTCTTTGAAGCAGCAGTGTGTCTTACATATCTAGGCAATTGCAGCAGTTATTGATGCTTAATAAATAATACTAAGTATAGCCAAGGAAAGCTTCAGAAGGAAGAGTAGGTGTTATACAGATGGAGGGAAGATGAGCTGAGAGCACATTACCAGACTTAGGGTGCCGTCAGAGAGGGAGTCAAAGTCTTAAGATACAGGGAGGTTAGTACCAATTTGACTCCAAGAACTGAGTCCTTAGATGCTAATGGTATGAGTGCAAGCATGAGTTTGAATAATGATAAGCTATGCCATTACAATTCCAGAGACCCTTAAGTTATTGCGCAAGTGAGAAAAGGAGTTTGTGTTGGCATTGACTTCCTCAGAAGACTGGTTGTCAATTACGTGAAATCTTATGTCTTGGAAGAATATTCTTAACGTTAGTAGTATGCTATTTACAATAAATTGTTTGGTTTTATCCGAACTAAAATACTTTGAGAGGAAAAAGAGGTTCTATAAATATGTAATTATTTCAAAAGCAGTACCATAAACAGAAACTCACCCAGGTGAATACATCTTGGAAACAGAAGGCTATAAGAGCCAATGTATATTTAGACAGCATGGCATCACTATAGATACCCAGTATAAGTCAGCTAAAAGATGACGGACACTAGACATCCAGGGCCATGAGTCAGCACAAAATGGCTGACAGAAAACGTCCAAGGCACTGGAAAAGTAAACAGTGATGTAATATGTTGTCTCGTTATTGCTTTTCGACTGTCTTTGCCTTGGACAGCTTGCTTCTCTCTGTCTGTCTATAGGCCTGTATGTCTACCTCCGTTCAGCCTATGTGCTGGTCTTCATGTGTGCCCGTGTCCATGTGCACCTGTCTGCCTAGTGATCCATATAGAAGCCTTTGCCTGGAGAGAATAAAATAGGTTTTACCTGCCCAAGGCTCCTCACAATCTTAACCTATTCCCCAGCTTCCCATGAGCGTCCTGCTTTCTTTGCATCAGATCATGCAACTTTACAACATGTCTGGTGGTTTATGGTCACTGACTATGTACAATCTATCTGTATTTTATATATAAATCAATATCTATATTCTATCTGTATGCATCTATATCTGCACCTATATCTGTATCCATATCTATATTCACAGCTATATATGTATCAGTACCCATTTCCGTCTACACTTAAATTTACAGATCACAGTGCTGCTCGAATAGTAATAATTTCAGCTACCTTGCTTTGTTCCTGTTCATTTCTTACTCTATTCGCCTTTCCTTCTCTTAGCCAGTTCTCACCATGGTACATTGTCCTAAGTCCCTTTCTTTTCCTTGCCGTTTCTATCTTTTTAGCTGCCTCTGCTCCATCCTCAGCTCTGCTTTCTCTCCTAATTTGTAATAATAAGTATTGAAAACCTTTTATTTTGTATTGTATCATTTCCTTCATTTGTGTTTTGGGGGGACAATACAGGCCTTTTGCCATCAGTTACCAAGTGTTGGAATTATAGGCATGCACCACAGTGCCCAGCTTGTCATATTTCTTTGAAAATATTCTCTGTTCCCCAAACACTGAACTTTAGGTTAGTGGTACATCTCAGCAGTTACACGTTTGCACGCATGAAAGCATAGATTGCACCATTGGCATGGCCAAAAAAAAAAAAAAAAAAAGAAGATCAATCTGTAATTCAGATGTTTCTAAGTATCACAATGAAAGTAGTCCTTTTTTAACAGGGTTCTGGCATAGTTGAAAATGAATTCTAATTCAGAAAATGTATGTGACTTTGGACATGCCACTGGATTAGTCTGTGGTTTATCAGCAGGCAGATGGTAATAGTGTTACTTTGCTGAAGTCAAAGGAAAGAATCAGGTGCAGAGAACTGCTTCAGTGCAGCCACCGTGGTTATTCCATGGAGTCACCTCGGTGCATCTGAAACGTCTTTAACCCCAGACCCAGGCATCTGGATCTTATTGCTTCTTAAGCTATTCTAATAGGCTAGCAAGGTTAAAAATTCCTAGTTTCCAAACTATGAGATGTCATGCAAGTGTACATTGGCCTATGTGTGTCAGCATCCTTCATTTTCTTTCAGTTTTACTTTATGTGTCTTGGTGTGTGTTTGCATGTGTGTCTATACACTGTGTACATGCCTTGTGCCCACAGAGACCAGAAGAGAGTGCTGGATCCTTTGGTAATGGAGTTATTCAAGATTGTGGGCCACCATTTGGGTGCTAAGAATAAAAATCCATGTCCTTTGGAAGAATGCCAAGTGCCTTCAACTACTGAGCCATCTCTCTACCCCTTCTCCATTTTTAACCTTGTGGATCAATAACTCCTTATAGAAAATAGTCTATCATCCCTACCCTATATGAGGGGGAATTATATATGTAAATGAAATTTCAATAAAATTTGAAATATCTTAGGCCATGTATTGCAAGAATTATAATGATAGAATTTTTATTATTTGGCTATCAGACTGAAACTTTGAATACAACAACCTGATCCCTCCTATCATTTGGCCCATTGCTCAGTGAAAGTTGAACTTCCACCCAAGGCAACTGTCTGATGCTGATACTATTTGCATCCTAAGAAAAAAAAATTAAGAAACCATAATCTCCTTCAAAAGGTATGTAAACAAGTGAAAAATTAAACGCAAAGGGGCTAATTACTAACCATAGATCAGTTTCCCAGTTGTCCTTTTAACTAAGAATACTAATGAATACAAAAATACTCTGTAATGCAAACCTGGGCTCCCCAGAAACTGATAATTGCAGCATCTCTCTCAAAAGGCCAAAACTCGGTAGGTAGAGGGACTCTCGTTATTTGTCAGACTTATGAGTGACAGAGAAGGAACAAGCACTTTCTAGACATCTTACGTGTTCTCTGAGAGGACTATAGAAGTGTACTTTTAAAAAAAATGACACAACTTTGGCCAAATGATGCTGGTGGTTTGGGTTTCCAAACCCAGCAGCAGCAATCTGAGCAAATTCTTTGAGTAACCACTTGTCTCTTCTAGTTTGACAGCCAACACCAGAGCAGCAGAAAGCTTAAATTGACACATGACTATCCCATCTAGATGGGAACAAATGGCAATTCTTAATGTAGAACTAGCCAGTGTTCCTAGATGCCCTCACAAGCAAAACACAGTTTGAGTTACTACTTTTTGAAAGAGTATCTTGGATATATGTCAATGCCCATAAAAGCCAAGCAGGAGGCAAGAAAACTAGGCATTAATCAGAAAAGCCCAAAATATACTTTTATGAAGTTTCAATTCATACCTTAAAAGTACATTTCTTTGCCTCATTTTTTTTTTCCAGTTTTGACTACAAATATCTGGATCACTTTAACTGAAACAACTGAATGCATCTGTAGCCATGTTGGAAAACAGATAGCATATTTTATAACATCATACATTGTCTTAACAGAAGAAAAAACGTGGAAAAACTATGCAAAACTAACAGTTTAGAATCCAGGGTGTGAGCCAAACTACTGGCCTTTGTTCCTGTCGTTTGATTGTTCCAAGACTGGATTCCAGAGGCCATACTCATGCTTCTTTCTCCATGAGCATGAGCACAGTCTTCAAAAGGTGCCCTCGAGAGGTAGTTCCTGCATTAGCTGTGGGCTTAAGAGGGTCTTCTTCCCTCTGCAGCAATTATGGGGGAGAGAAAGGATTTGGGTTCTACAGACTAGCAAAGAACCCACTAAAATCCTGTGAGTTTTCAACCTGCTGGCTTCTCAGCAATCTTCACTTGGGTGTGGGTTTGAGTAATGAGTAGAAAAGACTTAAACAATCTAGACAGACACATTTATAAAAACGATCCCCCCATATAATCTTATATTTGCTAATCAATACATATGCAGCTTGGCTGAAAAAAAAAGGAAATAGCCTGTGGTAGGAAAAATAATTTTTTCCTTCCTCTCAAATCGCTACTCAAATATAACTGGACTCTGGCCAACTGTGCTTCCTGATCCCAAATCTATTTTACTAATTTTTTTTATAATTAAGACTATTTCAGTAGTGTTGGATAAAAAGACTCTCCCGCACACACAATGTAAATGCTCTTCTCACCAACCTGCAAGCATCTAGATAAAGACAGCTACTCTGCAAACCACTTGTAGTAGGATCTTAAAGGGTGTAGCATAGAATCTAACTTGGATTAATCAATTTCATATGGTTCTGCCATTCCAACTCCAGGTCTAGACCCTAAATAAGTAAAAACAGGATGAAAACGCGCACGCGCGCGCGCGTGCGTGTGTGTGTGTGTGTGTGTGTGTGTGTGTGTGTGTGCGGGCATGTGCATGTATGCATGCACACATGCGTGTTCATCTAGGGAATCTAGGGACTTGTACATGTAGAACAAATACAACATTAAACTATACCATATATCCCTTCAAAAGAGAATCTATTAAACCATGTTCACAGAATCACCGTTAAGTATCCTGTGACAGATGAATTAATAAATGTGGTGTATACATTCAGTGGAATATTTTCCAGCATTAAAAAATGAATTCTAACACATATTGTAATATGGATAGGATAGGTTCTTGAAAACTTTATTTACAATTAAACCAACCAGATACAAGAGAACAAAAGTTATATAATTTCACTTAGATGGGGTTTCAAGAATAAAAAAATGTATAGGGACAGGAAAAGAGACCAAATATTATTGGGAGATAAAAGCAGCAGAGTCAAATACTTATTACTGGATCAAATGTGACTTACCAGTGACCACATCCAACTTCTAGCTTTGATTTAACCAGGAGAATGAATACAAGTAAAAACTTAAAGGTACTTGGAAACCATTACTCAAACAGTTCAACCTCTCCTGTACTTTTATATCTTGTGACACTGACTTTTCTTTGTTCTTAGGCAGTCACCATCTTAGAGTGGCAATGTCCTGCTTAGAAAATTTCTTTGAAGGGTTGTGCTGCTTGCTTTTATCAACGTGACATAAATTGGAGTCATCTGCGGGCTTCGAATGACAACTGAGAATTACTGTCCATAGACAGTCCTGCAGGCAACTCTACAGGGGCATTTTCCTGATTGATGGTTGATGTGGGAGTACCCGGATAACTATGGGTGGTGCCATGTCTCAAAGGTGGACCTGGTCTGTGTAAGAGAATATGCTAAGCCAGACATGGAGAACAATGCAGTAAGCAGCTTTCCTCCATGGTGTTTGCCTCACTCCCTATTTCCGGGTCCCTGCTTGAGTTTTGCCCTGCATCCCCTCAGTGATATACTCTGACCTGGAAGTGTAAGCTAAATAAACTCTTCCTCTTCCAAGTTGTTTGCTGTCCGAGTAGGTTAATGCAACAACAGGAAACAAATGGAGACAAGGGTGATATAAAAGTCATGGAAATGGATAAGTAATAAAGAAGTATATAATCATGGACATTACTAAATAATACATCCTAATGCATCCAAAATGGCTTAAGTAAGAAATTCTGTGACATATATTCACTTAACACAAACAAAATAAGACTCTCACAAAAATGTGTAATCTAAACCAATATGCAAACAGAAATTTTTATTAAGAGGTGTTATGAAAAATCATAATTATTTTAGGAGGTGACTCAGTAACATTCTTGATCCTTCCTTGAAAATGTTTGAAAGAGCAAAGTTCCACATCACTCTTTAGTTTCAGACAATGGATGCAACTGACCTAGTATTTAATAGTGCACACTTCTGCTGTGAGCAAGAATTGGCATGCTATGGAGCGAGCTACCAACGATCCAGTTCTCCAGCCAATAACCCCACATGCATGCTCATGTAGGCAACCCTAATTAAACTAAGCAAATTATTAGAAACAGAAAAAGAAAGAAAAAGAAAGGAGAAGATATGTTGGGGAGAAGTTTCCAGAGGGAGGGGCAAAAGAGAAGAAAATAAAGGGTCAATATGATCAAAAACATTTATGCATGTATACAATTGTCAAAGAATAAATAAAATCTTTTCTAAAGAAACAAAACCAGAAAAGGATTGTCAAAAGTCTTTGGTGTCTTTTTAACCTACTTGATGAAGTAGTCACGGCCATCTCGGTTTGTCATCATCTCCCATCCATAGGGTGGCACCTGGTTCAAGGCCCAGGTTCCTGAGGGAGGCGGCCAGCCCGAAGACTTGGTCCTGTGGCTGGAAACAAAGAGAGCATCATCACCTCTGACTCTTGAACATACTTTTTAGATCACTGCACAAGGATTCATGTCTTATTCCTCTGTGTGTATAACTGGTCACAGAACAACTGCAAAGAACATCTTTGCAACAGATAGCATGCTAGGCATCTTGTATGCATTAGAGCACTTATTTTCTATAGAATCCACACAAGGGAAGTATGCTCATATACTACATGGATAGAAAACCAACGGTTAGTAAAATTAAATAACTTTGTTGTAGGAAGCTTTGATTCAAAGTTCTTTGCAATTCTGACCATAAGAGGCATACTAGATATGAAAGATATTTAGGCATTTCACACACATACTTAGATTTCACATTGTTATATAATGAAACACACATGAAGATAAATGAATGCTTTATGCTTTTATGAAAAAAAGCAAGCTGAAGTTTCCTGGATTCCTATGACCAAAATATAAAATGTATGCTTATCGTAACCACATGCCAAACAAAGTCAATCATAGAACATTAGACAAACCCTCACTGTTAACATGCAACAAACCTTCACACATTATCTTTTCTGCTTTCTAAGGCACCAAAGTCAATTTGTCTGTCAGTACAGGGAAAGGCCGGAGAGTGTTTCTCTTATCTGTCTTCTCAAAGCAAAAGGAACAGCCCATCGTTCCTATGACAAGCCATTGTGACAGTCAGCATTGCACAGTCCCTGTCCAGAACTGGAGACCTGTAGCTAGTTTCTGAAGTGAGCACCAAACGCTTGTTTGAACTCTACATCCCTGCCTTCCCACAAATGCCCAATGCTTGTTCAGTCCTTACCCATGGTACTGGCAGGAAGCAAGGAATGCCATTTTAGCCTTAGTCCACATCCCTTGTCACATGTAGCTCCTTAGATGAAACAGAAGTAGCTCATTTGATATAGCCAGGCTCTAAGATTCTGCAGTGGTTCCAAGTGCCAGGTTGTCACCAACCAAAGTGAGCAGGGGAAAGTGGTGACGCTGATTGCAGGGGCTCTCAGTTGGTGCAGCAGCAGCCACCAGGGAGTCCTTTCCACCAAGTAGGAAGCTCTTTCTCTGGTGTGATAAATGAAGGGCAGCCTAGAGGGTGAGTGCAGGCAGGGTCTGGGTTCCCATTGTCATCTGCCTCCCTTGCTTGGACGTCTTGCATGGGAAAGCAACTTGTGAAGCCTTCCCTGGTGGCTTTCATGCAGCCCGTTGCCCCTCTTGGGTCAATATCCGAAGCAATACCTCTCCTTAAGCCCTTGCTCTGTCACCGCATCTGTCCAACCAGTGACTCAACCTGTGTCAAGAGATGCAAGCCCATTTCCTGTAACTCCTCCGCAGGAGAGGAAGATTTGCATAATTTAAACCCCTTTCCATGGCTTTTCCTTAACTTCCTTTCAGTCTTGCTACCTCCTCCAATAAAGAGAGTGGATTAAAAGTGTTCACAAAATTAATAGGAGTGGTAAATTTAGAATGCCACGGTAGGACCATTTCTTGCTCATTGACTATTAAAAGGAAATCCATGGCCACCTCTTTTGTTTCCCTGGCTTATGCAAATGTCAGCAGTGGCAATTTCCTCTGGTGGTTTTGAAGAAAACAAAAAAAATGCAATTTCTCCCAGGTGAGAGAACACAGGAGTCTGCAACCCTGAGGTTTTATAACAAACAAACAAACAAACAAAAAAATCCCCCCAGCAGTTCCCCCTTATGCCAGCAGGTAACACCTTTAGAAAGCTCTCTAAGATGGGACCAAGAAAACAAGCTCTTAGAGGCCTGTGTGAATGTAGTCTATTTGGTTGTTTGAAACTTTTCCCCCAAACTGGAATCAACTTAGAAGTGACACAAAGACTATTCTTAACTTTGGAAGGAAGCATATATACGGAACGCTGTGATTTCTCTTGGAATCCTAAATTATATACTGTGCTCCTGTGAAGCCCCTTCTTCCAAGGGACATGTACAGGATGGCTTTTTCCCCCCTTGGTTTTCTGCCCTGGCCGCTTTCCACACACACAACATGAAATACTAATCACCCAAGGAAAGGCACAGGCTCCCTAATACAATTGAAATGTCAAACACGGCACTCTAATGAGAAGCTGCAGGAAGCTTGGATTCTATTTTATTTGCTGAATTTTATTATATACCACATTCTGTCCTGGGTAGTATGTCCAGAGTGTAGCAAACAACCATTCAGCAAGATATTTTCAAATGAAGTCTCGGCCGAAAGTGAAATGCCAGCACCAGAAACCACTGCGAGACCAGAAACTACTACCAGAACAGAAGCGGCATACATCATGCTAACCGTGCTTCTCTAGGTGAAGGGGCAGGAAACCAAATGATGGACTAATTAAGATCAGACACAGCTAAGTCTTCCTGCTCATGAGTTGACTTAAAATATGTGGGTCACAAACGCTTCAGTAGAACCCAGCAAATCAAAAGTACAAGAAGAACAAACAAAAACCGTTGTAAAGCATCTATACAGGAATGTCTTGAGAAAAATCAACAACATGGCAGAACCAGGGAGGGAATCCTCTACAGTGCGATGAGTAAGAGACCTGCTTCGATAGATTCTATGGCCTTTGGAGGGGGTGAATCCTCTTTGCTAGGCGGAGAAAGGCTCTAAAGCCCTCCTTACTCCTCTGTTCCCACAGAGGGTTCACCAGCCTCGGCACTATTCCCAAGTGACCCACTCTAACGGCTGGCGCAGTCTTTTTTAACCAGTGTATTTTGTTTTGTGTGTTGTAAAACAGGATCTCATTCCCTATTCCAGGCTGTCCTGGAATTTGCTCTGTGACCTAAGCCGATTTGGAACTCACAGCAATTCTCCTGTCTCATCTTTCTAAGTGCTGAGACTGCAGGCATGAGCAATCATGCCTGCCTCAACAAAGACTGTGAAGAGGTAGCCTGTTGACAGCAGAGTGGGTCAACATGCAAGAAAAAATGGTGGCTGTTTTGCTTTTAAAAATGCAGAAATCAAGCTCAGTTCCTTAGAAGAGGCCAGGCAGCTCTGGTAACCCTGGGAAAAACTGACAGTGTTTTGCACAGAAATTTTCATCTGGGGCACTAATGGTCCATGGGGGTGCCTAGGAGAGACTCATAACCATCTTCCTCTGACAGTTTCAGAATGCACTTATTCTGATTTGTTAGGCACAATCCCAGGAGCTGGGGCCATTCTTCTCTTTGAAGGAAGTCTTACTTTTCCTACCCAAGGATGTCTCAACCTCAAGATTCATCCTGAACATTACTTTGAAGTCTAAAGACCCTCCTAAGCAGGACCCTCACAGTTCTGTAGAACTTCTACCAATGTTACTGATGATAGTATGTTGGCTGGTTCCACTGACATCATTTGTAGCCTGGCATCGCCATTTGAAGGACACTGTATTAAATTAGAAATTTCCATAGACAACTTTTAAGCAGACCTAGATCTCAGGTAACCCAATACTGACATCCACTCGGGGTTAAGAATTGCCAGGTTACAAACGGGCTCTTTTCCATTTATTGTCCATAACCTTGAACAAATCACTCGACATGCCTATCCTCCTCAAACCTTGTTCCTCTCCTCTGTACGATGACTTGTGTTAGTGTGAGAATATTAACTCCGTGGAGTAAATAGTATAGCATAGTGCAGAGTCTAGTGAAAACAATACAGGACTTAGAGTGAAAAAAGAAGCAAAGACTCAATCAATTTCCCTTTCCAGTCTGGCAAGAAGAGGCTGAAACAAGCAGTGACCGTTTCCCATACACTTAGAAGTTGAGGAGCTAAACTACTGCCAAGGCAGAAGGAATGACAAAATTTTTTTTTTAAACCAGAAATTCTGTGATCTGGTAGAGAGGTCCAGCTTCTTTTTTTCCCAGGCAAAGCCATACGACTCCTTGCAATTCTAATGTTCTGCAAGTCCAGTCTGAGATCATGGCTCTGCGAACCACTTTCAAACACTTACCTCAGCCTTAAAAATAGCGACCTACATTGTCAGGGCTATTTAAATCATTCCAGAACCTCCCCTAGATGGACTGAACTGGTTTGCAACTTTGAGCTTCACCCGTCCATTGTTTGCAACAGACAGAAACTATCCTCCATGAACAAAACGATCTTGATACTTTTTCTTTTTCTTTTTTTTTTTTTTTTTTGAAAAGAGAACATCTATGTATGAATGGGTCAGGCAAAGTTGCAGAACTATTTATGTTAAGATGACTGCTTGAAGTAACCGATGCTGTCCTGCTGTGTGTCTGTTACTAAGTGCTGGACTAAATCTCCATGGCCAGTTTATTATAAGAGTAGTGAGCTCTTAGAAACCACCAGCAAGCAGCCCAGGCTATCCGAGTTTCCTTGGAATAGCTCAGCAGCTCATGATCATGGGAAGGAGGGCCTGAAGGGCTCTGAAATTAGGTTCCAAAGACTTGAGTCAGGTAGATGGAAATCCAGTCTCTTATTATACAAATGACTCTCTGGCAAATCTAACTCTCCCTTGTTTCTTCAGCTGGGAAAACACTATATCCTCTACTGTATTTCTCACACTAGGGTGATGTTTGTCTCCAAAGCAATTTAGTAGTGTCTCCGGACATTTGTGGTGGTCACAGGTAGGGAAAGGTTGTTATGTCTTTCTTAATTCTAGTGGCAAGAGGTTCAGAATGCTGCAAAGCCAGGCTTCCCTAGGGCTGTAGAGATGAATAGGGTGCCAAGGGCACTTGGAGGGGACCTACATTAGCTTGTTAGCACCCAACAGTGACTCTCAACTACAATGTGTAGTACAATTCCTGCAGTGTCGCCGTCTCAGTCTCCTGGGTGATATGAACACGTGTGTGAGGCCACATACTTTCCTGGGAAACTAGATGTCTGGCAGACACCATATTTTACATATACTGTTCTGGGCAGAGAGACAGGGACAGTAGTTAAGAGTCCAGCTGGAACCATCCTAAACAAAATGGCTGCTGATATTAAATACTGAGTTAGAAGAATGCTCAAGACTGACCCCTGCAGCTTCCTACTCTAAGGTCCAAAGGACTTAGACTCCAACAGTTAAGAATGACTAAAACTCATGAACTTCCTTATATATTCAGTAATAATCATATAAGACAGGCAGCCAACATTAATTTGCAGTCTTTGAGACTGTGCAGAAAAGTGAATTATTGTGCTTATTTCAAATATGAGAAAACCAAAGGCGTATCTATTTGATTATTCAGCCTTGACATAGAGAGACACTAGAAAAAACAACAAAGTAAACATTGACCGAGAATCTGATTATTCTTACTACTCTGAACTCACAGAAATTATTTGTGGGTGAACCCAAGCTTATGCAGTGTTGCATACATACTCATAAAACGGAAAGCATTTCCTCATTTATTTTACTGCCAAGGTTAGCTATGTTCTCAAATTAGAACCTTCCCTCCTGGAGGGAGGGGAGAAGATCACTAAGACTCAGAAAGTAGATGAAACTTACAAGGTCCAAGAAGTAATGAAAACTGGTAAATCTCAGGGAGTTCTTACAACTTCCCAGATTTCCAATAGAATCCGGGAGGTTCCATAAGCAGAAAAAAAATTGCCAGAGAAGGGAGACACTCTGATTGGTTAGTTGCATACAAATTATGTGTGGGAATCCAGGAATGTAGCATTTCTGAATCATCACCTATCCTGGGGTAGGCTTTTTGGTGCTGGAGCTACGTTTGAGTCATCTGAACTCCAGTAAGTAAGCCCAATACTCTCACTGCTGTACCAAGCTATATTTGGGTAGGATCACTTCTTTGCTGTTCTGTTTGTATCTCATGTAGGGTGAATAGATGCTTATTTATGTCTCTACAGTGTTGGGGGAGGCTGTTAGTTCATTTCCGGCTGCCCAGACTATAAAATAATCAAACAGAAACTATATTATTTGTAATGGTGTTTGGTCAATAGCTTAAGTGTATTTTTAGCTAGCTCTTAGATCTTAAATTAACCAGTTTCTATTTTTTATATTTTACCATGAGATTTGTGGCCTACCAATGAGGTTTTAGCTAGTGGCTTGCATCTTTCTCCTCTGGTGGCTACATGATGTCTCATTGACTCTGCCTTCTTTCTCCCAGCATTTAGTTTAGTTTTCCTGCCTAGCTCTATTCTGCTAAGCCACTGGCCAAAACAGCTTTATTCATTAACCAATAAAAGCAACACATATGCAGAAGGACTTCCCACACCACTATTGGATAATTCAAATGACATTGGATTATAATATCCAAATGCACCAAATGCCTCCAAATATCCTTCAACATCAGTTTTCATTGGAAGCAACTGGTATTCATGCTTGCTTCTAAACTCACATGCAAAAGGTGTAACATAAAGGAAAAAGACAAGGAGAGAGGAAAATTATCATAGGAAGATGGGCCTAGATAGGTTTTTAAAGCTCCAAGGTTTTATAAATTATTTTTTATTTAAAGGGATTTTTTTCAACCATAGTTTTTCTCCCTCCCCTCCTCACACTCCTCCCACCTTCTCCCTAGCCAACCTCCCATCCACTCCTCAGAAATCATAAGGATTCCCATGGGGAGTCAACAAAATCTGGCACATCTATTTGAGGCAGGACCAAGCCCTCCTACGTATATCCAGACTGAGCAAGGTATCCTTCCATAGTGAATGGGCTCTAAAAAGCCAGTTCATGCACTAGGGATAAATTCTCATCCCATTGCCAGTGGGTCCACTGACTGCCCAAGTTATATGACTGTCACCCACATTCAGAGGGCCTATCTTGGTCCTAAATGGGTTCCTCACCTGTCAGTCCAGAGTTAGTGAGCTCCCACTAGCTTGGGTCAACTGTCTCCATGGGTTTTCCCATCATGGTCTTGACCCCTTTGTTCATATAATCCTTTTTCTTTCTTTTCAACTGGACTCCAGGAGCTTGGCCCAGTGAAAAAGTTAAAGTTTTGATGACATCCATGATCCTTTTGTGCCTAGCATAGAGTACTCTACTGTGGTTAGAGAAGGATCCTTAGCATGATCCCTAAGGAGGCTTGTCCTGTAGTATGTTATTCCCATCATGTGTAAGGACATAACTAACATGTCTGTTAGATGTTATTTATCACACTATCCACACTGACATGGTCTGAATTTGACTATATTGTCCTCTACTTCCAAACATTACTGTCTTCTTATGCAGCTTTCAGTGTAAGACTAAGGCATTTTGATTTTACAGAGTAGGTAGCAGCTTGCTTTCCTATGACCCTTTATGGGTAGGCTTCAGCAGGTGCACTAGAGGAAACTTATGCTATACAGGTGACTAGAACATCAAAGCCATCCAGACAGAGGCATCCCACGAACCATTTAAAAGATGTCACTTATGTGGTGACAAGGAGGACATGGAAGTACAATTGAGTAAAACACAGCTTTAAATACTAATGTCAAGCCTTACAATAGCACATCATGCCAAGAATACTCATCACAAAGTCACTTTAGTTAAGAAGAAACTTATTATGACTCAGGAGCTTAACTACGGTACAATGACATTTGAATGTATAGTCTGACAATGACATTAAACATTTTTCCTGATTAGTTTCATATGCTCCATTATATGATTTTCCAGTCTACACAATCAAACCACTTGTGAGATGACTTTCAGATCAGACTTCTTTCACCCTGTTGGGTGAGCTATGTCTTCTAATCAGGTAGAAGAAAAAAAAAAATCAGGCTAACTAGTTTGCCTTCCAAAAAGAGATACAAGCAAACCTAAGACTCATTTGGTTTTAAATAGGGTCTTTCCCTTTAGTCCAGACTGGCCTTGAACTTACTATTGGTGATCCTGCTGCCTCAGCCGCATGAATGCTTGAATTACAGATGTGAGCCATCATGCTTAGTATTAAGCTTTAGTATATGAACACTGACTGGGTCAGGCCCAGGAAATCTGATGCGACCGAGGTAGGTGTCTAGAGTACTTGGATATTATACACGGGAGTCATTATTCAAGTCTGATAGAGTCCTATCTTGAATTAGACTTTGGCAAAGTACAATTTTATGTTTTAGATGACTGGCTTCTTCAGAATCTAGAAGAATGATTATATGTTGCCTAAAATTGTACAAGAGACCAGGATAATCAGGTTTCATTGCTAAAAGAGCAAAATATGAGAATAGCAGACAGAACAAGTCTTAAGTTCTATTTGCTAGAATATGGTCTACATCTTTTCCTGAGCTTGTAGTTATACCCTTCCCACCCGAAGTAAACATGTGATGCCAAGAAGATACACTAAGGTGTCTAGTCACTCTGTAGAGGGAGTGATCATGGTTGTCTTTGACACTGTGATTCTGAGTAGTGCTGGAATGTGAATAGAATCAACAAAGAAACACAAGTTCTACAGTGATGCAGTCATAAAATCCTATGCAGTAAAACTATAGATTTTGTCTTCTGGACAATAAGAGCAGGTAGGATGAGAATACCAGGTTTATAAGTCGTTACCTGGCCGGAACTGTGTCAGGTACATTCATAGGTTAGTTTTTTCCTTGTCACAACAGCTAAAAGGACATGCTAATGATTTAATTATTAGTCACCCACCTACATATAAAAGATACCAGATTCAATCCCAGTACTACCCTCCCCCAACAGTTAATTATTAAGTCTGGCTATGTAGCTCAGTAAATACAGTATGACCTAGCATGCAGGAAGGCCTAGGTTCAGTTCCCAGCATTGCATAAACAAGGTGTGGAAGTGCTTGAACATAAATCATAGCAACAGGAAGTTTGAGAGTTCAAGGTCATTCTTGGCTATATAGTAAGCTTGAGAATGGCCTGAACTACACAAATTAACCTTAACAATAATTAATTTTCTTCTCTGAAAGCTACAGCATCAAGTTGTGGTGTGGTAAGGTCTGTAATTTAGGTCATCAAATGCAATTGCTATCATTACTTTGTCATGGATATGCTAACACCTGTAACAAACATTGAGCTTATACCACATGTAGTTCTGAGTGCTGGAAAAATAATGCATAAAGAGATGGACTAGGGAAATGTCTCTGTGTGTAACAGCATGTGCTCTGCAAGCATTGGGACCTGAGTTTGAATCACTAGGACCTACGTAAAAATCCAGGCATGAGTTTCCCTATTACTTCAGGACTGGACAAAAAAGCTAGCATAGCCCAAATGGCAAGCTTCTGTTTTGTCAGAGATCTTGACTGGTGTGGGAGGTCATTCTGTCTATGTGTTGCTTTTATTGGTCAACGAATAAAAAAAAAAAACTGCCTTGCCCTGTTGATAGGGCAGAATGTAGGAAGGTGGGGAAAACTGGACTGAATGCTGGGAGAAGGAAGGTGGAGAGAGAGACGCCATGGAGCTGCCAGAGTCAGGCATGTCGAATCTTTGCCAGTAAGCCACTGCCACATGGTGATATACAAATTAATAGAAATGGGTTAAATTAATATAAAAGTCAATAAGAAGCTAGAGCTAATGGGCCAAGCAGCACTTTACTTAATATAGTTTCTGTGTGGTTCTTTTGGTTCTGGGAAGCCGGGAAAAACAAAGGACCTCCCTCCAACACTTGACTAAAGAAAAGAAGGTAGAGAGAAACAGAAGAAGACTCCTGACATCATGCTCTGGCGCTGTTCTCTCAATGCATTTGCATAAGTGCACACACCCACATACAAGCATGTACCATACATGTACATGTGGATGTGCCTATATACACAAACACCCAGGAATCAGAAAACAAACTAGAGAAGGAAAATCAGAATTGGTGATTCAGGAAATGAGTCTCTTCAGTTGCCTCACCCAGAACATCCCTATCATCCTACTGACTTTTTATGAAGCTATATAAACAGAATGCCCTATCATTCTCTGCACACCCACTTTCTACATGCATGGTTTCAAGTTTTTGTTCGTGCCATTTTCATTTACTTGAATGCTTTGCTCACCTATGCCCCCTCCCTATCTCATTCCCTAACTGTTCAAAATGGATGCCCCTTCCCAAACCCTTATGGAAGACTCCAATGAGCAGAGAACAGCTTTGGAATAGTCTTGTCCTCCCATGATGACCTTGGTACTCATGAGCACTTTTGGTATTCATGATGGCAATTAGAAGGGAATCTTCTGTTTTATATAGTTACTGAATACTATGTATTCAAGTCCTGGAGAGTAACATCAAGAAAAAAAAAAAAAACATTTCCACAGCCTACACATAGCAATGCTAAGTATCTGATTGTTTATATGGTCATTGTAACAACTTCAGTTAGAATGAGTTCTTTTGTGTCTACTATGTCTATGCTGTTTAGGTTTTGTTAACTGGCCACAAATTAGAGTCACCTGGGAGAAAAGAATGTTAGTTAAAGAAATGTCCCTCTCAGATCAGCCTATGAGCATTTCTGTAGGACATTTTCTTGATTATTGATTTATGTGGGAGGGCATGTCCTTCTGTGGCAAATGCCACCCCTGAACAAGTGGTCCTGCCTGGTTAGTGTAAGAAAGCAAGTTGATCAAGCCATGGGGAGCAAGTCACTAAGCAGCATTCCTCCATGGTTACTGAATCTGCTCTAATTTGAGTGTCTGCTCTGATTTCACTCAGTTATAGACTGGTGATGTGGAAGATGTTGGTTTGGTCAGTATTTTATCACTGCAACAGATAAGTAAAGCAGAACAATATAATTTAGTCAATTGTAATTTCCTCAATGGTGAAGATCCAACAGCTTTAGCCTTATATCATTGAAGTTCACACTGTCCTGATAATACCAGATTTGCTAATCTGACACATAAATTTATAGAGTTTAATTAAAGGTTCATAAAGGGATACAAAATTGGGCAGAGATGAAGGGCTAGAGAGGTGGCTCAGGAGTCAAGAGCACTCTTTCAGAGGATCTGTGTTAACCCCCTGGCTTTCATATAGCACCTCATAACCGTCTGTAATCCCAGTCCCAAAGGCTCTGATGTCCCCTCTGGTCTCTGTGTGTACCAGAAATGAATGTAGTAAACATATATGCAGGTAAAACATCCATACATCCATACACATAAAATAAAACATTTTAAATTAGACATCAGTGGGAAATTTAACAACACTTTTGGAGGGGTGACTTTCAAGTATATGAAACCCTTAAATTTTAACTTTTTTGTCAACAAATGACATCTACATCTTTGCTAGGAGTGAGATTACAGATAGAGATTATTGAATGTATATACAGATTGTGTCCAAATCTTCCAATTATTCTAATAGCATTCTTTTGAAGGACTTGTTTGAATCAACATCACATCAAGTTTGATGCTTTGCATTTATATGCCTAATCTCTTCCTTTAATGATTTTTAAAAGTGCAAAGCTATTATAATCCTAATACTTTGTAAAGTGGAAATGTGGTCTTATCCTTCAAATATCAGTAATGATGATGACAGTTTACAAACCATGAAATGATGATGAAGATTTGTAAACCATAGTTATTCAAAAATACGTACTGAAGCACACTGTGTCTGCCAAAGCTAATTGTCAAGCATCTACTGTTTGTTAATGGAGCTAATGTGCAAGTCATTAGAATGTTTATGCAAAGCACATATTAATTGTGGATGATACAAATGGTAGAAATGGACCCTACAGATAACACCCAGAATTGTTCAAGATGTAAAGATGAACTAACAGTTCACCATCATTCAGATATGGAACACATGATAATTAACATTGATTGTGAGCTTGACAGTATCCACAAAGGAACCCCTGAGCGTGCCTATGAGGAATCACATTGATTAAGTTAATTTAGGTGGGAAGAGACATCTTAAGAGTTGGTGGCACCATTCTCTAGGTTTGGGTTCCATAGTTACTAAAAAGGAGAAAGCTAATGGGACCAGTGTATTCTTCTCCCTTGGCTTCCTGACTGTAATGTAATGTGACCTGTAGGCTCAAGTTGCTGCCACCATGCCTTCTCCATCATGATGTACTAAATACTGGAACTGTGAGCTAAAGTACACCCTTCTTTCTTTAAGTTGCTTTGGTCAGAGCGTTTTATCACAGCAATAGGAAAGTAACTAATCCTAAAAAGAAGTATCCAAGATTTTAGAATGACAAAATGGATCAAGCAGAAATCAGAAAGCATCCACATCAACTTGGTGCTTCTGGAAACACATCAGGACAGACAAGCAAGAACAGTAGCAACATATTATAGGCACCAGAAGAAGAGGTTTAGTTTTGAGGAACAGTCTCTTCTGACTACAAGGTCCCTCACAGCTGTCTTGATGAACCTAGGACCCAAAGTAGTACAGGCAAGGCTAGTCAATACCAAGCACCAATCCATCCCTTCTTTCTTTCTTTCTTTCTTTCTTTCTTTCTTTCTTTCTTTCTTTCTTTCTTTCTTTCTTTCTTTCTTTCTTCCTTCCTTCCTTCCTTCCTTCCTTCCTTCCTTTCTTTCTTTCTTTCTTTCAGAAAAGATCTGTGGTGAGAAATAAATCTCTTTCTAGATGAATTTGGTTTGGCTGATGACGCAAGAGAAGAGTGACCAATTTGAGTTACAAGAATATTCCAAATAGAAACAAAAGTGGTGGGGAGGCCAGTCCTCCACATTGAGCTACTTTTCTTGTCATCTCCAAGCCTTGGCTGAAGATTGAACATTTCCAAGGTTCTTTGGTGAGGTTTATGTATGCCATAGCAACACTATCATATTCCATTCCTTGAATGTGGGCTCAATATTGGCTAGAATGTTTTCTAGGATCTCTTTTTACTCCAAAGTCCTTCTTATTTTTAAGATACTATATTCATTCATTCAATCATTTGACATTGGTGACCGTCATTATGCAAGGTAGAACTGTGACACATAGAGCACTTGTCTTCATGCAACTTACACTATTGCTGAGGAAGGCAGAGATGGTAGCTCACCTGACCAAATTCATCATGTCGCAGACCTGGACAGTGATTGCAGGATCCCTGGCACACAGCATAGGTTGAAGGCACCAAATGTCCTTGTCTAATTCTTAAATGTGTCATTAAAATACTTACAGATGCTTGTCATCTCGAGAACATTCATATTTAATGTTTCACTTACTAATGGAAGGCTCAAAACCTAATACCACAACTCACAGAACTTAATACAATGCAAGTCATTCCATTTTGAATGGGTATGTAGAAAATGCAGACATTTTTTGACATAGATAAAAATAATATTTTCACTTTGTCAAAGATATGCATGTATTAATATATTGACTTTTTTTAGATTTTGACGTTTAACACAGACACTGTTTAGACTATAGTTCAGTTCATCTTTTTGGCCTTGTTTCTTGGTTTTCAGAATCCTAAATTTCAAGCATATTTTAAGATATTGTTAGAAAAGCTATATGTATTTGTAAGGAGGATGGAGCATGCACATGGAGTGTAGAAGGCGACTAGTGGGAGACAGTTTTCCCCTTGCATCGTGTGTATTCTTGGCATTGAACTGCTGTCATCAAGTTTGGTGGCAAGCACTTTGCCCATGGAACAATCTTGCCAACCTCAAAGCAATTTTGTTTAGGAGGCAGCAACAAGTTCATCTCATTGCTTTCTGGGCAAGAGAAAATATAAGGGGCTGGAGAATTTGAATTTGCAGCACTTATGTAAATCTTTAACAGGATTGGAAAAGGTCCAAAGGCATAGATTCTGTGGGGGAAAACTCTTATTTTTACCATCAGGAAAACAGTTCGCCACTCAGGGGACATGAATAAAGTTTTTGTTTGCCATAGTATTTGAGCCAGATATGGACTGTTTTCATTGAGTGCATCATGTACCTGAATATTTATGGGACATTTTAAATCCTTGAGACAAGTGATCTCTTATAAATAGATAGGCTTATGATTTGGGATGGATGGTGCTTCAAATGTGCAACTGATACACAGTCCCAAACTGTAATGGAAAAAAATGCACAGCAGTGGCTGCTTTCCAAAATTCACATCAAGAGTCCCTGAACCTAGCGTAACAGAAGGGCAGGCTGCTGTGTAAAAGTTTTCGAATGAGATAAGAGGCGTTCACGATTAAGGGGTGTGATATAGAATACTTTCTATTATTATTGTTGCTTTTTTGTATTTATTTAAATTACAATCAGCTAGCAAAAAAAAAACTTCTTTGTTTACATCTCAAGCACATGTAGTGTAGGGCCTGCTCTCTCAATGTCTGCTGGGGATGCTTTCTCTACAGTAGATTATAATCCTAAAAAGCAGATGCTTATCATAAGCCTGTGGGTTTTCTTAGCAAGGCAAGACAGAGAGTGACAGCAGACTTAGGCATGCCTGAAAGTGCTGCTGCTAACTGGGCAACCTGCTTCCCCTCCCAGAGTGTTTGCATGTTGGTAATGGTGTCATAGCTTATAGTTAATGCAACCTAAACATATAAAGCTAGTGTGCTTTGGTTTTATCTCATTCTGGAAGAGCTCTATTGAATTTCATTTAGAATGACTAATAAAGAGACGCGCGCCTTCGGTGCTCTACTGACATGACTTTCTCTCTCTCCCGCAATCCTGAATCAACATGCAGCCCATGGTGTTCCAAATTTTCTGAAACACTTAATATAAAGGCACAAATGTGGGCTTACTACTAAATGTGGAGATGAAAATGATTTTCAATGCTGTCAGTCTAAATGTCAAGGGGAAAACACAGCATTTCACTCAAGCCCTCGATGTCTGCACATTTCCAAGGTCATGAAAATGTGCAAGGAATAGCAAGCAGAAAAGGCCTCATATGGGGTTCAAATATATGCACTTAAAATAGTTATCTATCCCTCGAGGCTTTTCTTTCTAGAATATTTGTACTAGTTCTTTTCAAATTTCGTACATTTTATTATGATCATCCTCGTCATTTTTTCTCCCATCTCCTCCCAGATCTACCACCCATTCCACACCCACCCAACATCATGTTCTATGTCTTGTTTTTTTTTTTAAACCTATGGAAGGCTGGAGAAATGGCTCCGAGGTTAAGAGTACTTCCTACTCTTGCAGAGGACCTGGGTTCAGTTCCCAGAAGTCCTATTGTAGCTTACAACCATCTATAACTCCAGTCTCAGTGGACGGCATACTCTTTTATTTTGTTGGGAACAAGGTATAATGAGGTATGCTTCTATACATGGAAGCAAACACTCATACATGTAAAACCCAAAATAAATAAATCTTTAAAACATATCATCAAGTCTACTAAGGGTTCTTTATAGTCTCCCCTACACTTGTAAGAAAAGATATTATATGACTATTGAGAATGCTTCTGTGGTTCTGGTAGCCAGTTTGCACACAGTTCCCACATAGTGCCACCGTTGTATTTACTTTTGCTCCATTCATTTGAACCCTTTCCTTGAGCAACATTTGATGAGGAGGAATTGTACCAAGTAGATATGTGTTAAGCTCTTTCCCTCAAAGAGTGAACCATCTGCCACTAGGCAGAGAGAAGAAATGGGGTTGCCTATGCACTGAAAATAGAAGCATCATACCTGCAAAGAGAAACCCAAATTATGTTCTATGTCTTTAGCAAACTTGGGAGGCAACAAGGAAGGCCCATGATTTAAAGGGAGAAAAGTTACTTCCATAGTTCCCCATTCTGACCTCATATTTCCACAACAATTCTGATATCAATTATTTCTCTCATGACAATTACAATAAAAACTAGGCAAGATAAATGATGCTATTAGCAAGCATGTTAGACTTCCTTACTTTTCATCCATCTTCGGTGACTTCCATTTAGAGTTCATTCATAATTTTTTTCCTTCCATCTGTTCCACCTGTAGGCATATGATCACTGCACACAAGGAAAAACCCAAGGAAATATCTAGACTCCCCTTGCCTTAACTCAAGAAATGGCCACAAGCCCCATCATCTTATATGGTCCAACATAATTATTTTGTGAATCATGGCCAATCCAAAACATCATGTGCTTTTCCTAAGGTGTTTCATAGAGACAAAATGAGGTGAGTACACCAGGGAAAGCAATATGCTTCCCATAGCTCTACATCATGGAGTAATGAGTTCCATGGCAAGAAAGACATTTATTTACAAACTGCAAGGAAAGAACTCTGTTGTAACAATATGTGACATACAGAAGTTTTTATTAAACACATTCTAAAAATCTCCTCCTCCATCTGATAATAATAATATATCTCTGGCTGTGAATGCTTCCAGGAAAGAGACTTTAGCAACTAGCTGACACATTTATTAGAAAAGTGCCTGAATGGCTTTCATAACATAGAGGGCCACACACAGTAGTTTCTGATCCAACAGGCCTATGGGGATGTTTGGGACTTGATTTTTAATGAGCTGTCAGCTCACATTGATAATACTGGCCCAAGGTCCATACCTGAGTAACCAGTCTAATATGAGACTGAAGCCGAATATAAACCTAGTTGCTGGAGGTTTCAATTTGAGGTTTTCAGATGTACAATGGCTGACAGGTAAGGCCCGTGAAGGTGGCTTGGCAGAGGTTTGCCAGAGTAGAAGTCAGCACCCGCTTATTTCCTGATACTGATATCAGGAGTCCCTGGTCAAGGAAGAAGAGTCCTTGGGAACTAGCTTAAGCAGGCAAAATGGGACAAAATAAGTCCATGATTATCTCAGCTTCTAATGTAGAAGAATCTTGGTCATCATTCATTTGAGTTCTAATTCACTTCCCCCTCCCGACAGTAACCAAGATCATGCACAACAGTCTAGAATCCGAGTTCCTTCTCTCCGTGGAATCCTTATCAATGTTTATCTATGAGGCTTTGTCAACATTCAGAACTCCAATCCCATACCCAAGAACTGGTTTGTCCTTAATCCTAGGGTTTGGTTTCAATTCTCTCGCGTAGCACATTCAAAGTTTTGTGGGGTTTCTCTTGACTGCTTCACTTTAAAACGACGACTTGTGTACATAGGAATCTTAGAATGCACCTCAACTAAAACTAGTTGAAAACAAACAAAACAAACTTTTTAAAAATATAGACCCCTTCAGGAACATACCCAGTAAGTACCGATTTGGGTACTATTTGTCACACAGTAATGCTACTTGTTCCATCTAGTCTGCGCCCTAGTGCTCAGCCAATTATAGCACACAGACTTGGTTTCAGTATTCTTTTTTAATTTATATATATATATTTTTATTGAGCTCTACATTTTTGCTCTGCTCCCCTTCCCTTCAACCCTCTCCCAAGGTCCCCATGCTTCCAATTTACTCAGGAGATCTTGCCTTTTTCTACTTTCTACTTCCCATGTAGATTAGATCTATGTATGTATCTCTTAAGGTCCTCATTGTTATCTAAGTTCTCTGGGATTGTGACTTGTAGGCTAGTTTTCTTTGCTTTGTAAACAAAGTTTTTATTGGAACATTAGTTGTTACACCTGTTCATCTAAGTATTATTTAAATCTGCTTTTGTGGTTTTTTTTTAATAGCAGGAGTTGTTTCTAGTAACAGAAGACATATGGTTTCCAGAGCCTAAAATATTTACTGCTTGAACCTTCTTTCTAGCTACTCAAATGCATTAATTACATATTATAGCCAAATAAAAATAGCTCAGCCATTTGATGAGAGAGTGCAGAGAGATATATACCAAAACACAAACAAAAATAAAAACAAACGTTACATTATCACCAACAGTGGTGTTTCCTTAAACTTAGAGACCAATCAATACTCCGAATCTAACTAAACAAACTCTGGGGTTTTTCTAGGGCACAGTTGAAGCCTTGATATTCATGGCAGGGAAATTTCTGAGAGCCATAAGCAACGACATGATTATTCTTGAAACTAAATTACTAAAAAACATGGTCTTTTTGGCAGCAAAATAAGTGTTTCTATCAGTCGTTTTGGTTGGCAGAGCTTTTCCAAGAGGCACCATGGTGAACTGCAACCATAAAGTAGTTGATAGTAGCTATATCGAGCTTTAGTGGATCTTTACTTCTAAGTCTAGGAGAGATAAAGAGCACCCGTTCACAACATGGATGACCCAAAGGCACAGCCACTGGTATTGCTGCTTTACAGGTTGCATGTAAACATACATACATGAAGAAGGTTGCTCCTACTTCAGCAACCTCGCTCGTCTGGTATTTACAGTCTTAGCTGGACTCCAAGGACACAGCATGAAAAACAAGGTATAATTGCATTTTAAAAGCAATTACGTGGTTCTTTACCTTAAATTTAAAATGTCTTCCTGTGTATTTACACATTTTAAGAGTGAAATAAAAAATGTATCTATCCCATTGCCTTTGACGAGGGGGCTAAGTCAGGTATCTTCCTAATTATGTCCATCTATCATGTGTTCTAATTCTCAGCATTGTATTCATAGTCCATCCTTCTACCAGCGCTCCATTTTCAATATGTTTGTAACGTTTTGTTCTTTGTTGGTTTGTCTGTAGGAGGGTCACATTCTACAGCTAAAACTGGCCAGGAACTCAATCTGTAGCCGAAGCTGGCTTCAAACCCACAGCAATTCTTCTGTCTCAGTTTCCCAATTGCTGGAATTGTGGCATAAGCCACCAGACCTGGCTTACAACACTGTAATTTTGATTCTCATAAGGTATTTTTTTCTTGAAACTAATATACAATAAAAACTTTACAATTATAAGGTTTTCTTACATCTGTTTTCCTCCACTAAAAAAAATATAAAATGTAGATTTCAACCACACTCAGGTTTTATATTACAGTTTTACATCTAAATTTAGATAATGTTTTAATAATTTGGATAAAGAACACTCATAAGTGTTGTGCTTAAATTGAGTTTACATGACTTAGGCACGGCTTACAGTGAAAATTATGCATTTCTTGAATAATCATCTTCAGTAGCTTAAAATCCATAAAATTCTCCTAAGCCACATAAAACAGACCTTGATTCTATGAAGGATGAGAATACAAATATTCTATATCCTATATCAACATGCCATTCTGGCATAGCAAAAGCCTAATTGTTTATAGAAGATAATGAGGTGTGACTGATACATGCAGGCGAAATTGGTACTCATAAACTTTTGATGGTTCCAATAATTAACTCCGCTATGTCTGTTCTTCTGTGTAACCTACACCCCCTGCAGGGTAAATGACACTGGCTATCCATCCTCTCAAAGGCTGATTAAACTGTCATCTCCTTCCTGAAAGTTCTATGCTCAAGTAAAGCCCAAGTTGGGGGTCTGTGGATGCCTACAATATTTTTTTATGCCACGTCAGGCTTCGATTTATCACAAGCCATCTCAGAAGCAACAAGGGCTTATATCTTCTATGGATAAGTGTGTTTGTGTGTCAGTGGGAGTCTGAATAAGAACGTGTGTGCAAATGCACTGTTGGAAGCCAGGTCAGAATTGGGGATCCTCCTCAACTGTTTCTCTACTTTAACTTTTGAGACAGGGTTTCACATTAAACTCATTGTTTGAGAGTTGGCTAGACTGGCTCCTTAGCAAACCCTAAGGGTCCTCTGCTTTCTGCCTACCTAGTGCTGAAATTATAGATGTGTGGTCACCTATAATCTTATCTGAGGGTACCTATAATATTCTGTGTGGTCACCTACAGTTTTCTATGTGGCCCCCTCTTAGATTTTATGTAAGTGCGCTGGGATCAAAACTTTATTCTTCAGGCTTGTTTGCAAGCCCTTTGCTACTGCCTGAGCCTTCTCCTGGGTCCCCAAAGCTGAAGATTTACCACAGAATTTTTCGTTACCACACCCAACTTACTCATCATCTTAACTTCTCTACTTTATCAATGGCTACTTTTTAGTCCAAGGGCATCCACAAAGAGCTGCCTGCATTTCTTTTCTGAGATTGTCTTCTGTAGCCTTTCAGGGTATGAGCTGCCTGGCCCTTTGAAGCCATTTCTATTTATTCGCCAGGCTAACTGCTTAGCATTCTGACTTAAATTCATCCTTGGTGAACCTTTCTTAGCAACTCCCCTTATTCAATAAAGTAGCCACTTTTCACATGTGGTTATTCTGAACACTGGAAGTGCTGAGGGTCTGAATCCAGATGAGCCATAAGTGTGAAATACACATTAGAATTTCAAGTCATAAATAGGGAAGAGATACAAAGGTGATAGTAAAAGAGCTACCTCAATGCTGTGCGTAAATTCCTCACAGGCCACACCAGCCAATATGCTGTCTCTAAGGGACACATCCTCCCTGTCAACTTCCTCCTTCAGGTATTAAGAAGCAAACAAAAAAAGATAGGCTCCAAAGTCCTTGGATACTATTATCTTATCTCTTTCACGGGGTCTTGAGTTTGAAATCAGCCATTCTGTGAATTCTGAGACCCTCATGTTTGCTTACGCTTTATTCTTATTATTAAAAATAATCTTATACATCGCAGGAGTTAGCATTATGTGCTGCCAGTTCGTATTAGTGTCACTGCTCTGGTAAGTGTTTCTGACATGGACGCCTGAAATCATTAAGCCCACTTGCCTTGTTTATGTATGGAAAAAAAAGCCAGTCATCCATCATGATGCACAAGACTATCCCATCCAAACCAATGTTGTTTTAGTTTTAAAAAGAAGTCAACTGAGAGCTGCTTCATCCAGAGAATGGGCGAAAAAGAAAGGAGCAGTGCCTCCTGGAATCCCATTTCTTTAGTAAAAACTACAAAAGGCACAAATTATCTATATTCCATGTGATTTCTGCCAGTGATATCCAATGACTGATATAGCTGAAAAGAAAATCTCGTCTGAGAAAGGAAAGAGTCAAAAATCCAAAACCTGGAAAGTTGACTTTCCTCTTTGCATGCCTTTTTTTTTCTTTCCCACTCTTTGCTCTTTCATGAGACTCCGTTTAATATATCCCAAGCTGGCCTTGAACTTGGTATGTGACTGAAAATGGCCTTGAACTTCTGATTCTCTTGCCTCTATCTTCCAAGTCCTGCGATTACAGCACGTGCCATCCTGCATGGTTTATGGGGTGCTTGAGATGGAACCCAGGATGCTGTGCATGCTAGGCAGGCACTTTACCATCTAAGCAACATTGTCAAGACGTACCCCTCCCTTCTGCCTTCTCCTGTCTGTATTCTTCCTCCTCTTTCTCCCCTTTTCTTTCTTTATTTTTTTCGTATCTTATCTTTACCTTTATGTAGCCTGCCCAAAGGTTCCGTTTTGGAACCTCTCTAATCACCCCTAGAGAATGCAACACTCCAAATCTCAAAGGTTTCTGTTGTGTTTTTCTTCTCACCCACTGCCAACCTTGCTTGAAGATTTGGCCATGTGTCCTTGAAGCCAATCTGTTTATATAATTGTTCTAATTTCTTTCTGGTAATTACTTTTTACCTATTTCTTTTCAGCCTCACCCTTTCGTCCCATTTCTTTTTTATCTCTCACCCTTGGAGAATTTCTTTTTCTGGCAGGCTCCCTTGTTCTCTTTGGCAGTGTTTCATAGAGGCACAAATAGTCATAATGATCAAAATGTGCAGTTGCAGGGGGGCTCACCTAAGGAGATGAAATTGCTCTGCAGACATTAGCTCATCAGTTTCCCCTCCATTCTACAAAGGAAGGACTTTTTTCCCAGGAGAGATATGCAAGGGTAAGTACAGCCACATTTTGCACCTTAAAAGAACTATGAGCGGATACATACTCATCAGAGTACACCCAGCATCTGGGACTTCATTGCTCCTAACACTACCTTCTGGACATCATCTTTAACTTTAACCTAATTTCCTCCTCTAAATAGTGCTTTAAATCCGCTACTTCCCAGTGTTGACAGGGTGCAAAGACAGAAAACAAAACAAAATAAAGCAACTGCAGTCTGTTTCATCTCCGATTTTCAGTTGTCTTCCCACTTTCAGATGGCCGCCATACCTGACTTTTCACTTGCCTTCAAATTCTTTTCCATGCTAAAGTCACTCCCTTCCCATACTACTTTCTCCCAGCTTCAGTTTCTTCAGGCTTGTTTTACCTGTGAGCACCTTAGAATAAATTCTAAACCAGTGGGTTATGACCCCTTTGGGGTCGAACAACCCTTTCATATAAGTTGCCTAAGACTATTGGAAAAAATTACGATTCATAACAGTAGCAAAATTACTGTTATGAAGTAGCAAGGACATCAATTTTATAATTGGGGGGTCATCAAAACATAAGGATCTGTATTAAAGGGTCACAGCATTAGGAAGGTTGAGAACCACTGCTATGTGAGAACCAACATAAAGGCCTACAGCAGAGATCACTTCTTTACTGTGACAAAAAAGCGCCCACCAAATGACAGGTCATTCACAACCTTTTTAAGCTTCAAGCATGTGTCTGCAAGAGGCACAATGCTGATGCTGGATTATTTTCTCTGAACCAAAGTGTTGCCAAGGTCTGGTGAAAGCTGAGAGTCTAGGGATCTGTCCTCACATTAGCATAGGGTGCCCAGTACTTCAACTTTGGAGGGGATATTTTCTCAGGGAAAAAACTCCTAGCTGGGCAGTGGTGGTACACTCCTTTAAACCCAGACCTTGGGACACAGAGTCAGATGGATCTCTGTGAGTTCAGGGCTAGCCTGGTCTACAAGAGCTAGCTCCAGCACAGCAAGTACTGTTACACAAAGCGTCACGTCCACCCTCGACCAGCAAGGAAAAACTCAACACCCGGAGCTCTTCTTGCAGCAGTTTTCAGGACTTTGTTCACAGCAATCTATCTCCTTCTTCTCTTTCTCTCTCTCCCCTCCCTCCTTCCTCTCTCTCTCCTCTCTCTCTGGGCAAGCCTCTCCCAGCCCCTAAGTAGGCATGGGCTGCCAACCCTGAACTGCCAGGTGGGCACTGCCCATAGGTTCACGCATATGCAGGCAGCTGATAATCATTGTGTGATTATAGCATAGGTCAGGCCTTAGCCATCTCAGGAGTTGATTATACATCTCCATCAGGTGTGACACCACGCAGCTCGCTACACCGAGAAATCTGTCTCAAAAAACAAGAACAAAAACAAAACCAAACAAAGCAAAAAGAGTCTTAACCATGTTAGAATCCTGCAGAGAATTCTATGTAAATGTGAAATTCTTTACATTACTGTTTATAAGTAGAAAACTAAAAGAAAACAAAGCACTACAAGCCCCCAATATTATTTTAGATGTTTTAAAATGTATAAACAAATATGATATATAATACTTACATATACAAAATTTGTAGATCATTCACAGTATAAGTATAAATTTCATTATTAATATATTCTATGTGTATGTAACAAGCATGCAGACTATAAACAGTAGCTTAGAAAATTAAACACGTTCATTTAAATGTTGATTCCTTTCTGTAAAAATTTTTACTCCTCTAGGGCTGGGGAGATATTTAGGTCGATAAAGTGCTTGCTGGGTAAACATGATTACCTGAGTTCAATTGTCGAGAACTTACATTAAACTGCATTATATAGAACTGCATTGCTATAATATCAGCTCTGATGAGGCAGAGACAGGAAGATCTTTGTGGCTAGCCATTCTTCTTAAATTTGTGATCTTCAGATTCAGTAAGAGTTCTCATCACTATATATATACATACACACATATATATGTGTATATATATATCAATAAGAATATTTTATAAAGGTTTAAAAAATAAAGTGTAAAGGTGTAGGAGAAAAAGAAACTAAGATGGAGCATGATCGAAGGGAATGTTAATACTGGTCTTCACATGAGCACCTACACATACATGTACATGCACACATTTACACAACATAGCTACCACCCCAGTTCTACATAGGACTTGGCAACAGAGACACAGCATATCTTTGATTGCTAGGCTGAATCTTGCCTTCATGACAGTCATTAACAGTAGTGACTGGCACTTGGTGACACCGTCCTATATTGTCCTGTGTTAGTCTGCATTTACGCAATTATGCCCATAGGCTTAACTGCTCATGCATGATGTTTCTTTTGTGTTCTGTTAAAAAAAATACCTTCTTCATAGAGGCACAGTGTGTTATAGCACTTTGATATTATTTCAAGTATATTTAGCTCGGTCTAAAACCATTTGTTTATTCCTGACCCCACCCCCAAATTATGCATGTTTGCTGAAAATAAAGTTAGGTAAATCCTCCTCTGATTTGTTCAGTAAACTGAGATGAAATTTATACACGTTTCCAAAGGCAAGCATGGCCAGTGGGATAACACTAGTAGCAGATTTCTAAACAAACCATGAAAATTCAGGAATTCTTCTAATTCTTATGAATTCATATATANATATATGAATATAACCAATTCATGTCTTCATGTGTTATATTTCAGATGTCTGTCTCTCATCTACTGCTCTCCACTCAGCCCCAAACAAGCCATTTCATAGAGAGATGTAAAAGCTGGAGTAGGAGAGCAGTGTTTGGCTAGGAGGAGGACGCCAGGAACCTTTTGGTTCCATTGGATCCTATGGGTTTTTTGTTTGTTTTATTTTGGGGAGTGGGCGGAGGTATCTCCGACTTAGGATCAGTTTAAACCCTTCACTCACCCTACCATCAATTCCCTCTAGGAGACATAACCCAGAGAAAAGATTTTCTATAGAAAGCATATGTGCTTTCCTTCCTCCTTGTTTGCATGAATCTGGAACAAATTAACTTAATGTTGCATGAAAATAAGTGAAGTGTCATTTTAATTAAAAGATAGAAGTGCTATATCCCTTGGCTGAGCCTTAGAAAGCACTTCTCATTGCTTAAAAGGAAAGTGGGTAATTTTCCCCTATGGCTCATCAACTAGACTTTTATCTTAATCTATTTTGATATGCTGGACTGGGAATGTTTGCACTGAGGGCTAGCTATTCATCATGGTGAGAATAAAGCCACCACGTTTTGACAATTTCACAGCACTAAGCCTGGTCCAACAGGGACACTCGGTTAAAACATCAGTTGGAGTGGTCTTCTGATACTAGACAAAGAACAGTCTTCAGAGAACACCGTTTCCTAAAAAGACAGCACCTAATTCTAGATTTTATCAATGTACTATGAGTTCAATCATTGAGCTTTTCAGCTTGAGGGCTAATATACTCTTCAAATTACAAAGGAAAGCTGCTGGGATTTTCTTAAAAAGTGCTGTGGCATAACACAAAAAGTTCTAATACAATGACAGAGGAGCAAGTGTGAGACAAAACTGTCTTCTTGCTCCTTCAATGTTTACACCAACGTGGAAGAGGAGACAGCTTTCTGAAAAAAAAAAAATAGACTACACACTTTTATTTTGAATTAAATATAGGTAGGTGTTAAATTATATATAAATATATAGTTTTATGTACATATAAATTATAAACATAATAAATATATACATTTAAATTAAATATAAGTAAACCAAAAGAGCATTGACAATCCTGGAAGGTTTCTAGTATAGTGGCCAACTCTTTTCGTTATATGACACACTATTAGTGAACTTTGGAAGTTGGGGTGAAAATTTCTGTAGAAAGGTACATACACATACACATACATATCATACACTCACTATTTAGAAACTGATACACATCTGTATTCAGAAACAGAAAGAAGGCAGATCTAAGTAGAACTCTGCCAAAATAAGTAAGTTCAAATGCATCAACGTCGTTTTTAAAAAATGCTTATTTATTTATTTATTTATTCATTCATTCATTCATTCATTCATCCATTTAACTCGTTGAACCAGGGTCTCCCTCTGTAGCTCTGAGTACCAACTAACAGCATGTTCATTATAAGCCTCCTGCCATAGTAATTTTATTCACGGTCCAACTGAGGCCTGAGTCTTGTGCTCCTTAAACTGATTCCATCTTCCCCAATACATTGCCTGAGTTATTTGCTTGCTTAACTTTGGCCAGTTCTTCCATTGCTATCCCCTTGGGAAGGAGAAAGAAGCTTTTCAAATCACTGGGCATCCACGCACACTGCCTTAAGCATGGTCTTTGGGCTATGCAGAGGAGTATATTTTCCATACCCCCCACTGAAAGGTTGTTGCTTTCCTCTGTGATTTAAGACAGCAGGCATTCAAAATCGATGCTCTTTCTGAGTCTTAAAGAGTCCTAAGGAAATCAGTGTGGTATCACAGATCACAAATGAGTAAGATCAGGCAGCAGACTGATGGTGTTGGCAGGGTGAGAACGCTTTAGGGAGAGATGGAGACCAAAACCAAAATGTAGGAAGGAACAAAGCCCATGGACACATCTGGGGAGGAAAAGGAAGCTCTCAATCACCTGGCATCCAAGTATGAGCCTCAGCCTTTACTTGGCATTTTGCATTACGGGTATTTATATGGGGGACCAAAAGCAACAGTGGACTCTCCCTAGTGTTCCTGAGACTGAACCAGAAAGGCTTGTTCTCAGATAAACAGTTGCATACCCACCTCTTTATGCTGAAAACTCACCAATGCTTTTTATGGGAAATATTACTTTAAAGTAACTAGGCTAATTGTTAGTCCTACTTTGGTCTTGAAACTGTGCTTAAAGAGGTAAAATTATGACTTTGCCCAAGTATATACATCTTGGCTTTTATTCTTTCTCTTTATAAATGTTGAAATGTGTTCTTTAGTAGTTTTATACATGCATATAATGAATTTCAGTTATTTTCTGAATACTAACACTCTCCTTCCTCCACTAAAACCTTTTCTTTCAATAACAAAGAGAGAACATATACATATAAACAGGCAGAATGTGCATACACAGCAAATAAAAGAAATACTTCTTTAAAAGAAATAAACAAACAGTCCCATAGAGAAGCTAATGTCAAAGTGTTTAAGAAATGACCAAAACCTTTCAGGAAGAAGATTCAGAATATTCACTGGCCTGTTTCAAGAAAAAAATAAGGACATATAATACAGAGAAGTTGATGAATCTGCCAAGGCCAGAAAACCTGGGTTCTAATCTAACAGTCTCTGAATCCTTTCTGTACCTCCAAATAGATGGGACAGCTTACACTGAGAAGAATAATTTCAATACTAGAAGCTATTGTTCCCTTTGCTTGACCTGTTATCTATAATAACAGCCTGTGATGGTTGTGTGTTCTAAGCATACGGCCTTGACTGTTCATTCCATTCTTTCATTTAATTTTAAAGCATACAACCTTGCTAGTCAATGCTTATTAAAACCCGAGTTTTCAAATATTAAAAGTTGATCATTAAATATGATTCAATTGAACTTATAAAACCTCATTTCAAATCTAACAGAGCATTTGTTTCGACATGCAGAGGGCAATGGAACATGAATGTTTTTAAAGCCTCAGCTTTAGAGGATTTGGTTTATGGTTGTGGCAGGTTTCCACTCTCAATTGTTTAATGATAATATCTAGCTTAACTTCTCTTTTTTGTCATAATGACATTTTGCCCTAGTGTTTCCAAACTGTTAACTAAGCATTCCTGAGAATGACAAGCCAGAGAGTGAGATCATCACGCACCCCTATTACATCCTTCTCAATCAGCAACTCCAAGAGGGAGGGTCTTCCCGGATTATGATTCTGTCATTGCCCCCAAAGTAATGACTGTTCTGCAATACCTTCGTGAAGATGTTGACAATGAGATAATCAGTGGATCATTCCTGCCCCACACAAGAGAGGATATGGACAACATAAGATTCATTCACATGACAGTATCTTTAGAACTCTGGATTTTTTTTTTCAGATAATCCTTTCTGATTTTCAGAGACAATCAAACAAAAGACATGTTATCATATGGATTCAAAATACTCTCAGGTCGGGGAAAAGTTAATATACTTACTTAGTGGTTAATATGCATGGAGGAGAATATGGCCAATAGATCAATAGTCCTATACAATCATTTGAGGAATTTTAGAGTATGGAGGTTCATTTCTTAAAATGTGTTTCTCTCTTCATTTGGGCTCGACTGTATTGCCTGTCTTATCCGTGCCCTTCTGTCTCTAGCTCCCATGTGCTATGATATATAGCACCTAGTCTACCTGCCATGCTTACACACTCCCCTTTGAATGGATCTCTTAATTGGATTATGGAAATAGCTACAGTTGTATACATAATTACTGATAATGGGCACCTAAAGCAACATTAAGTGGCAAATTGCCCTTCCAGGAAATATTAAGTTCTATATAGCTTGTTTGCCCTTGCTATCATGTACATAACAATTATCTAGGAGGCTTTGGTTATAATCGGGTCCCAACAGCACTGCCCCTTAGTAGCTCATACATTGTTTTTCCTACTTCATCAAATCATCTGTGAAATTTAATTTTAGAAATGAAGCCCAAGGAAAACCCCCTAGTGGGTAGGTGTGTACCCACACGGACATATATGTGTCCACACACAGTTTCAAAATGTGCTGTAATAGATGCCTGGGAGAGCCAGAACTTTCCAGTTAGTAGTACAGGGAAAATAGCAGTGCTTTCTTGTTGGACTGAAGAAAACACACGCTGGTGGGTGAGAAGTTCTCACAGGTCCTGCAGAAGTTCCTTTAATGCCCCAGTGGAAACAAGTCTGCACACTGTGGCTATAGCAACAATAAACAATGGCTATATCCATTGGCAGTTCCACTTCAAGGGGCCGAGCCTGCAAGGCAATGAACTTTTCGGTCTGAGAGGCTCCTTTCAAGTTACATAAGTGCAGTCTGGGTGCTAATTTAAATGTGCTTGACCTATGGCATGGAGCCACTGAATAAATCCTATAGCTGTCATCTTCAAAAGGGCAAGTTTGATGAAAGTTCAATTCCAGGGCTTAGCTAACACACTGAGGCATAGGCCAGGGGTGTGTGTGTGTGTGTGTGTGTGTGTGTGTGCCTGTCTGTCTGTGTCAGTGGGTCTGTGTCTGTGGGTGTTGTTTGTATTTGGGGATGCATAGGACCACTCAGGCTTACACATGAAGGCCAGAGGTTGACATCTGATAGCTGCCTCTAGCCCCCTTCACCTTATTTTTTGAGACAGGCTCTGTCCCTGAACTTGGATTTCCCTCTTTTGTCTAGGCTAGACGACCCACAAGTTCATGGGAGCCATCCATCTTTATTACCCCCATAACCACTGCAGTTATAGATATGTGATGGAGGAAGGCCATTGGTTAAAAAAAGAAACTGCCTTGGCACTGATAGGTTAAAATTTAGATAGGCGAAGTAAACAGAACAGAATGCTGGGAGGAAGAGGAAGTGAGCTCAGACGCCAGGCAGCTCTCTCCAGGGAAAATGCGACGCAGCCAGCCACCAGGTCAGACATGCTGAATCTTTCCTGGTAAGCACATCTCGTGTTGAGACATAGATTATTAGAAATGGGTTAAGAGGCTGAAACTAATGGGCCAGGCAGTGTTTAAAAGAATACAATTAGTGTGTTGTTATTTTGGGGAATAAGCTAGCCAAGCGGCCAGGAGCTGGGCTGTGGGAAGAGGCCCGCAGCTCATACAACAGATATGCACCGTTGCATTTGGCTTTTCCGTGAGAGCCAATACTCAAACTCAGGTTTTTTTTCCTTGGTGAAGTACTTTACTCACTGAGCCATTGCTCCTAGGTCACAGATCTTTCACTTTGCTTATAGATATTTTAGGTCCCGCGTCTCAGACACAACTACTCACAGTAGTTCAAAGCAGACCTAGTCACACCCTAAACTACTGCTTCTCAGCCTGTGGGTTGTGACCACTTTGTGGGTCATATATCAAGGGTCCTGCATAGCCAGTATGTACATATCAGTAGCAACATCATAGTTATGAAGTAGCAATGAAAATAATGTTGTGGTTGGGGGTCACCACAACATGAGAAACGATATTGAAGGGTTGCAACACTAGGAATGATGGGAACCACTGCAACCTAAACAAATGGGTGTTGTGTGTAATACAACTATATGAAGAACTGGCCAGGTTTGGCTCACGGTGCCTTTCTTTCTTATGTGATTTCACAGCAATTTCCTCATGGTCTTGAGACTCAGACCCCTTACACTGATACCCTACAGGATCTCCTTTTTCTGGTGTTTTGTATTCCTGTCTTTCCGTACTTCTTCCATTTTCTGACTCCGGATGAAATGGGACAGAATAAGGATAATTATAAACTTTCTTTGCTTTTCCTCATATCTGTGTCTTTCTTTATATGTCAGTATATGTCCTTGTTGTTAATGCTTAAATTTCCCATAACAAGCAACAAATTTTCCTACAGTAATGTTTGAAGTTTCCAGGATGAATATCGGGCCCCACAACATCAACTAAACCTGGTTTTTATGACGTCATGAATATTTTTTTTCTTTTTTATGCGCTAATATGAGACTTGTTTTTGGTACCAACTGCACGAGACAATTTCGAATGGTGCACATTTTTGACAACACTCTGGCTGGACCTTCTCAAAGCACTCAGTGACTAGTTATAATTTTCTTAGGTCAAAGGTTAATTTGGGAATTTTACCATCATTTGCTTTCACAGGAGCCCCTAAGGAGAACATTGCCCCCATGTCAGCTTGAAGCTATCTTAGAGGACAATGTCCCCTCTCCCAACAGAGTTTGCCCTCAGGGTTAGGGACATCTTTTAGTGGTTGGTTTGGAGTTGAGGGGATGGGGAGATGTTTTATGGAATTAGGGGTATGTTCAAAAAAAAGGGATTAACTGGTTTGATGGGATGATTGGTATTTGTGAGTTACTGTTTTGGTACTGTTTCCTATATATTGATATATTGAATATTCAATGTGAGTGTTCCTACCTCTATTTTTGTATAAGAGTATGCTTATATTGTATTGATACATCTACCATATCACAATGTACATTTCTACCTCTGATACTATTTATAATAATTTATTATATATAGTAATTTATTATATATAGTAATATAGTAATAAATATATAGATAATATTTATAATAAGATTGTTTACATTTGATAGGTAATGACATTGTTTACAGGTGAAGATCATTGTCTTCATATATTGCACAGTTGTTTATTCTCTTAGTCTTCAAGTTAAATAGGTATTAAGAATTATATGTTTGTCATGTTTATTTTTAGGTTAATCATGTCTTCTAGTTACATAGAGATTATATTTAGTAGAGATAGTATAATCTTCAGCCTCTTTAAAGAGCTGTAGAAAATGGCCTTTAATCTAACCTAGAATTCTGTGCCAATGAGACACAATTACTCCTGGCAACGCCACTCTACTCCCCAGAGAACGTTGAGCACCAAAGACACTCCACTGGGAGCTTGTCTTCTTGGCAGAACTGGCCTTTGGGTTAAGAAAAGCCCATACCTCAACCACTGACAAAGATACAGAGCGTGCATCAATGGATACAACAGGACTGTCATATCCTGCCAAGACAGGGTAAGATAGTTTTGAAAAGTTCCTTGCCTTTAATAATGGTATGTCAGTTATGTTAGGCCTTAGCCAAAGTTGGTTGA